>NC_059500.1:80757792-81072011 GCF_018139145.2 Gymnogyps californianus | reverse complement strand
TTATGAAATACTTCCCAGGTACATGCATAAAGTTCAGCCCAAAAGCCAACTGATTTGTTGTTTCTCTAAAACATTTCATTTTTTGAAGTTGGTCACAGTTTCTGAACGTTTGGTTTGAAATCCTGAAACTGTTTTCTCCTCTTTCCATTAGTACTTCAACATGGATGTTTTTTAATCAGATGTTTGTGTTTTAAACGTTAAATGGAGGTTACAAATGAGGCTTTATCTGTGCAAAAAAAGAACTAGTTAGTTTTAAAGTTAAACCACTTTCAGGGTAAGTGAAGCTCCAGATTTTGTAAGACATGTTTATCAGCCCCAGTACAGAAAAGCACTTAGAAGATGCTTATTGAGTTTCCTAAAATAGGCATATTTTCCCAAGTCCTGATTATCCTATTGATTATTCCCCTCAAAAAGCAGCATGAATATGCACGATGCATGAATATTTTCAGTAAGGGTAGGATTTCTTCAGGACATACACAAGAACTGTGCATGTCTTAAAGCGAGTAATTAATTTCAAATACAGATGGAGCCTTTGGAGCTCTGAAAGTCTGCCGGTTCACATCTGCCTGTATTTTTAAAATGGAGATATATATATATATATATTTATACCCAGAAGACACTGACATCTTCACTGCTGCGGTCTTTGTGTCTGCAGACAGCGCTCTCTCCAGCTAAAAATACCGGTGGATGTTTAAGTTATGGTAGACCATCGATGCTGTGGGCTTCGTAATGGTAAAGCTCAGCTGGTAGGAGCGAGCTGCAGAGCTGGTTGGCAGACGCGGTGCGTCTTAAGTACTGTCCAGGAATAATAGGGGCAATGCTGAGACACAGGCGAGTGGATGATTTCGGTTGATGCGGTCTGGCACTGCGGATGCAGTGAAAATTGTAGAGAGTACGAGTTGAGGACAAGGCGCAGGGCTGAGAGTCAGGAGAGCGGAGTTATATTCCCAGTCCATCGGAGCTCTGCGCTGGGCAAATGGGTTGCCCATTGGTGTAGCTGAGTTGTCTGGGCCAGCGCAGACATTTTTAGCTGCTGTTTGAAGAGCGCTTTGAGAGCTTCCCGAGGAAGATTGCAGGAGATTGCTCTAGGTGACACAGCGTGAAGAGGTAACCTGGCTATGTCTGGTTTGGTTTTGTACAGCGAGGGCAATGTGCATTTCTTTTGAGGAGAATAAATTTAGAAATGTTTCTGTTCGTTTCTTGTGTTAAAAATTAAAATCTTAACTACTCCAGTGGGTGTAGGGCTAATAAAACGGTGGCATCGCAAACTCTGAGGTTGTGTCAATGTACAAATTGGGACCTCTGGTTTTCAGAGTACTGATAAAGTAATTTGAGGTTTGTCTACTCACAGACATCATTTCTGCTTTCCTCCGTGGGTGGATGTTCACGTTCCAGGTTAAGAAAGCCATTTGTGTAAAATACAACCCATGTGCCTTTATTCCAGAATAACAATGTCTGTGCACCTGAGCTAATCGGAAGGAACAGAGGTACCAAAAGATTTAGCTGAGGCAGTTTAAACTGACTGTGAACACTTCATCCCCTTTTCTCCCTAGCCAATAGATGGTTGAGGTATAGTTTAATTTTTCTGAATAAACTGAAATAGGCCTCTCTTAAAGAAAACCTAGGTGTGCTTACCGGGGGGCTGCACAGCTTTCAGTGCCGCTGTTTTAAATGCTGCTACAAGTTTGTGTGTAGACAAGGCCCAAGAGAGTTATGGTGGAGCTATTAGAAGGGGAAGTGATTTTTTCTTAGACTGATTAAAATTCTTTGGGCTTTCTGTTTGTTTGTTTTTAAACACCTATTTAGCTTTTAATTAACATTTAAGAGAAAGGAAGCTGGTTAAATATTCAATACCTCCTCCCTTTCAATTAAGGTAGAACAGTACACAACGCATGATGAGGCCTCTGGGAAGTATGGAAAAATGGAGAAGAGCAGGCTCCTGATTATCATTTTCAGGGGGACTGGAAAGGTGAAACCCATCTGATTATTATTACCGTTAACAATAATAATGTCGAGGCTTTTTTTGAACATCAGAAAGCAGTTTAAAAATGCAGTTATTCTTTCAAACCGTGTATGCTGGGTTTTGCCTTTAAATACCTTCACTTTTCCCATCCTGTTCTTTACTTATTTCGGGGGCAAGGATGGGGGATTTTCTAATAAGCCTTTTTGGTAGCTTAGTAGGGAGGCTGCAGATGCTGCTGAAGTTATTCTTCATGCTACATGCCCTTATTTTCATTTTGATGCAGTTCTTTCAGTCCCGGCGAGTCGGCAGCCTCAAACTATACGGCCCTGAAAGCTCGGCCGAGGAAGTGGGAAAGAGCTATGTTGCCACCATGCTTTGTGCTAGGATCTAGTCTCTTCCCCTTTTTCTTCCTCCCCCTTGAAAAATCCAGTTACCTTCTGTCTGTGAGTCTGTTATCCCTCAAAATTGCACATAAAAACATTCAGAAAAGAATGCCTCAATGAAAGAAATTGATTGGAAAAATATACTAGTATTTATAATTCAATAAATACCCTTCCTAAACTTAAATTCCTTCTTTTTGATTTTGTGTACCCTAATTTATCTAACAAAATACTTCTTTTGTTAGCAATCCTGTTTAAAACAGAATTATGTTAACTAAAAGAAAAAAAAAAGACCATTTTACATTATGGAAACACCTCGAACCACTGCCCAAAAGGTGATGTATTTTTAAGCTTGCTATTTCTTTCAGTGTGGTGAGACAACTTACCTGTAGAAAATACTTTGTTTATATCAAATATCGTACAAAAAAGATTTTTTTTAATCATTGTGTTATGTAAACAGATTTTTAAAATGGACTTGCTGGCACCAGATATCAGTTGTGTAAATGTATATGCCTGAATGAGTGGTTGCTTTTTTTTTTAAGGAATGAAGAGATAGCAGATGCTAAAATGCATAGCTATTGGATATGTTTCATATACTGTGACTTCAAGGTTTACTGGATATAAGAATGCATTGATTTTTAAAAACAGAAATAAATGTTTTGCAAAAAGATTTCTGACTGCGTATAAAACAAGACTTTCCAATTCAACTTTAAAATTAGCTTATTGTGGTGACCTACTATCAAATGCGTGGTGCCAGTACGAGTTTTTTAAGTAGCTGCTATCTTATCTGTTGTGTGGTGACCTATTCAGTGCTATGGCTTTCTGTTTTCAAAAAAACCCAAGGTATTTCCTCCATGATTCTTTCTTCCAAATACATAAACACATGAGTAGCTTTACATGTATGTCTGTCTTGTGATTACTCATCAGTAGAGTTAATGATGTGTATTTACTGGCTGGACTAAAACAAGAATTAGTCCAATTAGTTCAATAATTGGTTATTTACCAAATATTTTCTTAATTATTGAGAGTCTGTTTCTACTTCAGCTGTAAATAACAGAAGATGTCCCACTAATTTCTGCTAAAGTGATATTTTTTCTTTTAAAAACATTTTTTCATAGCTTTTTGTTTCAAAACCTTATTCATAGAAATTAGAGGAAAATTTCACAGTTCCAGAGGATAATGAAAATAACGCCTTCTGTCAGAAGGTTCATAGTTAAGTCAAACTGTCATCCAGGTGAACTTAACACCTTGTGAAGATTTATTTTATTTTATTTGTAAAGGAAAAAAGGCTGAAAGGAGTAGCATGCATATATCTGGAAATAGTCAAATTCTGTTATCTAGAAAATTCTTTACTACTATATGATTAAAAGTTACGTGAGCAACCTAAGACAGAAGTCTCTGAATTGGTTGACCTCAGAGGTGTGTCCTTTAGATGCAAATATCACTAATGTCAATTTTATCTCAGCTGGATATAAATTATATCCAGTTACAACAAGCCCATGCCGTAGAGCTCTAGACGATGATAAAGTTAAAGAGCTGATGAAGGCAAAAAGGCTGGTGCAAAAAGGATTTTGCCTGTGGATTTGGGAACAGGGTCCTGCCCAGCTAGATAGCGTGGGCTTCCTGTTGTGAGGAGAGGAGATGAGACTGTAGAGAAGGCTCTACCCCTTTCTCAGCTTGCTCTTAGTCATTCTCCGATAAGAGGATCTTCAAGAGGGGTTAGAGGGAAAGCAGGGATCAGTTCGGCAGACGACGTGCAAGAGGACCTCTCCTAGGTATCGAGGAGACATTGGGTTTTATCTGCAGGAGGCCATGGTGTAGATAGATACTTCACTAAACTAGAAGCAAATACAAGTCTTGCAAACATTTGTGCTATGCACGCAGAGATATGTAGATAAACCTCAATCTTACTCTTTCTGTATATTTTTTTCTTCTTTTTTTTCCCTCCAGATTCTCTGAAGCAGTTGCATAGTAAGAACAATACTGATGAAAAGCAGTATCAGTAAATCAATAACTTTTTTCTTTCTCTTTTTTAAGGTGAACACACACAAGAAACCAATTCACCTCATTCACTGAAGAAGGATGTAGAAAACATGGGGAAAGGTAAAATAAATAAGGGCCTCTTACATTATAAAACTGCTCTTTGTTTTAATAGAATATGAGGATAATAGGGGGCACTTTTGTTCTGCACCATATTTTAAGCTTGTCAAGTAACATATGAATAATATATGGACCTTTGGGTGGATATAATTGAGATTAATGCATATATATCAATCAATACATGACACTGTAATATAATACTTTAAAATAATATATTACATTGATTTATATTCATGGCTTTCTGCACAAAATCTATTGTAGGTCTATGCAACACTTTTTTTTTTTTTTTATAACTGCTAAAATATTTTGTCTTATAGTAATGAATTGCTCTGCAACTGTTCTTTCAAGAATTATTTATACAGATTAGCAAAACCACTTTTCTTTTCTCTTTGTTAGAGGAACTCCAGAAGGTTTTGTTTGAACAGATCGACTTACGGAGGAGACTAGAACAGGAATTCCAGGTGTTGAAAGGAAACGCGTCTTTCCCAGTCTTCAGTAAGACACATATCTGTGGTTTTGGTGTTATTTGTGGGTGGTTGTTCATTGTCAGATTGTTAAAATGGGAGAGGTATGTTCTCAGTTGTGTTGCCAGGATCTTTGCCTTAGTTCTGCCGAGGTTGATGGCACTTCTGCTGTGGCTTTTCGGGCTGCCCAGGCAGGTCTTTTGTAGGGAGAATCTGAAGCTGGATGTCTATTTTGGTGTATATTTTACTGGTTTTGATAGCATTGAATACAGTGAGTAGACAGAAACACGTCTGGGGCTTCTTGAGGTATAGTGATGTCGGTGGTCTTAACCAGCTTCTTGGAGGCTTTTGAAGACAAGGTACTTCATAGTCATCTTTAGGTGGTTCTGGCTGACGCTGGAGAATTGATTTGGCTTGTGTTTAAGGAGTAGAAATACCTGTTTGGATTTTTCCTCTTGAGATGGGCTATTTGAGATGACCCTTTTATTACGGCTGATGAGCGGGGTGCTGCTATCCAGGGGTGATGGAATGTGCTGGGCATGTGTTAAATAAAAGAAAACAAAATGGACACTTAGTAGGGTTTTCGTGAAGCTGCCAGAAAGTTGAACTGCATAGACAGGGATATGGAAAAAGACCGATTGATTGAGGCCTTTTGAATTACAGTGGCAGCAACAGGGGAAAGTGTGCTTCCAGGAGAAATCCCACGTACATCAGGACAAGCTAGAAGACACAGTAAGGGCTGTCCAACGTGCAGTGAATGTAGTGTTACAGAGCTGGAGTGATCAGGGCGTCTCCATTGCTCTCTGCCCGTCTGTAACACAGCAGCACGCAGAGATCAGTACTGTTGTGCAGGCTTCCCCATGCCTGGCTGTCACAGCTATGCAGCTGCCTGCCCAGACAAGTCCCCCAGTTCAGTATGAAATGCCTCCTAAAGGAAAAAGCATGTTTGAGCCCACCTTTTGCTTCTTCATCAAGTCTAAAGGAGGTCTGACAGGATCACCATTCAATATTTTCCTGTTGTTGATGTTGTGGGTTCTTTTTTAAACTCTGCTTTTTAAAACTTTCGCTTTTTGTCCTTGTTTTCCTGTAAGACTATACATGGATGGAGCACTGCGGAGTTACTTGACTCGCAGCAAGCCAAGATAGATAAGTTAAAACCTTCCCAGACTGATTGTCAGGCTCTTCTGCCATTTGCTAACTTCTGTTAACTCCTGCATGACTGAAATGTCTGACCAGCACTCAATGCAAAATGCCCTCATGTTGGTTTATCATAGTTTCTTGAAGAGTTCAGAAACTCTCTGTTTTGTTAGTCCTCCGAGTTCCTTCATAAAAACTCCAGGGACAAAAAACAGTATTGCCAGTACCGCTGAAGTAAGTCAGTCAACCAAAATCCACTGCTGCAAGCTGAGGAATGTTGCACCTCCCTGAATTGCAGGAAGAGGTGGGGACACAGACAGCATTTTCCTATTATTTAAAGAAAATACATTTTTTCCCCTTTCTGTAGCATCAGATAGAGTAAGTTCAGGGAAGCAAGGAAGTGCGAGGACTCTGGGAATGACTCCATCTTTAGCCCAAGTATCGAAAGATGTAGACAGCTTCATAAATAACGGAGAAGAGCTGCCTGAGGTGATACAGATATTAATGAAAGGAGGATAACCTCATCCTTCAGTATAAATTCAGTCATTACTTGGGTTTGGGAGTGAGGTAATTTTCAAATAATTTGTGTAGATCAAAACACTGATGTGTGGTATTGGCGAAATGGCATCTTGGAGTTTTGCCATTCAGGTCACTCATTTATCCTTTTGTTCTTCTACAGTAAAATTAATGCTCTGTCATTGGCATGTAAATAAACACTGCAATTAAACCACATGAAATACTATTCAAATAAAAGAAAAGAACACGTACGGCTGACCAAGGAAGTGGCGACTGTGTATGCCGGCTTGAAAAATATGTGGTTTCAGTGTACCACAAAGTAGTGGTCAATTTTCTTCAGGATTAAAATAGAAAACAGACAATGTGCTATAAACAATATATACAAGTGACCGTAAAACCTATTTACAGATTTAGATTTACCAAAAAAACCCCCTCCTCCACTTATAATAACACAAGAAAAAGGGTCTTTATAAAGCAAATAAGTTTAAAATCCAAGATAAGTGTGATTTGTCCTCTAGAGCAGTATGTGTTCTGGCAAAAGAGGTGGGGTCTGTTCCAGGCTCTCACTGCCGGACGGGGCTGCTGCTTTAGGTCAGGTATTAGAAACTATTTGTTTTGCCAGGTTTCTCAAGTTACTAACTGCTTGTGGTGGTATTGGATAGGGAGGAGCTAGGGAGAGAAGTCTTTGGAGATCCAACTAAAGGAAAGCTGAGGTAAAATTAAAATTGTATTGATGGATTCATAATAGCTTGGAGACATCCGAGGCTGTAGGCGGGGAGGGAAGAGCAGGCAGGTAACAGGCTTTATATTCCAGTTTGGCTCACTGCCGCATCAGGCTTAGTGGCCATGGGGACTGGATCTCCGTCCCATCCCTAAAGCTGTTGAGGACAGGAACACACTGCCAGGGTAGTTCTCACTCCCACGGGGGGTGGTGGTTCTCCCTGTGCTTTGCACTGTCTGTGGATAAATAAGAAGTCTTTGGCTTTTAAGTCTTCTCAATTTTTTTTAAAAAGGAGAAAATTCATCCCTGTTTCAGCAGGGAGGCAACGTGTGAGATGTGGAAGGTAATACTGTGTCTCTCTAGAAAATGCTCCTGTCGGGTTACCTGGTGTTAACTCCAAAGTCACCTTTTTTGGGGTCTTGCATTTGGGGCGTTATACATAAATAGCATCAAACTACCACCCGCAGCAGTGCTATGCAGTCTTGTGTGTAAGTGGTGTTTGGTTTCCATGCTCTCCTCATGGAAATCACTGTTAAATGAGAACTGATCTTATTTGCAAAGCTCGTTCAGCAGTACTATGCTGCTCACTTCTCTATGGCTAGACCTGCTTAAAATGTAGCCTGTGCTAATTTATAAAACAGCAGACCTTATCTTCTGCTGTTTGCACCTTTATTTTTTGTATTGCTGTTGTACTTGAAAGCTGCAGATGAGGTTTTTCTTTGCATATAAGGTCTCTCAACACAGAGATCACTTGAAGAAAATAAAAAAGATCAGGTCGCTTGACGAAAATGGAAGAATTTGTTGTCCTGGTAGAAATGAGCGCCTGTGCATGGTGGCAGCGTGTTCTCCCAGAACCCTTCACTGGTTTCTACCTTTGGTGTCGGCTGGCATGCATTTTGTCCGGCTGCATTTAACAATGTGGTAATAAAATGGCGGAGATGTAGTCTGGATAGTTAAAGTATTTAATTTTGTGTTAAGAAAACTATTTAAATATTCATATCTTTTCTCTTGGGTATTGCTCATGGCTTTGTCTGTAAGCATTCAGACTCAGATAAATGCTGCCGGAAAAAAACGCTATCCTTACCATTAACACTCCATTTCCACTGTGAGCTTGGACATCTGCAGTGCAGGACTGAGCAAGATTTCTGAGCTGTTTGTTCTGAGAGGTGATGAGCCTGTGAAGAGGCAGTCGGGAGGAAAGTGTTGAGAAGAAAAGGAAAATGTCTCCATATAGTCTACTCAGAGTGAAACTGGAGGACCTTAATAGTAGCTAGCACAGATCTATCAGCCTTTAGTGACCAGGACAGGAGGCAGTCGCCTTTTTAGACTGCACGGCTTTTTTGGGGCTAGGAAGAGAGAAATTGCAAACCTGTTTTATTTCTGTCGGCTTCTTTTTCTGGTCAAGTTGGAGTAGAGGGAATAGGCTGAAATATTCCTTGGGCATTTACTTGAAATCTGAAGAACTTTATTAAGATACTGTTGTCGTGTCCTTTTCAATGTGGCTGTGCTGGACTCCTGATGGTTTCAGCCTGACAAATTTTCTCACTCTTTGTTTCATTGCTATTTTCTTGTTGTCCCAAAGTGCCTCCTTGCCTTTTAAACGACAACTTTTGCATGTCATTCAGAGAGGGCAAAATTCTTGTGTGAAAGAGGAGGACAGACCTCTGCCCCCTTGATGCCCACACTTGATGGGGACATGTCCCCTTTCCCTGCAGGCGAGGTATGTCGTTCCTCTCCGCTGTATCGTGCCACGGCTGCTCACTGCCTTCCTGCTCCTGCTTTTGGGCTTGAGAAGTCGTGGTGAGGCTGTGTGGCTGGTTTGGGAGTGGGTGAGCTCCCAGCACTGCGGCAGCACGCAGAGTATTAATAGGAGCCGCTCATTCTCACCTGGGCTCAAGTCTTTCCATTGCAATTTAGGTATTTCTGTGACTCCCATTACTGTGCTGTCGAAGTATCCCACAGTCATTTAATCCATTAATCCTCCCAATGCACTTGGCAGATGGAGCAATACTATTATTCCTGCTTTACTGGTATGAAAGGCATTCAGAGGCAGACGCACAGAGTCCAGTAAAGCAGATATTGAACCCAGGTTTCCTGAGCCCTGGGCTAATGTCCCAGCAACCGGCGTGTCTGTTTAACTCTTGTAATTGTTAGTTGTAAATAAACCATTTTAGGTGCCTTGGCCTCTTGGTGCGCTTCTCCAAGCTCTGGGTGTTGAGGTGCTCCATGCTGTTTTCTGTTGGCATTCACCTTCCTGCTCCCGTGGTCCAGGACAGGCTTGTTCCCTGGATCAAAATGATGTTGATTGCAGTGGATTTTCTTTCCTCTTCCATTTAATAGTCCATCAGTGCACCCAGGTCTCCATCATGCAACTCTCCAAACTCTTTGCTTCTTGTCAGTAGTTTTGCTTATATTTTTCTGTCTTTTTCCCACCCTCCAACAGCAATGTTATGGAACACAGACCAGCAGTTAATTTTCTACCAAATGAAGTTTTGTCTGAAATGGTTACTGAGGAGGAAAATAAGGGAAGGAGGAGCTACTGGAGCAGGAAGGCTGGCCTGTGCTGTAACCCAGCTGTGCAGGATCTGTCTTTCAAAGACTTTTTCCCTTCTGACTTCCACGTCACTGTTTATGGAGCTTTAGTCTGAGTTTTGTTCAAAGCCATCAGCACTATGTTACAAACTACAAATCAAACCCTGCATCCTTGAACGCTTTCTCACATATTGGACATCCCTATTGACGTCAACAGATTTATGCCAAAGCAAAGAAGAGCAGTTTTTGCTCTTCTCTTCAGTGTTGGTAGAAGTTTGACTAATGACTGCAGAGTCTACAGAGAAAATCACTGTGAGAATAAATGCTAGTGACAGAAACTTAGCAGCCTACATTTGCTAATTGGGGAAGTAGCTGAATCTGATTTTTCCGAAGTTGTTCTGTTGTCTACAGTGTCTCCTACTAGAGAAGAAGTTTTTGTTAGGCATGCGTTTTAATTGGGTGGAGGGCTTTGTAGTGCTTCACAATTCCTCAGTAGCGGTTGTGTTTGATTTCATTTGATTTATATGAATTCTGCTGTGTGGTCTCTGTTTTAATTACTGCATCTACTTTTTTTTTTTTCCCCCTCTTACAGATAATTTTCAAGATCAGATGAAGCGGGAACTAGCATACAGAGAAGAAATGGTACAGCAGCTACAAATTGTAAGTTTGCCTTCCCTGCTAAAAATGTTAGAACTGTCACTTTATGTTTTTTAAATGCAATCCTCAAACTTTTCCTTAGTGAGCCATGCAGATGCGCTATTACCGAGCTCATATAACCTTATACTTAGCAAGACGTAAGCATGCAATTCTCAGCTGGTTTAGAGTCTAATTACCTGGAGATTTACTTTCATACAGTAACCAGATGGGTCTTCATGTTTCAACTAAACGAAATGTGTTGACTCAACACCGAGAGATGCTTCTTCAGAGAGAAACATGAGGACTGAATCAGTAAACCTTAAGCAGTTAAATGTTTCTGCCTTGTATCAGTTGCCAAGGGGTGCATTGCAACCCTCAGTAGGGAATCGGTGCGAGGCCAGCTTCTCACTGGCAAATAGACCTTAGGATGTGTCTTTTTCAAATTTGAGCCACTAGAAGAAGTGCTTAACTCAGCAGTAAAGGATCGAGTTGCCAAAACACAGTTCAGTGCAGGCACACGTTGCTGTTTGGTCTCTTGCTTGTTATTTTAAAATCAAGAGGGATTTTGCTTGTGTGTGTTAGTGCAACTCTAGATCATTGCATACAACTGTGCTGTTTTGAAAACTTGACATCCTTAATCCAGTACAAGCGAGGGGTGGAGTACGTGAAGCTGTTTCTTACTTGGATACTCCTTAGTGTGGTTTTAAGAGCAGGGCATCATAACGAATGGGAGGCTATCAGCTAATGCTTGTTTTGCTAGTGCTTTTTCTGTGATTAGTCTGACATTATTCAACAGGGGTCTTTTGAGGCAGGCTTGCCAAATGTCCCCACTTACCTGAATCAGCCCTGTGCTCGAGCATCTAAATGTTCCTTGTGCTTGTCACAGACCCTGTTGCAGAGAAGGCATTGTCCAGCCTTCTGGTCCTGTCATTTTCTAATTGATGGGTTAAGACATAAAAATAAAGCTGAAGGCCTGGATTGTCAAACTTGTGCGCCTATGTTTAGAGGCATTTAGGAGTGGCCTTATTTTTAGAGCTGCCGAACATTCCTGCTCCCTATTCCTGCTGACTTCAGAGATTTCAATGAGAGATGGAGGGTGCTTGAAGGAGGTTGTTTATGGAGGAAATTCAAGTCCAGAACATCTTTGGCGATTTTTTGCTGCTGGTCTCTACTCTTTTCCTTTAATGCGTCCAGTTGTTACTGTGTTCCCCTTGGTCTCCGGATGCCAGGCAAGGAGTTTGGCTTGATCTGTGAATTGCATTGTCACAGAAGATGGTAATTAGGGTGCCATCCTGAAAAGTACTTCCCCTGCTGCTTTGGACTTGAGGCAAGTGACCTGTCTGATTCCTGCTGTGAAGCACATTTAAGCACAAAGTTTGTAGGCCCCCTTCAGCCTTTATCTCTTGTGTCGGCTGAACTTGGAGCTAACTAACTCTCCCTTCCAGGGAGAGAATGGATCATCTCTGCCATTCATGTTGTGGCCCAGTTGTGAAGTTGTTTCTGAAACTGGGTATCCCAGGCCTCCAGTGAGCCAGCTGTGGTGGTTTTTCTGATTTACAGGAAGTGGAGAAATGCCGAGGTTCAGTGTAGTGCTTTTTCTCGGGCAGGAAAAGAAATAGGATCATGTAATTCACACCCTTTTCGCTCACTGATGCATGCTACAGAAAGACTAATAGTCGTTTAATCATTAAACAGAGGTGCCCGAATGTACTTACAGAGACTAGTTTCAACATTTAATGTACTGTACCAACAATTCAGGACCTTTTCACTCACTGTGGCTGCCTGAGTTTAATTATCATTAGTAGAAATGTTGTCAAATCATCAGTAAGCCTTTATGCTCCCATTTGGGTATCCCTCCCGATATCGGTGAGGCAGGCTGTGTATCAGTGAGACCGATAAAAGGATGTTTGCATGTGAAGAATTGAGAGACTGCTGCAAATAACCAGTGTGTTTGTTCAAGCTGGGTGCAGAAATCTTCAGTGATGTTTTGGTTGATAACTGAAACGGAGTCAGCACTTTTGGTGTCGTAATCCCTGCAGTTACTTTAATTCATTCATGTGAATATATTTTGTATGGTTATATCTAGAATTAAGATTAATGAGCTGAATGAGCTAACGATAGAACTCCTTTGGCCTTCTTGGGTTATGGCATGGATGAATTAAAGCTTTTGGTGCAGAATACACAAAAAGCATGGTTACTTTTGATTTCTTTGTTTGTTTGGTTTTGTTGTTTTGTTTTTAACAGGAGCAGGTTGTTTTGTTTTGTATGTACCTGGGATGCTGTACTATTGCTTTAACAGAGCTGCCCACACCTAATTTTCTTGTTAACATAGAAGTGCAAAGAGGAAAGCAGAAGTGTTTAATGCATGCTTAAATCTTAATAGTATTTACAGCTTCATGGATGTGTACCTTTGTAGTATTAAACTCAAAATTTACTGGTATAACTCGCCACGGAACTTGGCTTAATTGCTTTTTTTTATTTTACAAACAATATAAATGCACAGAGTCAATTTCTTTTGGCTCTTCTCACTGCTGAAGGATTATACAACTTAAATTAGTCCTTCCTCAACACTTGTGCATGATTGTGAAGGCATCTCTTGTAACAGTGGGTACCAGAGGCAGGTTTTGCCAGAACAATGGTTTCACTCACCCTCAACTGGAATTCTTCAAGCTGCGTAACTGAGTAGTCAGACTTGAAAATAAACTGCCTTGGCGTGTTTGATGTGTCAGAAATCTCTGGAATACAACAAGCTGAAGCTAAGCGTGAAAAAATGAACCAAATATAATCGTATTTGAAAACTTTCTAGTGCGAACGCCCGCTGTAACCTGACTGTTACACGGCAAGGACTGCTTGAAGGTAGTGCTTCGCGCCCGGCCAGTACCGAACACTGAACCTAACGCTTTCTTCTCACGGTTCTGGGATGACATTGTGAAACTGCAGTGCAGAAGGCGATGATAAATCGCCACGCGTGGAGGGCAGCCGCGCTGAGTGGGGTGGCAGCTCCGGGGGGTGCTGGCGCGGGCTCCGGGTGCCCTCTGCCGCTCCCCGGCGGTCACTGCACCCGCAGCGGCTGCCAGTGACGTGCATTTAATATTCTTCATTAAAAGCCTCAGTTAAAGCAGTGTTTAATCAATGGGATTTTATTTTAATGCTCTGTCCGCTCCGGACTTTTAAAAAAAAAATTATTTTATGGCTTCCTGAACGTCAGGAGCGAGGCTTAGATCATTGGGAAAATGGAGGGTGGGTCCTGTTCTGTTACATCCTCTGCGATGGATGTTGGCTTTTTTGGACATAACTTGGCTTGGTAGGCAGCTGGAGCAGTGGGACATTGTGCAGCCATCAGCAATTTCTGTTGAGAAGGGAGTTGGTTGGAGTGTTTGGAGCAGCTACCAGGAAGGATCGCAACCTGTTTGTGCCAAGCTCTCGGCCAAGTGCCCAGAAGCAACCGATCGTCATATTTAACAAGAAAATGGATCTTAAATCACCGAATGCGTTTTTCGCTGCTTCCTCCTTCAAAGCGCCGTCTCCCAAATTGGCTAAGTACAGTGCATGTACTTGGAGGTCGTATTTTACTTCAGGCGTGGGTCGTCTGGCTTCTGTTATTAAGCTGTACAGAAAGGGCCACTGAGAAGAAATCGCTGCCCATCAGGTTGGGGTAAATTCGAACATGCCTCATGTGGTACAGCCTCAGAAGAGCTCACCTGCCTTCCTAGTTGTCGGTTTCTGTCCAGCGTGACTAGAATTCATCTGTCAGGACAGCCCAGCCAGCCTAACAAAGTAGTGAGTCAGTTCCTGCTTGAGACTCTGTATCTGTCTGATATTGTCTTCTGAGCAATGGTGTTAGTGGATCAAATTTAAAAAGCATAAACTTTCTTCCTAGCTGCCTGGTGGGAGAAAAAGATCAGAAGCAGCATTCCCAGCATGACGATATTTATCCTTTTATGTTTTTGTGAACCCCTCTAAAACATTGCCACACGGAAGTAGAGCACCAAGCAGCAAATTTAAGCTCCTGCAAACAGGCTAGCTTTTCTTAATTGCCTTCCAGGGGTCCCTTACAAGTAGTTTGTAGGTTCCCAGGAAGCGCTGACCACAGTTGTAACCTATCCATCAGGAAAAGCTAAGGTGGTGTTCATCACCCTGCCATGGTGGTTCAGATAACTAAGATCAGGTAGTGATCAATCCCACTAATTTTACATAGGGGTAAAAGGCAGCAGGTCTTTGAGGCACGTTAGAAATGTGAATTACTCAGGCAGTCCCTTGTCTTTCCAGCTCAAGTGGAAAGTGTTGGTTTGGTTTTGTTTGGGTTTTTTTTTTTTAATTTATTTATAATCCCATGAACTGACTTCCTCCTCACTAGCCTAACTTTGGTCTGATAACGTTCAGAGCTCAGAACTGTATCCGGCTGAAACTCCTCTGATGTTTGATGGCCTTCTACTCTCAGTGCTTCTTTGAATCAACTCCGTTCTTCAGAGGCAGACAATAAAATAAATCAGGAACTATCTACCTGCAAAATTGATATCTATCTCTGCATCATCTTTCACCCTGATCTTCAAAGATTCGCAAGGAGTGTTTAAAAGAAGAAAAAAATCTACCATGTGGTAATGTTGGTAGATCTTCAGAGGTATGAGATCATGTTCCTCTGGGTCCGACTGTAATTAAGAAAAGCACCAGTAGGTTTAATTCCTATTTTAGGTTGTATATGGAAAGTAGGTGCTTTGTACAACTAACGTATTCATTATACAAACAAGGAATAGCCATATTTTTGCGTGCAGAGACCTTGGTCACTGCATGCCTGTCACTCCATATTCGAAAAGTGGAAATAGGAAATAGCAGTGCTTTATTGGGATTTCTGTTTTGGTCCTCTGCTTGAAGTGGTCCAGCTAGATTGATTGACCTTGACAAGAATGTTAGAGGCAAACATCGGTTCAGCAAATGGCTCTTGGATTTCTTGAGCTGCATCTTGTGCTGAAGTGCCTGTCCACTGACACCCGGATAATAACAACGGGTAAAAGAGCGTTTCTGGAACTGTGTTTACTGTGTCTTGCAGACTCCAAGGCAGATTTCATTATCTTGCCCCCCCCCAAAACAGAGACATGTTTATATTTTTTCTCATTAATTTCTTCTTCTGTGCTTTAGCAGTTGGGATGATACTACAGGTCTGTTTCTATATGTTCTGTTATCTTCATTTGATTTTTGGTGGAGTTCCTCTCCAGATTTAGTGGTACAAATTGGGAATATGTTCTTTTGATGCCGAAAGAAGCATACACATCCCTGACTGTGTACAGAAAAGTGAGCTGACAAGTACTATTTGGACCAGAATTTTATTTGCCACTGTCTGCTTTTTTAAGACAGGTGAGCAAAACTTGTATCTTCACAATGTATCTGGGTACGCCTTGGGTTAATAGGATGGAGCTGTGCCTCTTTCTCCAGTAAATTCAAATGTTAAAGAAAAGGAATGACTTGTAGCATTAATAGTTATTAAAAACAGAAGTAAAAGCTTCCTTTCCTTTAGAATCTGCAGAAGTTCTGATCAAAAATGGATGCGTATGTACCAGAGAGCCACAAGCCAGCCTCTGCTATTGCCTGTGTGCAAAATCCTTTTTCTATGGTATTAGTGTGCTCCAGTACTTAAAAATACGTAGGGGAGAGACTGCATACTCCAGCCATGACTCTCTATTGCCTTGCATCCTGTGCAGACCGGTACGCTGCCCTGAGCACACGCCACTACCCACCCGGGAGGGAAGAGTCTCTGAACTCGGCCCACACAGCTATAAATACTTTCACAGGGCAATAGTGGAGACTGACGCTCTGGGGCATGCTGTTGGCACTTAGATTCCTCTTCCAGCTCTTGAAGGCTCAGTGCATGCTTTTTCTTCTGCTTAATCCCACGCATTGTTCTATCCAGAAGCACCATGTGTGCAGAGACTGTAGCTTTCCAGTGGCAGTTCAGCTGCACATCTGTCTCCTTTCCTGCATAAATATCCTTTGCATTTGGAAGGGCTGTCTTGGCTGGACAGTGTTCTGACTGAGGTCTCAAGTGCACTCTCTGGAAATGAGAATTGTTTAACTAAATACCTGTAGATACGCATTAGGTAATAGTGCTTTGGGGTACTGAAAATTCCTTCTTCAAGCAATAGAAGCCAGGGCGATGTATCATTGTGTACCCCACTTAGAGATGGGATGCAAAGGTGAAGTCTTCAGAAGAGGATGGTGTACAGAAGCTTCTTTGATGGCCAAGTGTTGCAGGGATCAGGCATGCACTTTAGAAATGAATCCCCAATCCCATCCACTTATCTGTGCTTTGGTTCATGTTGTGGAGCAGACTTAGAGCTTGCAAACGGGATTCCTTCCGGACGAAGCATGCGAGGATGTGTTCCAGGAATGCACATAGGAGTGTGCTCTAGCTCTTACCTGGTAATCAGTACCCAGGACCAGACTAGAGCTAGCCTGAAGAAAAAAAAACCAAAAGACATGCAGTATGGACACTGGATCTTTCTTCTGCACCCTACAGATTGGTTCCCATTGTGATGTATTTCCTATTAATGTGGACTTAGTCATAAGAAACAGATTGCTTGCTACTTAAAACCGAACTATCTGCACTTCTGTGACTGCTGACAGGGGTGTGCACCCTTTGATAAGAGCCACACATTGGATCTTCATGCCCATTTAAGCGCCGATCCTATCTTCATCGCAGCGGTCACCATGGATGCACAAAAGGGGACTGTATTGTCATGAAGAGCCCTAAATACTATTCCACTGCAGCACCAGAGTTACCAAATGCTCTTCCAATGACAAAAGTAGAAGATGACATTGTAGGTGATTTAACTCATGAAGAAAGCAGTCATTTCCCAATTGAACACCCACCTCTCCCAGTTTCATTTATTACCAGGAGAATGGATAAACCAACACACATTGAAGAGACGCTGATGTGCCAAATATAGCAGAGAAGTGGATTAAGAACAGTTAATTTCTGACAAAATGTACCCCGTTGTATTATCTAGGTCAGTACAGCTTGGGAGATGTCCTATATAATTGGCGGCCATGCAAACCGATGTTGCCTGTCGGCCGTTGTGAGCGGGAGAGAGGAAGAAAGCAGTTGGTGAAGCATCATGGGTCTCAGCTGAAATGTGCTTATTCGGGCAGTTTGTTTGTGGCTCCCTTTTGAATCTAAACCATGGAAACAGGTGATCAGGTGAACAGTTTCTTTGCATACTTCTCTCTGCTGCAGTTTGGAGAGGAGTTTTCCAGCCTTTGTGAACACCGTGCCCTGGAAGGCAGCTCTGTTCAAGGACCCGGTGGAGGGGAGAGCTCTGGATTTTGGAGGGATCTGGCAGCAAGCTTCCTGATAGCTTTTAGCTTCGGTCAAGGGTAGGGGTTGTAAGAGTAGTCAGACAAAACACCGGGATCCTGGGTCTTTCCAGGTCATCAGTAGTTTGATCCTCTCAGTTCATGCACACACATTTCCCTTTTCCCAGGGCTGTGTAGCGGGGGAAGCGGCATGCCCTCATGAAAGGCTTCTGCTTTCATTCAGCCAGACGACTCCTCTTTGCAGACACTGCTGCTTCCTGGTGCTGCTGCTTTCCATCAGATTGACCTCCTTTCCTGAGAGATGAAGGGGTTAGTTCCTGAGCTGCAGATGCCCCTTTCTTACCTCTCATCCTGAGCTTTCCCTGCTCTTTTCTTTATTAAGGTAGGCAGGGCTGGATACATCTCTCGATGTCATTGCAGATACTACGCTTTACGCCAGCCCAGAGACATGCTGAGCACAATTCACACAAATGTCCTCACACACTGTGGGCATAATGTAATTAAAACCAAAACAGGGATGTACAAGAATGCATGTTAGGTATATGGTCAGTGGATATGGATGCAAAGTCACGTGCTTCTAGTATGTTATTAGATGTGTGGGGCAGGTTGCTTGAACTCTCTGCATTTGCCTGTCTGTTCCTTTTGCTGTTTGTGCAGCTTAAGGCCTTGCTCCTGACTTCAGCCCAGCCTGTTTGTCAGCTTGCAGTAACATATTTGACGTTATTTGTGAAGATATTCTGGAGTGCCTGACAGCAGAAGCAGGTCACCTCAGTGTGCAGCAGCACCTAGGAGTATAGGGACGTAGATTTTTCTGATCCCAACCTGAATTCCTCCAACAGTCCTTCCAAAAGGCAGCATCAAAGAATAGTGAATCTGTAGTCACTTGGATTCCTATCTATGGAGAAATCCCAGAGCAATTTAGTTTTGTTGCATTCTGAAGGCCCAGCATTGAAAAAGAGCAGCCCCGTACTGTATTCCCAGTAGCCAGTGAGCACATCATCCCACTTTGTTTCTAAATATAACTATGTTCCCTAATATGCCTATGTTCTCTGTTTTTCTTTAATTATTTGTTCCACTTCAGTGGCTTCCCTCAGATTGGTGCAAGTCAGAGATAACTATTATGAACTTCCTAATTACGGTGATATAAATATATGAAGTCTCATACTCCCAACCTGCTGTATTTCGGCTGTGCAGAGATCAGTGCGTGTTGCCTGCTCTGTTACAGGCAGCTGATTTTTGTTGTCTCACAGGGAGCAGAATGGGTGGTGGCTTTACTTTTTGTCAGCGATGGATGTAAGCAAAACATTGGAAGACATCTTTTACCTTGGATTTTAAGATCTATCTGTTGTTTTAATTTGGGCCGTTTTTATTTTATTTCTGCTTCAACATTCTTGCAGTTTTGTAAAGAGTTCAATCCTGTAATTTAAGGCACTGTTTCCTAAGATGATACAGGGAGGCAAAGAAAACCTTTCATTTGCAGGGATTCCAGCTTGGATGTTTCATTAGCCAAACCTTGGCTTAAAGCAGTGGCTTTGTTTCTGTGTCATTGCAGATTCCCTATGCAGCAAGCTTGATCAGGAAAGAAAAGCTCGGTGCACACCTCAGCAAAAGCTAAAGGTGAGCTTGTGAAAGAAGAGACTTATTCTGCCTGACCTGGCCGTCGTGTTTTCCTTTGCAGCCATTGCAGGAATTAAGAGGATCATTCTGTTGCTTGGTGTTACTCATTTTGGTCTAAAAGCTCTGTCTGTGGAGGTGTTGTGCTACTGTCTAAAGCTGATGACTGAGATGTCACATGAATTATGAGGCTTCACTGGGGTAGCACGTAGTGTTGAGAGTTGGGTGAATCCAGGCCTCATCGCCTGAGCATGTGCTTCTGCTCTCTGGCACTGGAAAGTGGCGTCAAGTTCATGTCCCTTCAGTGGAAGGAGGGAAATAACCTTGGCATTCACCATGCAGTAAAAGTTCACGCACGGGCAGGTAGGGATGGGTTTTTCTGCCCATAATGGAGCTTCTTCAGCTCCAGGAAAGAGCAGTATCTTTTGGGAGCTTTACAGAACTACACCGACACCGTCTTCTGTCGTTCAGTCTCCTGCAGATGGCAGTTACCCTGCTGCCCCTGCGCAGGATCTTCCTAAACCCAACGCTGCATTTTTCAGGAGTGTTTCTTAGAAGCGTTCAGTCAGAAGAAACACCGTCTCCATCATCAGTGGCCTGGGAGATTCGAGTTTCACGTGCTAAAGCCTTAACATTTAAACGACATTCTCTTTTTTTTCTGCTAAAACAAGATTTTCTCTGTCTTGGAGACAGAGAGGCAAAAAGCCGGTAGCCCTGCTACTGTGTTATGCCACAAAATCTGGCTTGTGGATTCACTGAAAAAATCCCTGAGGTGGAGTAGGTGGATTAGGAAAAAAAAGCTATTTGTATGTAGAGACCTCAGTTAATGCACAGAGTGGAGGTATTCAAGAGAAAGTCTGGGGCATCTGAGAAGGGTTTGATAGTATAGATGATGGAGGTTTGCGTGAGCCATGGAAGAAGCAGATACTTAACAACATTAGGAGTAAGTATAGAGTAACCAGATAACCAGTATCTGTGGCCTTGAGCTCTGCCTACTGAGATAAGGAGATTAATCTAAGCATCAAGTTGGTCTGTTTTGCCCTCTTGTGCATACGTTCTTACTGACTGCCAGCATTTTTCGGTTGAGTCTACATTAATCTGAGCACTGATTTAAAATCATTTCAGTGATATTAATATCCTGAATAAAACAGTACGTCTCCTCAGATGAGAAGCAGCGGGTCCTGCCCCAAGCGCCTTGTCCAAAGCACTGATCTACAATAAAAGTCTGCCCGAGGATGGCAGCATCAGATGAACGGCACCGTTTGTTCCCAGCATCAGCTTTTCATCAGCTGACAATCCCTGCAAGGAAAGTGTTGGCATCGCAGCTACGAGCATTTCCTGCTTATTTGCCGAGAGTATGAAGGATGGATGCATTTCTCATGCTGTTTTTGTTTCCAGTGGCACACCATCCCTGCAGACAACAGGGATTTCTCTAAGTAGGCCCTCGTGCTTTTGAAAGATTAGTTGTTACTTAACTGCTAAGCTAAATCAGTCAAGCAGAGAATCGCAACTATGTTGTTCAGAAGCAATTTCAGATTCTCAATGTGCCAAGCAGAAAAGAGTTGCCTCAAGAAGAAACGTGTGTGCACATACATACCCACACAATACACCAAGGGGGTGAAGACCCTGTGCGTTGCAGAGCAACCGCTCAATTAATGCTCTGTGTTTCTTGGCTGCCCTCGTTGGGCTTTTGTGTTCCTTTCCACAGCAGGTTTTGTGTTTAGTTGTACTTAAGTCGGTTACAATTTGCGCTTCATCTTTAATGCGAGTATTTCCATGTGACCCTGCAGATACTAACTAGCAAAGTCTCAGAGGATGCTTCTGGAGCAGGTGACTTACGTGTATCCCTTTTTCAAGGACTGTAAATAAATGTTGTAATTCTGTGAGTAAAGAAATCTCAAACTTGGGCTTAGTGTTGGTAACATTTTCTCTCTCTCTTTTTTTTTTTTTTTTTTAATTCCCAGAAGCACAGGATCTTTTGCAGCTGTTACCTTGTAAGTTATAACCCACCACTCAGAAACCTGACTTGTATAAAGACTGAGAAAATGGAAGGGCTTGGGAATTTAAAGAACAAACAAATCAGGTTCCTCTGAACCCAAGGACAAGTGACCTCAAAGCATCATGGACAACCATGTAAAATAGAATGTAGCAGCCATTTATTAGTAAAAACAAAACAACAAAAAAAAAATTCAAAAAATGCCTGTCCTGGATCTTTTTTGGTGGTACCAAAGTTTAAGTCTTTGTGTTTTTAGAAGGACTACTGAACTTGATAGAGAAAATGCTTTCGATGACTCGTACAGATAAGCTGTGAAAGGAACTGCCGATCCTTTCAACGCCACAAACACTGACGACATCTGCCAGTTCATCTTTTGCTTTTGAATAGTGATTGTTTTACGGAAAGAAACGCGCGTCATGCCAGATGGGCCAGAACCACATTTGGATGGATGGATGGACGGATGGATGGATGGATGGATGGATGGAGCAGCGTTAGCCATACACAGTGCTTTTTAAAAGCAGACTGGAAATTCTCACACCCCTCTCCCTTGGCCCTTTCCTCCTCTGGTATTTTGCCTGCTGTATGAATTACGATTGTACTCCTCCGGAAATATTTTACAATTTAATATTGAGTGTAATTAAGAATATAATCACTGTTATCAAAAAAGGTATTTAACTCTGTTGTAGTTTCTTTATCATTCATGTGGATAAAAAGTCTATAATAAAAAAAAGAAAACTATGAGATAATAGTTGAGCTTCCCTGTAATTTAATGCTATCTTACTCCACTAAAGAAAAGAACCGGGAAATCTATTCCCAAAAATACCTTTTTAGAAGTATTTTAATTCACAAATAATGTGTTGAAGTATTTCATGGCAGAAATCCTCTGCCTCTGGTTATTTAGAAAACGTTTGGAAGTAGATTTAGTGGAATTTCAGGAAGTGCCTTCTGGATCCCCAGAAATAAAGGGAGACATGCCAAAGTCAGTCGACTTTTGAAGACCGCAGCCATAGTCTTCCAGGTCTTTTTCCTGCTGCCGTGCAACACCCTGATTGCCAGGGCTTTCCCGAGTGAAAGATAGCTTCATGCAGAAGGTCTCAGTCCCAAGCACACTGTCATCCCCGAGCATATGACAGTGTAGAAGACCGTCCACACCAGTACAGCACCACCAGCATCTGCAAGCGGCTTCGGCCACCCCCGGCATTTGGATGTGTCGCAGAGTTCCTCTCTCGATATTCCCCTCGTTCCCAGCAAAACCCCGGGAGATTAAATCAGCTGACTTTACGGTTCCTTGGTGCAACCCGACAGATGTGGAAGGCAGGGGAGGAAGGGCACAGCCTGTTTTCGTGCCCTTCCCTGCAGAGTTTGCTCCTCCAGTAGGTGAGCTGACAAGACCCGGATTACAAGACTCGTTGAACTGGAAGCATTACGGCTTTTGTAGCGTGGAAAAAAGCAATGGAAGCGCCAGAAAAGCTGGACCAGGTCAGACCAAAAGTTAATCTGTGCCAGTACCCTGTTCCCAATAATAGATGAAATCAGATACTTTGTAAAAGCACGCAAGCAGTTAGAGAGATGTTCCCAGAATATTGTTTTAGCGTCTAATGATTTACGGCTCATGGGTTTTCTGATCTAGACACGATGTCTTGTTTTTAATAACCCTCAATGGATTTTTTTTCTTCCATGAACTCATCCAGTGACTTGTTAAAACCTAGGCACACTTGTAGCAGCTTACAGCATCCTGTGACAATTTGCTCCACAGCTTAAATACAGGTTGCGGGGAAAAAGAAAAACAGCTTCTGAGGTTCAGAGCTGCCACCCGTTAGCTTCATTTTGTGCCCTGGGCTTCTTGTACTGGATGAGAGTGGTTGCCAGTTGACTACTGCCAATCCTTCTCCACCTTCTCCGTGCCAGTTGTGATTTCATAGCCATCTATCGAGCCTTTTCGGTTGTCTTTTTTTCCAGGTTGAAGGGTCGTAGTCATCCCTCCAACAGAAGCAGTCACATAGCTTTGTAGCCTTCATATACCTTTTCCTGATCAGCTATGTTGAGACGGAGAATTAGCTGCATAGAGTATTCAGGATGCAGGATACTGTATAGATTATAGTACAGAGCGACATGATGATATTTTCTGTGATGAATGAACTCGCCTGTAGTGCGGTGGTAAAATGTCTTGCCACTGTGGATCAAAAATTTCGCCCAGACATAAAGTAATCCTGTTGCTCGATAAGAAATGACTGCTCTAATGGTTTCTGAGTGCCAGAGCTCCTGGATGTGGTCAGGCGCGCGGAGTAACCCGTTGGCCTTCGCCATTTGAGAACCGGCCTCTTCAGGCCCACGAGCAGACACGAAGGATCTACAGCGGATTTCTTTGTTTTCTACTCCCCGCTCAGCAGCGTTCAGACCATCACTGGGGAACTTTCCCAGTTCCCCAGTGACTTTCCACAGCAAGTAAGTAGCGCATCTGTATGGTGTTGAGGTTGTGAAACTGCGTAGTAAACGCATAGTTCACACAAATGACGGAATGGATGTGCAACAAAATACGTTTCAAATTGAACATTCAAACTTGAAATGTCCAATTTGCGCTTGGTTCGTTATGCTAAACTCCCCAGCCAGGAAATGGAAACACCGCTTGTCTGGTTTGTAACTGATCTACAGACCACAACTGCAAGTGTTAAGATGGAACATATGTCTCAGAACTAAGCATGAATGACGTGTTTTGAATTAAAAAATCATCCCTCACACTGATAAAGCTCAAGAACGTGATCCTAGAAAACCAACACAGAGCAGCCACCGCCTAAACAAATCTACTTTGGTAAACATCCAAGGAAGCTTATCATCACCGGTTGCTTTTTGTTTGCTTTCCTCTTGTCCCAAAGTTGGTACACATTAAAGTGATGAGGATCCCATTAAACCCTTGTGTTTCACAGACCCAACCCTCAACATTTCCACCAGCTGGCATCATAAAGAAAAGAAAAAAAAAGGATACTGGAAAATTTAACCCAGTAGTTGATATGGTTGTATACGCAGTATACATACCCTGAGGCTGTGTCTATACTAACGTTCCCCTATATAGTTAAATCGTTGCAGTGGCCCTGGCAGGGTTGTGTTTGAGCCCACTGATGTCCTGGGGAGCGGCTCCCAGCGTGGATGGCAAGTCAACCCAGACCCGCAGCCCTTCCCGGTGGGAGTTCGGATGTGGCCACCCCGAGCTGAAAGGTAAAGGGTTTCGTGGTGTGGGTGCAGCTCTTCGGCGCCACGTGGGAATGGTCCCAGCCATGGTTAATTTACTGGTATAGGATAGCCCGTATTGTTGCTGTCCTTAATGTACAATGAATGTCGTGTTAGTGTGGAAAATACTTTCCTTACGCATGACGGGCAGCTTCTCAACACCTTTAAGAAGCCTGCGTAGTGGACCAAGTATCACTTCTACAGCTGTTACAAGAGAGGCAAAAGGTAATAGCTGTATTACAGATCTTAGTTTTAGCCTCTCTCTCATCAAAATCCCCTGAGAACGGCAAAAACCACAGCACAGGCTACACACTGAGCTCTGATTTGAATTTTCCTGGGTGCTTGAATGAACAATAGATAGATTCAAAAAGCTCATTAGCGATTGACAGTCCTTTTTTTTTTTCCCCCCCGCAGAGTTGGGTTTCCATGAACTGCCCACAACATCTCCAAACTGAACTCTGTCCTTCAGACGCGGTGGTGCTTCTCCAGGAGCTAGGACTTACATCATTTGCTTCTGAGATACTTTAGCACAGTTATTTATGTTGGTGAAGAAGTGCACCAAGCAAAAGCATGAAGGTATGTGCTTTCCTTTACTCGAGAGCATGGGAACAGACCATCTCTCGGGACCGTACTTTTAGGTGCCTTCAAACCATCTCCCTCAAAGACCTTTTTTAGCTTTTGTTGACCTTGTTCTGAGAGGGCAGGTGAAATCCAGTGAATCGTGAACAGGCTATTTGAAGCAGACAGCGTATCTGAGCATTTGCTGCTCTTGAGATCGATCATACTGACGAATAAATACCTTGATTATTATAAAAAAGTTATCTCCGCATGAATAGGCCAATTGAAGGCGTTACAGTGAAGATTTGGAAGTTTTGTCTGAACTGGGTATGGCAAGCAGGATAAGGCCCTGCTAATTAATAGTAAATAAAATCTCTGCGTGTTTTTTGTACTGCTGATCAATTCTTGACTGTTCCTGTGTCTTTTGTCTTCTGTGAGGCGTTAAAGTTCAGATTTCCTCAAAATTT
Organism: Gymnogyps californianus; assembly: GCF_018139145.2. Taxonomy (NCBI): domain Eukaryota; kingdom Metazoa; phylum Chordata; class Aves; order Accipitriformes; family Cathartidae; genus Gymnogyps; species Gymnogyps californianus. Next base: position 81,046,394 of record NC_059500.1, on the reverse strand, counting down.
AGTCTTCCTTTTCTATAATTTTTATGTAAAACTTCGAAGCAGTTGCGCCAAAAGTTTTGTACAAATTTTGCAGTGTACAAAAACCAGCACCTTCTCAGCAAAACTGTATTTTTTAGGCTATTACAACAAGGAATTAACAAAAACAAAGCGTAGCGTTTGCTCTGACCCTCTTGGATAGCCACTTTTACCCCACTGGCTTTCAGAGCAGAACCTCTCTGCTCAGCAAAGCTGTTGGGCGAGCTCCTGTAGGACGTCTCACTATTTTCCTATCATCTCCTGTAGCTTTTCTTTCCTCTAAGGGGTTTGTCCATGGAGTTTACGCCCAGATGAGCATGGCAGGGGGGTTGGAACTAGATGATCTTTAGGGTCCCTTCCAACCCAAACCATTCTATGATTCTAAATGTATTTTGACACAATTTTACTCAACTGACTTGGATTATTCAGTACATTTTTGAGAGGGCTTTTTTTCACTATAGTAAGATTATCCTTGATACGTACGCTGATATGAAGTGTTTCATCTCCAAACTACTAGCCAAGTATTCACTAATAAATCCCAGAGCAGGTAAATAACCTACAGCCGTACTAAGAAGCTCAGGCCCTGCATATGGCTCGGATCCTTGCGCCCTGTGGCGTGTGTCTCTGCGGCCACGTCCACGCTTGGCTGGTTGCCCTGGTCTCACCGGGTTTGTTTTATCTGTGCTGGCAGTTTGCAGTGGTGGACTGCACCCAGTCCGTGTGAGATAAGATGTTCCTTGCAGGAAAGAGCTGCCTCCTCCACCGCAGCTCCCCACTCTGTGATCTCCAGCTTCTCTGCAAAACTGAGTTTGGAGTGAGGCGGACACTGGGATTTAAAAAAAAAAACCAAAAAACATTAAGACATTATAGATCCCCTTCAGGAATATTCAGAGCATCCCATTGCTTTTTCCTTAATGTCTCTGAAAGTTCAATGAAAGTGAATTTCCATTCACAAGAGAAGTTTGCGGAGAAGAACGTGTCCCAGACACTTCCATCGTGTCCTCATGCTGGGCACGTACAAGGGATGGAGATCTACCATGTAGATGTTCAGTGGCTTGCAAGAGTGAGATCTGCCGAGTATTTAGCATCTTTTCCCCTCAGGGCACGGTCTGAATACCAGAGAAGTCAGTAAAGAGACTCCCGTTGACTTTGGTGAGCTTTGGATCGGACTCAAAATCACAAATGGGTTTCACAAAGCAATTTAGGTTTTGGCTTGAGCTTTCTGTTGGTTTGATAAAGAAGGAAAGCGCTGGCATCTGCCCGAATAGAAAGTCCTCCCTTCCCAGGAAGTCTTTTTGTGGCATATACAACATGGAAACGGTTTTTAACGTCATGCTTGCTCTGGCTCGAAGCCAAACAAAAGGCCGATGATGCCCTGGAGAAGGGAGAGGAGGTACTTACATACCGAGTGTCCTCCTTTACGGATGGTACAGAATGGATAATTGATGTGTGGCTTAACCAAGAACATACCTGCATATATCTGCAGGCCTGCTCTCCGCTGTTCACCCCTCCGTAAAATCTATTTAATGTAGTTCATTCTCTGGTTTCCTACGCCATAGAGAAAAATTCACAGCCGTGGTCATTATCTAAATGTGCTCGGTGATTTGGACTCTGGACATCTGAAACCCTGCCAAACAATCTCCAGGGGATTTGGAGAGGTGCTTCGGTCCTGTTTGATACTAGCAGTAAGGCAAGAGGAGCTGAAATTGTTTTGCAGCTATTTATCTAGGCGCAGCAGAAAAATGCGTCAATCTCTTATTGTTAGTTTTGAAATACCTGCCAATCTGGAGTGTATTCACGTCTTCTGTGTGAATGTATTAACAAAAAAGGAGTCTCCACCCTAGAGCACCACTCCTTCTCTGATCACAAAGCGCAGGTAATGGCATTTTTTCACAAGATAACTCAGTGCAGCTCAGCTCCAGTCTGGCAGTAATGACTAGGGGCTGTCGCAGAGCAAAACAAGGTCCAGATCTGCGGAGATGTGACTTCCCTAACAGAGGCATGGGAAGAGGTGGGTGCTGCAGAGCAAGATGGATGATAAATTCCTCCCCACGGTGCAGTGAAGAACAGCTAAGCCAGGCTGCAAGAAACACCAAAATGAAGCACGTTTGAAACCCAACCCTAAACTGGCCATCACCAATTAACAGCTCAACGACAGCTCCTTAAATTCCCACCTCGTTCCTTTCAGTGTGAAAAGCCAGGTTGGTCTGCGTAACACCCAAAAAACCAAGGACGGGGCTCAGACTTACCGTGGTCCCGTAGTCGCCCCTTGGCCAGGAGCCATCTCAGCTGGTGGGGTGCCCTTGCCTGGAGAGCACCCCGAACCATGGGGCTGCCTGCCCTCTCCCCCCAGCCTGCTGGAGGAGACCCAAAGGCACCGCTCTTGGGACACGGCGTGTTTCTGCAGTGACTCCTGAATGCAAGCTACAGAGGCAATTTTGCTGGAGGAGTTCATGCAATCGTAGCATGCCAGAAGGAGTCCGGTGCTCGATGGAAGCCCTAGCAGGCTTCTAGGTGGAGTCCAGCTGTGTCTCCTGCTCCACCAGAAAGAGCGTGAAAGGAATTGCTTAACAAAAGGACGGCGAGTAACGCTTCTCCTTGATCCGCCTCCACACTTTATTGATCGCCTATAAACGGAAGAGATTATTCTGCCCTAATAAAAACCACGGAGAGAAGAAAGCAATCAACAGAGGCAAATGAAGTGAGCAATTAGTCTGAAACCCTTCAGACCAGCTTTACTTTCATGCAGGGTCTTAGCAGCATGATGCTGATGGAAGGATCTCCAGCAGTCACAAGGTAATCCAGAAATTTGTAATCTTATTCTGCTCTAGATTTAAATTACCGTGTCTTATTTTCTTAACTTTTTTTCAAGCTGAAGGGCGAGACTGAGGTGCTCCTTAGGACTTCTTACTGATGTGACAAAAAGAGATTGTGTCATGGGGGGCTGGAGGACTCTGTAGCAAGCAAGCGATCTTCCATTTTCAGTAACACTCAGCCCAGCTCTCCTTGCGCCAGGGGAAATTTCACATGAGATCCTGAAACAGCTTCTGGGCCAACATTGCGGTTTATTCACAGACACGTGCACTGATGGATAAGAGGCAAAGCCTGGGCAGTCTGCTTAGCTACAAAATTATGCTGCCTGATTTTACTGTCCAAGTTTTATAAAAGTAGGAGTTGTTGCAGATCCCTCTGATTCGTGTCGATAGGAGGGGTAATGGTTGTAGGGATAGCACAAGGGGTGATGGTTTTAAACTAAAAGAGGGGAGATTCAGACTAGATATAAGGAAGAAATTGTTTACGCTGAGGGTGGTGAAACACTGGAAGAGGTTGCCCAGAGAGGTGGTAGATGCCCCATCCCTGGCAACATTCCAGGGCAGGTTGGACGGGGCTCTGAGCAACCTGATCTAGTGGAAGATGTCCCTGCTCATGGCAGGGGGGTTGGACTAGATGACCTTTAAAGGTCCCTTCCAACCCAAACCCTTCTGTGATTCTATGTCATATGCAGTATTTCAGTCTGAGCAGCTGGTGTCATTCGTCGTGTAAATGTGAGTATGGGTTTGGCTTGGCTTTTTTCCTATAAGGTTGTATTTTCTTCAGTCACTCGCTTTTTTCTTATGCAACCTGTGGCTACACAGATTTCTTACAATAGTTCCGTTTTAAGTTAAGCTTATTGATGCAAAGAGAGTAGAATTTTGAGTGCAAGATCTAAGACTTTAGATACAAGCTCTTTTTATACCTGACAACATATTGGCAGACAAATTATTCTTGTGTTTATTAACTGGATGTCATCAGAATACGTGCTGTGACTCCATATTTTATTTCTATTCCGGAAAAGGAGCTAGAATAGAATAAAATAATGATCGGAAATCTGTGTATTACACATGCAAGCTGGAAATATGTGTGTGCATCTCTGTGTCTGTGTGGCAGTATTAGTACAAGGTGACACCTGAATCTGACTTCAGCAAGATTTCCGATAGCACTTGCTTTTTATCCATTCCACCTTCCACTAATAAGGTGTGTCGTAGTTTTAAGCTTCTACAAGAGGAATATTTTCGTGGTGAAGGGATAAAACCAAGAGGCAGGAGCTCTGCTTGAAATTCCCAGCCATGCCACAGACTCTCTGATGTAAGACAAAGTGTTAGCCTCAGTTTCCCTGTCTCGACATTAGGTTAATGATCCATCCCTGCCTCACGTGCTTGCCGTGAAGAAAGCTTCACCCACCATTTTGAGAAACTTGGTGCTTGGATGAGGGTTTTGGTAACAAACAATATTGCTGTGGTAAAGTAATGTTGTTATTTGCCACAAAGCAAGAAATTGTATTTTGGGCCCCTATCATTTTTCCATCTAGTTGTTTTCCATTCCTAGTTACTTTCTTATGTGACGGCTGAGATTTTTTACAGGAGGTAAGCACTCCGCTTCTGGAGGTGGTGAAAGAAAAGGTACAGCCTGGGCTTGAGAAACTTGGGCTCAGTTACCTTTTCTGCTGAAGTCTCCCTCTGTGTCCTGGGGCAAATTGGCTGGGATTAGATAAAAACGTGTGCTGGATGTGCTAGAGTGTGATGCCAGCGTGCTTGTCCATGCCAAGATTAGATGCCATAGACAAACATGAAGTCCAACTCAAGGCACCTGGGGAAGCTCCTTGCCTTAAGAGAAACATTCAGGTTTTTGATGTCAGATTAAATTCTGCTTTTTGGATCTGTCCCATCTTGCTTCGAGTCCCAGTCTGCAAAACGGCGATAGCAGAATCTATTTCGCAAGGAAGTTGTCAAGATAATTCACATTAGAGGTGGTGAAATGCTCAGACGTCATAAATGGATCTAAAATAAATGTGCTGGTTTTGAACATTAGACTGCGATCTGAATGTCTGTTGGCTTTCTTTTTCAGGATGGTCCGTGCTGGTGACGAAGTTTTCCACAACACGGTGGTTTCCAAGGAAGGAGGTGTTTTACTCTCCTGTTTGTTTTCATTAGCATTTTAAATCAATTTGGCAGTGTTTATTTGTCTGGTGACACTGCTGAGAGGCACCAGGCAACAGCAGTGTTATCAAGTATGTAAGATTAGCAGATACAGAGTGTTGAATTGGCTCAAAAGGAATGAATGAATCAGCCACGTTAGACCCGTTTCTGTTGGGGTTTTAGAGAGGGAAGAATGGTGGAAATAAAAGGAGGTGTTGCAGCAGAAGAGAGGAGCGGGAGACTTGGAGGCAGGGGTAGATAGGGGATGCAAGCCAAATTTCACTCCTTTAAGTTTGGAATTAAATCCACGAGCAAAAAAGGGTGGAAGCAGATTGAAAAGGGTGGAAGTGGATGGAAAGTGCTGGCTAGAGAGGCAGTATGATTCAGGATCCTGCTATGGCTTTACTGTGAATAGGTGGATAATACGTGGAATAACTTTGCAGTCTAACAGTGCAGGGCAGGCTTTGCCACCCTGAGATCCGTAGGGCTGGGTTTCAGTCTCAGCCCTGCAAAGCAGTTTTGCTTTGTACTTTGGTAGATAAAGACCCATGAGTTAATTAACTGAGCTGTGAGATTTCTGAAGAAAAAGTAGTTCCCAGGAATACCGTCCTAACACAGAGCTGGTCACCCCCCTCCCTCCATGGTTTGCAGCAGAAGGACCATTCGTATTTGCAGCCTGTAACAACCTGGGCTCATTTCACAAAAGGTTGCATTTCTTAAAGCTATTTGTTGGCAAAGCTCACCTGTGGTTTCCATACTCTCTTCAAGGTTCATCACCGTCTACTTACGAGATTATCATGGTGTCTCTCAGTGGAAGCCTCTTACTGGCGGTTGCCATCGGCGTAGCAGTAAACGTTCTCCGGAGGTGAGTGTTAGGGCAGTAGGAGAGGACCCAGGGTCGCCGAGGAAAGGTGTGCAATGACGAATTCCTGCAGGAGCCGAGCGTGATCAGGGAGCCCGTGGGAAGAGCCTGCCAAACCCTAGTGCTTCTTGGGGTCCTCCCAGGCTCCTTCTCCATCGGCCCGCAGCAGGGTGCAATAACGGTGGCTGGAGAATTGCTAGGGAGGGTGCTTGGGTAATAGCAATTTAGAATCATAGAATCATTTAGGTTGGAAAAGACCTTTAAGATCATCGAGTCCAACTGTTTACGTAGCACTGCCAAGTCCACCACTAAACCATGTCCCCAAGTGCCACATCTACATGTCTTTTAAATACCTCCAGGGATGGTGACTCCACCACTTCCCTGGGCAGCCTGTTCCAGTGCTTAATAACTCTTTCAGTGAAGAAATTTTTCCTAATATCCAGTCTAAACCTCCCCTGGCACAACTTGAGGCTGTTTCCTCTCGTCCTATCGCTTGTTACTTGGGAGAAGAGACCGACCCCCACCTCGCTACAACCTCCTTTCAGGTAGTTGTAGAGAGCGAGAAGGTCTCCCCTCAGCCTCCTTTTCTCCAGGCTAAACAACCCCAGTGCCCTCAGCCGCTCCTCATAAGACTTGTTCTCCAGACCCTTCACCAGCTTCGTTGCTCTTTAGGGCAATGACATTTGGTTTTGTTTTATATCCGGACCAAATTTTTCTCCCCCTCCCCAGATTTTATTGAAATGCATATTTATATGTATTGAAATTTTATTGAGGAAAATTAAGAGACCCAAGCCCCTAATTTCTCCCTACTGCCAACATTTTCATTTTTTTCAAGAACAACCTGAAGTCACAAGAAGAGGGACGTTCCTTGAGATGTTTATTTCTACGATGAGAAAGTAAACGACATGTTTTGAGAAATCTCTTCAAAGAAAAATTTTGTTCAGCTTTAGTTTGAATGCAGCTAGCCAAATGGAGGAGGGCGATGGGGTCATAAGACGTGTTTTATGCTAAAGGACAAAAAGATTAAGGGGAGAGGAACAGGTCACCTCCATAATTAATTAAATCAGCTCTATCCCAGCAATCAGTTCTGTACTGCCACTAGTTATATTCTGTTATTAACTGGACTGGGTTCAAAATACAAAACAGCTCTTCATGCTTATCTAACACCTAATGATTTGGTTTGCTCCGTTTCTGTTGTGCCAGGCGCTGCACATCAAATTATTCCTCCAAAGATCTCAGTACACCTGTGGTGGCGGAAAATATTACAGTGATGAACAATAGCTCTGCTAAGATTTCAACGGTAGATTTGAATGGCCCGGTGTGTATAAGCTACATTTCTGACGAGCGAACTGTATCCCCAGAGCTTGCCATCTCTGAAGAGACAATTTCCATTTCTGAGTTACCGTTCTCCTTTGCTGTCTCGATAACATCCCCCGCTTCAGCGCCAGAGCAGTGATGGCCCACAGCTTCTTCCACCCGCAGCTTTCTTCTGGAGAGAAGAGTGGATGAAGGACTCGAGGGTGTACGCTGGCGAGCTGACGGACTGTCACGACGCACTTCGTTTTCTCCACCGTAGCTTTGGACTGTGAACTTGTATCACGCCGGTATTAGAAGGTGCAGGAAAATAGAATTTTTTAACAGAAGTGGAGAAAAAGCGTAGATATATGTACCTTATCTCTGTGATGTGTTGTGTTAAAAATTTACCGTAGAGACGTACATCTTTCCATATTATCTCTTTCTGTGGGAATGAGTCATGGGAAAAAAATAGAGGGGGGGATTTCTGGTAGTTTTTACAAAGATTTCCCAATCCCTCTGACTCACATGCGAATCCCACACGTTATGCTGCGACCTAACCTTTTGCACATGGTTTCCTACTAGCTGTACGACTCTGTGGCTATGCTAACGTTATTGGACAGATCACAATCTCTTAAGTCAACAACTCTGTGATTTTTTTTTTTTTTTATATCTGCCCACTTTTACAGCCTGAAGGAAGATACTCTCTATTAATCTTTAAACTGAGTGCTGCAACTTTCCCGGCACTGATGACCTCTGCCTCTGGCGTGACACCACCTTGCCAAGGAACAAACCTGGCTGTTCTCCCCATTCAGGTGGCAGTTACAAGGAACAGGTTAGTCTGAGATCTGGCACGGAGAGGGATAGCTGCGCTCCCTGGATCTGGCCAGCCTAGTCCAACTTCTTGCCCTTTGCTAACTGCTGCTGGGAACCCTGCAAGAGCGGCAGGATATATATTTTTTCCATTTATCTTACCAACTTTCTTGGCCTACCTCTTGCATGTTTTCCATACAAGTAGATGGAAAATCAAGAGAAGCGGGAGAAAAGCCCTTTGACCAGCGGGTATTCCTCCAAAAGGGGGTCTGGCATGGTCCGTGTGCTCACACGTCGCAGAGCACTGAAAGTATCTGCAGGATCATTAAGGCGCTTCAGAGTTGCCAACAGGTTGGAAGGGTGATTGGCGTCAGTGACTGTGCCTTAGCTAACCTCGGTGGAAGTAATGCCCTCAGGGCTCACGTTTTCAAACGGGAGACCTAAGGTCCACCAAATGTATGAACATGAAGGCTAGAGCCTATGAATTTCCTCCTCTTCCAGGCTTAGATGGGGCCAGCCGTTCACTGGGGAAGCTGTTGACGGAGAGTCTGGCCCCAGCGGGACACACTGTGACGCCGACACACTCGTGTAAGCTCCCGTGTATGATGCTTATCAAAACAGAGACTTAGGGAAGGCGCAGAAAGATGAGGCTCTCCCGCACAGATCCATGCAGGCATTAGGCATTTCGTAGACCTGAGTGAAAATCTGTGTGCTGGGCTGCAAAGGTGGTCGGACTTCAGTCACCATTACAGCACCTCTGTAATGTCAGTCACCATTACAGCGCCTCTGTATTTGTCCCAGAAAGGCAGTTTGAGTAACTTTTCTATTAGCAGAGATGGAAACCAGACCTGATTCTGAACCTGAGGGGACACACCAGCCGTCCCTGGTGGAGGCTCAGCCGCAGCAGGATCCTTTCTCCTCTGACATTAGCCATATTCCCATCCAAAATATTGCTACTGACATCATTTTTCCATGGTCCGATGGAAAGGCACGCTTGCATGTCCATGGCGGCAAACACCAACTCCTTGCCTGTAACAGCCTGTGCCGCTTTGACCTCCCTCTCGTATAATACCTGTATTCAGCGAGCTGCTCCTGCCTGTCCATCGCCCGCAACAGCGGCCTCAGGCACCCCTTCTCTTTGCTCTCCTTAATACCCCTGCTCTTTCTTCGTGCTGCTCGCCGCACAGAGACAAAATCCGCCCACCCCCTTGTCAAAATTCATGGAGCTGTTTCCTCATCCTCCTCTAAATCCCTCCTTAAGACCCGCTGCTGCCTCAACGCCTGCAAATCCTGACCGTCTGTCAGCGGTAAGGCAGGGCTAAGCAGAGACTTCCAATTCTCTGACAAAGCCTATTTGTTTTCTTGCTGCCCCGCTCCCCGTGTTGGCCTGCTTTTGATATCCACTGTCTTCCAGCCGAGACGTGGGCTGGAAAATCCCTATGCCTGTCATCTCTGAAAAATATCTATACGGTACCGAGCATAACGGGCTTTGATTCTGGACTGGCGTATTCCAGCACGAACCCAACGCAAACGGTGACTGGGGTGAAGATGCCAATAATCACAGTATAATATAATGCAACATAATGTAATACTGTACTATTGATAGTACCAAGATGAACGGCAGCGTGTGTCTGTGTGTGTGTGTGCATGCACTAGACAACAAATGGCATTTAAAGGCTGTTAGGGTTACGGAGCCAAGCGCAATAAAATTAGGAAATGGCATCAATAAATTTAGGTGTAAATTCAGAATTTTGTATTTTTTTCCTTTGTTCTTCCTTCTCCTTTTGTGTATGAAGCCGTATTAACGTCCTCTCAACGTACAAATCTTAGGAAAGCTGGCAGGCTGTGTGTTTGAAAGGGACGGCTGTTCACTTCCCAAATAAGCAAGGGCAGAGATGATAACTGCTCAGCACATTTAGAGTCAGGGACAAGACGAAGATCTTTATGTAGCTGCTGAAGGGTAAGAACCGGTTACACGTTCTCTCAAATGTACAAAATCGTATCGCGTTCCCAGCTTTGGTGGTTAAAACAAACAACTGGACATTAAATCAGTTAAATATTCAAGTTGTGCTTACAAGAGATGCATTACGTCTGTAGGATGCATCACTAACCTTGGCAGCAGTTTGGCGGCGCAATAGGCGCGATGACTAAAGGATGACAAAGGCTTTAGTTTAACTGCGAAATGTAGGTACGGGATTTATTTATAGCACATAACTGAGCTGCAGAACCTAAATTTTTCACATCCATAGAATTTTTCAGTTAATGCAGTTACTCATTGTAGAGGTTGGTAAGGACTCGACTCCTTGATTCAATACCCCATTCCGTATAGCGCGATGGTTTGTGTCCGTTCAGAGCCCCATTGAGGTAAAACCATGACGTAGCAAGCTTCCTTCTGGACTCTGAGGGTGAATATTTAAAGTTTGCTCATCTTCAGCTCATGAGGTATGACCAGGCCCACTGGCAAAGCTCGTCTAGACACACACATTCATTAGCAACCACTCGGCATGAAGCACCGAAAATAGAGAGGCTGATGCCGTGTTCCCGTTGAGGGTCTTCCCACTGGCAATTACAGAAGTCAAATCAGGGTAAAAGAGTTGCCACCAACAAAATACATTTCTTCACTTTCAGCTTGGGATTCGTTGGGCCAATTTCCAGCCTTTCCTGTGTCTCGAAAATATTCTTACTGATACGTGTGTGTCTGGGTATGTAAAATATCTAAAGGAGGAAATTGTCAAAGCTAGTTCAGAAAAGAAACTCAGAAGATGGTGGCAAGTGAGGCAAAGGATGTAGAGACTGAAGTCATGAGAAGACTTCCTTTGACCTGGTATTTGCTCACCAGGAAAAACTAACGTAATCCTGAAGCCTTGCATGCAACAAGCTCGAGTCTCGTTAACTGTAGAGGATAGTTAGACGCAAGGAGCTACGCTCTGTCTGACGATATTGAACAATCAACTGAGAATAAAAAATACCAAGGTCTTCACAATACTTCACCAGCCTGAAGTTTAATCCTTTGACATCTGTCAGGTGGTTTAAAACTCTCCTTTATGGTGATTGACTGCATTCTGCAGATGACACCGCAGGAATTTAGTGCACTGAAACGTAACACCTTAATGAAGGGGAAAAAAAAAAGCTTTCCTTCTAATGCAAGCGACTTTGTCTGGTTTTCCCTTCAACCACGTAACACGATGATTCAGAGATAAGACTCATGTGGTTGTTAAGTTGCCATGATGGATTTTACAAAGGGGAGAATCACACTGAGTTTATTATGTTAAGCTTGATAGCAGCTGCTCTTTGGAAATACATCTTAATTATGGGTAAAAATACTAAGCCATAACTTGTATACTTATTTTAAAAACCTCATTTTTTTTCAGTGCCATAATTCTAAACATTAGCTCTTCACTGAGGTTAGTATTTATTTATAGGTTGGATACTGTAAGGAGGTAGCCCAGGAAATGCTACTTGATGATGGTGGTTATTAGACGTGCCTGCTAGTGACCCCTCATATTTATCTGTATTTAATTATAGAATTACTGCCATAATGCCCTAAGTTATGTCTGAGAACAAAAGGCAGTTCCATTTGTGAGACCATTATATGCCAGCACTCATAACTTCTTAAAAAATAGTGATGACCTCTGGGATGAAATCTTTTCAGCCCAATATTGACTTTCTCTGTGTGTATGGAGTTTGGTAAAAATCAAGATCAGCCTTTTTTATTATTTATAGACACATGGAAAAAAGACGGTTTGAATGGCTAAAAAAAGCTTTTTGCAAACTTTGGGGACCCCTGGGTTACTAGAAATGGCTCCATTTTAAAAAGTTAAACTCGTAGTTTTTAGGAGGTTTGTAGTTATACCCAATTTAAAAATCTAGATGAGAAATAAAGAAGTTATGTTGGAATTCCTGAGCTTGCAAGTGTGTGTTCACATGTGCCAGTCCACCCGAGTAGTGCCGCTACCTGCTGACATCCATGAAGCCAAGCATACGCGTAAGTGTTTGCAGAATCAGAGCCAACATTTGGAAATATTTTGAGCTTTCACATAACAAAACACTTCAGCATGTGCTGAAATAATATTGATTTCACTGGAAGTGCAATAGGTGTTTTACTCGCTCCCCTGAATTGAGACTATATTCCTTTTTGAGACTGAAATGACAAATACTTTTGACCAGACAACAGAACTCTGATGAATATGTTTGATTTTTGTTCTCTGGTCTATCTTCCTTATCTAATAGTAGTGATTTTGGAGGTAGGTTAGTAACAAAATATGCTATGGCTGTGATGATGGAGTGCTTTCTCTTGCTTCCAGTTCCAGCTGTTAAAATGTAATGTAATTTAATAGTAATGATTATTTAGATGCATAATACTACGTCATCGACTATACTAAAGCAAGTGTTTTGGAAAGATGAAGACAAGAAGCAGCTGAGGTGTGGGTTTCTTGGTGGCCAATTCGCATGGTGTCCGTGTGTCTATCGATCGTACGGTCCCGATGCTGGATTCGCTGCTGAAGTATCGGATCATCTCGCGCTTGCTGGTGAGTGGATCTTAACCCAGAGCTGAAGCATGGAGATATAATATTGATAAACTGTGAATAATTTGCCCCGATCGTATCGGAAGTCTGTGGCCGGGCAAAGAATCGAGATGGGGTCTCTCCAGTCCACCACATTAAGTACCAAGTTATCATTGCTATCACGGCGAATGAGTCTAATAACCATCAAAGCGCAGTGATTATGCAAAACGTTGTACCCTGATTGAGTAATAAAAGCTATCAACCATCCGGAGTTAAGGGGTTTGCATATTGTATGATTACTGAGAAATAAAATCAGGGTGATTATGCAAATCACCCCCTTCAGCCAATCAGACTGAAAGATGCAAGGGAAAAAAATGTATATTTGTGCATCAATAACTATACAGTATCCCTGAGCTCCAGTTAGTATTATTTTTGTTAGTTGACTGCGGAAGTACCCAGAGGCCCCGATCAATCCAATATGAAATATAATTGTATTCTTTTGGGTTCTGCTACGAATCTTGACTTCTGCAGCCATTACATTTTGCATAAATAACAGTTGGGATCTGAGCTGATTTCCTGCTAGAACTAAAACGTAGGTCAATATATATCGAAAAAATACAGGGGAAAAAACCCAGATATTGCCCATAAAATTAAATACAAACCCCGTATTTTTGCATATAAAGTGTTTTACGTTTTTGACTAATTCTACTAATATTAGATTATTAATACGTGGTGTCCATGAGGGCTACCTCGCAGCCCCACACCGGGATGATGTTCCCCTGCCAGCTCCCGCTATTTGGAAGATGCAGCATTAAAATTGTTGATGGAGAAAGGTAAGGCTGCACCTTCCTCCTCTGGTGAACCCGGACCCAAACAAAAAGGCCACCTGCTAAGCGGCAAGCCGAATTTTCCACGGGCAACCGCGGGCTCTCCGGCTAGGTGCGCTGCGTGTGCCGTGGCGTGCGTGGGCACGCGTGATTCCCACCTCCCCGAGAGATCAACGGGGCCCCGCGATCCTGAGCGGGGCGGAGGAACACAGCGCCCGGCCGCGGCTGCCCGGAGGCCACGCCTTCAACCCCGCCCCTTCCCAAACCCCGCCCCTTCCCAAACCCCGCCCCTTCCCGAACCCCCGCCCCGCCACGTCCCGCTCGGGCGCCGGCTCCCGCCCCGGCGGCGCGTCGCGGCGGCGGGCCATGGCGTTCACATTGTACTCGTTGCTGCAGGCCGCGCTCCTCATCGTCAACGCCGTCGCCGTGCTGCACGAGGAGCGCTTCCTCCGACACGGTGAGCCCTCAGCGACCGACCGGCTGCGGGGAGCGGAGCGGGGGGGAAGCCCGGGCCGGGCCCGGCTGCGGCGACGCGTCTCCCCTCCCCACACACACACACGGCCCGGCCCGGCGGGGCTTCGTGAAGGGAGGAGCCGCCCGGAGCCCGGCTGGCGGTACCCGGCCGCGGCCGTCCGGCTCTCGGCGGGCCCGGGAATACTCGTAGCGGGCTCCGCGGGTGTGGGGAGGCCGCCCGGTATGGCGAAGGTTCCTCCTCCCGACCCGCCGGGCGTCGTGGGACGCCGTGGTGCGGCCCCGCCGCAGCCTTTCCTTGCCGGTGCTGAGTATCAACATGCAAGGAATTGCTTTGGGGTTTTCGGTCTTGAATTTTGTGCCGGTGTGGTTGATGTCGCTCCTGTCGTTGCTTTCTCTTTCTCTTCCCTCCCCACACCCCCCCTAATTTTCTTTTTTTTTTTCTTTTTCCCCTGCGCGTTTCTATTTCACCTCCATTTGTGCCGCACGTCGGGATGTTGCGATAGCGTGAGATGGTTTCTTTCACCTCGTCATGCCTTTTTTTGATGAGATGGCACTTCTCAGTCTGTGCGCGTTCGCGCTCGCGTTTCTGCGGTACTGAAGAAAGATCCCCCAAGGTTGGGCACCCTTGTCCTTTAAAAGAATACAAAACACAGAAAAGCCACAGACGCAAAGATCTGGAAAGGCCCAGAAAAAATTACCTATGATCCAAAATTTCCCAGTTTCCTGATCTGGAGAATCCTGACTTCTCCGTGTCAGGCTGAGCTAGGATTTTTGGCAGGAGCGCAGATAGTTATCCCTTTCTCCTGTTCCCCAGTAGGATTCACTGCGAGGGACCTGCTCAGTTTGGGTTTGGGGTTTTCTTTTGCTTTCCTGATGAGCAGCAGCTCGAGGAGAAGGGAGATGTGGGGACCAACAGGATGGGTCAAGCCGCTTGTCGGCCCCAGGTGATTCGGGAGACGTGGGAATAACTCCGAGCTCATCCGAGTGGGAAGCAGCGGCTGGCAAGGCTGGAGAGGACTTGCTTACCGCCCCCGGCCCGGTGCCAGCAGAGCGAGGGAGACAAGAAAGGGAAAAAAAACCCAAAAATCACTCAAAAGTTGTCTCTGGAGAAAAGAAACTGGCAGGTTGCGTGGTGCAGCTTTGAATATTGAGAGCCGCTCCCTTCTCTGCTCCGCTCATCCCGGAACGGGTCAGGGCTGTGACCAGCAAGACTCAAAAATCCCTGGTCCCGTCACTGGGACCACACGCTCTGCCTCCCCGCAGCGGGCAGAGAAGGGTTTCTCCCTTGAAGAGCTTCCTAAACCTTCAGTACTTCTATCGCCCTCTGAAAAGTCTTTTTTTTTTTTTTTTTTTTTTTTAATAGCAGTTACAAAAATCCTCATCCCGATTTGGAATTTGTGCTGACCGTTTTCTGTTGCGCAGCTCGTTTCTCAGTGCTGAAGCATCACTTCGCACCCAACAATTATTTGCTATTTTATCTTCTGGTAAAGGACTGTGAACAGATTGTAGTTTGTTTTTTTATTTTGGCGGGTGTTTTTTTGTAGTCCAAATAAACTCATTTGTTTCTCTGGCATGGAGGGAACAGTAGTGTCTTAAAAAAGGTAAGGCTTTCCTTTACAGAAACATTGATCTCTCATTACTGTTGCGTTCGTTAAAAGGTTTAAGAGTTTTCAGTGTGTTGTATTAAAATCTGATCGTAAAATAAAGCAAATTGGTTTGTGGTTCGTCTTTCAATGTTAGTGTAAACCATATTCGAGATAGAGCGCTCATTAGTATCGCTGATAGCATTTGTTGCACCATTTTGGGTTTCTTTTTCTAACGTGTTTGGCTGTTTTTATGTGACACAGTTGGCTGGGGAAGCGATCAAGGGATTGGAGGATTTGGAGAGGAGCCGGGAATTAAAGCACAGCTAACGAACCTCATTCGATCTGTACGAACCGTTATGAGAGGTAAGGTGACAGTCTTTCGTTTAAATATTACTGTCTGTAAAGTTTTGTTTCAGTATTTCGACTCTTTTACCAAACAGCTGCTATTTCTGCTCGTCATTTCCAATCTCTCCTTCCTTCACGCGTGGACTCTGTGGAGGAGGGCGCAGGTCCCAGCTAAGGTGCCCTGATTTTGCTGAAGCGTAAACCATTCCCTGACTCTTGACTCTGGCTTGTGGTGCCGCTGCTGCGTCTTGTCTTTCCTCGGAGTTTGGGAGCTGGGGTGGGGGGGGAGCTCGGTGATCAATCAGCGTGTGCAATTAGCTTCACCTTGGCTAAATGCAATTTTATGTGAAGTACGTGGTGAGGGAAATGTAATTCCTGGGATTCTTAAAGGTAAGCCAGTGCCTCAAAGGATGGGGGGGGAAAAAAATAGACTCTTGATTTGTAACTTACTAATAGTTTTTCACTGTAAGGCACACCACAATTTTGTAGGTGATGGTAAAGAGGAAGTAACAAATCTTACCTGTCTTGCCCACCACAGAGTAAAAACTGATATATTTCTTCTAAATCACAGCAAAGCCAAGGGTAGAAACTGCCTTTGAGAGGGTTTAGTTTCATTTGGAGAAAAGGTCGTTTGGGTTAAAGTTAAAACATGATGGGCCGTAGAAAAATACTTATGCTGTTGCTTCCTACTAATTGTTAGTATCCTAGCCTTTGATCCTGGCTCCTTCCACTAATCCTGATTTTGCACAGGAAAATTAAGTGTATTTCTAAAATTTTGATTGATTTTGCTCCTTAAAAGGCGGTCTCCCAAGATAATGGGAAGTTCTGTCACTTTGTGATGTGCAGAAGAAAATTTTCATAATTGCTCTTCTTTTTTTTTTTTTTTTTTTTTCCTTTCCCCCCTGCAGTGCCATTAATAGCAGTGAACTCCGTTACAATCGTTCTCCTCCTGTTGTTTGGTTGAAGATACCTGGTGAAAATCTTTTGGACATCCAAAGAAGCAAGTTGCTGACCATCACTGCTCTGAGTTTACTGGGATCCAGCACGGTTTAGCTGTCAATTTGACGTTCAACTTAAAATAATAAAGACACTATTTCTATTTATCCTATTTCCTAATGTTCACTTGCAGTTTCATTAAACAAGATAATGGGATCAATGCAACGACGCTGCGAATATATTGGACTATGACAAGTTCTGTTGCTGCCTGTTAATAGCGTCGACTGTTAGAGTATGCGTCGTAACATATCGCAACGATTGTCGATAGGATGCGGTTTTTAAATGTCTCGTTACTCAGGGATGAATTTCCTTCAGTACGCTTCCCAATTTATTTTTAAGTTAAGAAAAACAACAGTGTTTTTTATTTCAGTTATTACCACAGTACTATTTAAGAGAATACAAATCAGGCTCTGAAAGCATGTTGTGAATTATTGAAGTACAGTTCTGATACTGAGGGAGATAAAACTGGCTGGGTAAAGTCCTGATTCAGTTCACATTGGAAGCAGAATTTTCCCGGTTTGACTGAGACCGGGATTTTTCTCTTGGTGTTTGATGGCCTTTTCCAATCAATAACGTTTCATGCTGATGGTGAATTAAGTTGAAAATAGGTGCAATTGCTATGCAAAATCTAAAAAAGCTGTACCTAAAGCTGGGCAACTCTGTGTTAATTTAGACTAGCAGGTGATACTAGTGATTAGCATTTGTTACTGTTCTGTCAAGGATTATTATACTTTTTAAAATGCGTGTTAAACTTCTGCGTGGCGATTAGTGTGGGGGAAGTGGGGAACCATTTGTATTCTGAGCTTCTTGGGAAACGCGGGAAGGGAATACTGTGCCCTTTTGAAATGCAGTTCTTTGTTAAAAACCGGTGAATTTGCAGCGTCTTCTGTTCCTGGTGCTTCTTCCCCCGCCCTCCATCTTCCTTCGTTAAATTAACAGCTTACTGCAATTGAAACTATGGGTATGATCTTGCAGTTCTGTCGCAGAGAATGTTGCTAATTGCTTTGGTACAGATCTTGTCTCAATTAAGACTGCTGGGTTAGCTCCGATGTTACGTAGCAAGTCTGAATTGAAGAAGGCTGATTCTCATGTACCTTTTTAGATAAGTCAGAATTCTTATGTCTGTTCCTCTGCTGAAGTGTTTTAGCTTATTTTTAAAGTGGGGAAGGCCAAAGGAAACCTGGCAGTTTCATTATTTTAAAACAGCTTAGTTCATCATCTCTTCTTTGGATGTCTTGATGACTAAAGCATACGCTGCTGTATACAAAGATAAATCTGTAAAATGTGTAAATGAATTCAATGATCTTCAATTGCAGTGTTTTGCAGAGTAGAGTATATCCAGGAGGGGAGTTTTGTGTTGTTTCCTTTTTTTAGTGAAAACTTGTAAATAAATTCTGAATTTCTAAGTTAAGCACTCTCTTTCGTAACTCGCTTTATATCTATGTACAGTGGGAGTGTCTCAGAACTCAACTTCATCCTGTTCCAGATACCAGAGTTGCCGTTCTTACATGAAATACTTTTTTCTCATCCCTGTGGCACTTGCAAGTATCATCTCTTCGCCATGAAGCTGTATTTTGCGTGACATAGCAAACCTAAGGAGCCATGGTAACTGTGGCCAGAGGCAGAATAGGATCATGCTAGCTTTAAATTCTAAAGTAGGTAGATCTGTTACAAAGTGTTTCCTTGTAATAATCTCTGTGTCATTCAGAGGTGACGAGGGTACAGTCTGGATCAGTTATTTTCATATATGTGTCTTGGGAACCGGACAGTATGTATGTGGAACAGATAAAACGTGGAAGGTATGCAGGCCTTTTTGTAAAATTTTTGTAAAAAAGCAGTGGTGGATGTTTCCATTGCTGATGCATTGGATTGGAGTACTGAATGGTTTGAAGCACAGCTTGCGTATCATCTCCTCTTCATATGTATTGACTGTTAAAACACTAGTTCTTACTTAAACAAAAGCCAGTACTAAAGATTACGAGCAACAGCTTAAAAAAACGGGCGAAAAGTGATTTCGCCCATCTTCCTGTCCTTTCGAAAGGCTGAAGTTTCAATGCATGGCTTGCAGCACGTGGGCAGATCATTTCAAATTCAATTAGGCACATGCAGTAAAAAGGAGCAGTGGTTGTGTGCAGCAGGAATCCTGCATTTGAGGCAAAACTGGGACGCGTTTTACCCGGCAGATGCAAAATAGTGATTCAAAGTGGGGCAGCAGCTGAAGATCAGGTCTCCCGGTAATGAGCAGGCAAAAGGGGAAGACAGCAGACAGGCAGAGAAAGGAGTGTAGAGTGAAACAGCAAGGGAATAACTACGCTGCCACCGTCTCCTCGTGTGGCTTTGAGCGGTTCTGAAACAAGTTTGCTGCGACTAAATTCAAACAAGGCGAAGCACCTCAAACCTGGCAGGGGCTCGGGTTCTTCAGTAACAGGGAACACGCAAAAAAGTTTCCACCTGGCAAAGAGCTCCGCGTGCAAAGTAGCCTGCGCTCCAGTAGTCGCTTCAAACCACGAAGAGCATTATCACTCGTACCTGGCACAGAAGTGACAATAACCAGAACGTTTTACAGATCAGGATGAGGACTACAACTTTCCAGTGTGGAATAATTGGTTCTAGTAAGCATTTGTAAACAGAAGATGCTTTCACAGCAGAGATTGCAGCGTGGCGGTACCTGTCGTGGCTGGCTGCGTGGGGAAAATGAAGCTTGTGGGACACTTCACAGAGTCTTTAGTGCAAATACAGACAGGAATAAGGGATCAATTCTGTATACCTCTACTGTTAAAGGTTTTGTTTTGAAGGGCATGGCGACAGGCGAAGGGAAAAGTAAGAAGGTAATGGGTTTGTACACGAACAAATGAATCTCGAACTCCCTTTAATTTTCTTTGACATCTCACCTTAGGTTGCAATGTTACGAATTCAGAATCACATTATCCTATAGCCCTTGGATTTTTTGATGTACCACCACAATATAAAACTGTGAATGTGTATCACACTTAATTCACTGATGCGCCCTCATTTCTTACAAAATCCTAACTGCAATAGCTTAAAATGCAATTGCATCTAACCACGTTTCCTGTACGTTGCCTCTCCTGCAGATAAGCGTGGCACGCTCCACTGCCACCACAGGTAGAGAGTGGTCTCCACAGCCTGGGGCTTGCTCCTGCCACAGGCGAAGCACAGTCCTTACAATTATATGTTTCCAAGAGAGCAGCTGTAGGAAACTGGTCTTCAAAATGTCCACGAATACCTCGCCGGGCGGCTTCAGCCGGGAAGGACACAGGAGCCGTACCCCCAGATAACCAGGCCCGCTGGGACACGGGGCGGCTGTTCCCCGCTCCTTCGCACCCCCTCAGCCCGCAGCTCCGGGCCGTAGGGCCGGCCTTCTCCACCGGAGCCGGGGCTCATGGCGCTTCCCGCCCTCCCCGCTGAGGCGCCGCGCGCCCTCTGCCCCTCAGCGCCGCCATGGCCCCCGCGGGCTGCCCGCCGCGCTTGCCTGTCGGCGACTGCCGGAGGCCAGCCGGGGACACCGGCCCTTGAGGGCTGAGCGTCGCCGGGGTTCCGCGCCTGGCCGCGGCTGTGGCTGCCGTGCTGGCGGCGGGCGGGCACCGGCGCTCGGGCGGGCAGCCCCGGCTCCGCGAGGGCCCCGCCGGGCGGGGCGACGGCGGGCAGTCCGCAGGGGCGGCGGCGGGGCGGCTGGAGGCAGGTTAGTGTCGGGGAGGGGGCGCTGCCGCCACGCTGCTCTCCCCTCTCGTCCGAGTGGGCTCGCCCGCCTTCTTCGGGCGCAAACGGGCGGGCGGAACCATCCGCGTCACGGGAGAGGGGAGCCCGCCGAGCTCGGAGAGTCCCTCTCCGGAGAATGGACTAGCCCACCGGCCCATTTTAAGCTGGCGGAAAGAGGCGGTACCATTTCCTTGGCTGGGGGGGGTGGAGGTTAGTTGTGGCCTCATGCCCTTTCCAGTGTGGCGAGGGAGGGAAAGGCATCTGTCCTCGAAGGCGGTGTGGGGCAGGGGACCGGCCCCGGGGCTCCCCAGCGAGCAGGGAGGCACTCACTGCCCCCGGCGCCTCAGGGGGCAACGACAGGTCCACAGGGGAGGCCGTGTGGGCTCTCTGTGGGGCTGGGTGGGTGGCCCCGGAGCCTGCAGCCTCGCTCCCCTCAGCGCAGCCTGAGCCGGCACTGGGCCGCTCTGCCGCCTTGTCCTGGGGCTCGCCGGTGGCTTCAGGGGCTCCTGCTTCGCTGCCTGGCTTGTGCTGTCAGCTGAGGGAAAGGTCTGGCCCTCGCTGGTGGCACCAGCGCAGACCCTGTGGGGTGGCCCAGCAGTGGGGTCGGGGGGAGAGGAGGAAGAGGAGCCGGGGGAGGCCGGCCCTGCATGGGCAGTGCAGGGCACCTCTGCCATGGAGAGCAGCCCTTCCATGGCCCCAGTACATCTGTGCCATTACAAGCCTTCCCGCAAGAGGAAAAGGCCTCTTTTCCCATAGGTTGTGAGCATCTTGTTGCATCCCTATACTGTATGTAGGCTCCTTAGACTGCTAAAGACCAGGTGGGAGTTGGACTGGATGGTCCCTCATGTCCTGACCAGCCTGAATTATCGTATGGCTTCATCCCGTTGCTGTAGCTGTAATGCCAGCACCAAGGTGAGGTTCCCGTAATGTGTTGAGCTGCGATTATGAAAACTGAGGTACTGAAGTTTTTTAGGACTTTCTTGCTAGGCCATGAGCTTTATATTTAAAATCAGCTATGCTGAAAACTGGCTCTGCATAAAACTTCCATACCACCTGAATAAATACACTGTGAATAGGAGAACCAATGGAGATCTAGGGTAAAAGAGGAATTAAAAAAAAAATCCCATTTCTGCTAAACTAGGATATTCTGTCTCTGTCCTTAGCTGTGCTATCCAAGCAGGCACGGTGCAGTGGCTCTGCAGTCATGTGTCTTTGGCTAGAGAATTTATATAATAGCACCTTCTTCAGTCCTCTTTTTAATCTCTCTCAGCACTCAAAATTCCCTGTGCTAGAGTTGAAGTGCCTGAGGGAAGAGAGTTTTTTTTGTCATGGAGATAATGTGGAGTCATGCAAATTCCATTCTGTTCAGGCACTTTGTCTGCACTATTTTACTCAGAGAAGATGTCTTAGAAACCTGGTGCCCTCTTTTCCCATGCAATTGATGAAGGTCCCTTGGGAGTTCTGTTATCAGCTTTGTATCATAGACATTTAACCTTGGCCTGTGTAGCAACAGACATACTGTAAAATAAGCATTTGCAGGGAACCAGCAGGAATAATGAAAGTAGAATCTCAAAGTTTTCTGTGCGTGTGTCTTGTACCTGAGACGTCAAGTTCACATGATCTTGATCATTGGTGAAACTGTCTGCAAAGATAAAACTGTCCTGATATAGAAAATTGAGTTTAGTAAGGCAGGTTCTAATCATGGTGTTGACTACTCTGCGGGTTTTTTAAAAGTACACACATGTTACATGTTCTGTCTGGAACCAAAACAGCTCAACATAAAATTGTGATGACTTGCTAGTGATGACAGATCAGATAGTCGTTATTGTGTAACAAACAGGAGAAAAGCTTCCGTACTAGACATTTGCTAAGAAATAGCTCAGCAAACTTGCTTGTGGAGCAAAATACAGCACTTGCAGCACACATAAGGAGAAGTACTAATTTCTGAAGACAGCTTTTTAGCCAGATGACTCGCCTGTGACCTCGCTGTTTTCTTCCCCAGTGCCTTTACCCTTTGAATGCTGGCTTCTGTTTTGGGCTGAGTCTCACGTACCTATTTGTGTGACACAGAAGCTTGCTGTAGAAAAACTGCTTGACTGTCCCCTTTGCAAGAGTAACCCTTTGGGGTGCTGAATATCCTTGAGCCCTGAGAACTTCCAGGCTAACAGTCTGCAAAATCCACGCTGTCACACAGGTAGTCAACCACCGAATAGCCCAAGAGTTAGGGCACCTGAATTGTGTTGTGGGCTGGATCACCCTAGATCTTGCTTACAAAAATAAAATTAACAATATCCACTTTTGCAGAGCATTTTGAGCTTTATAGTCAGAGCACTGTATCATTGCTTAGTAGTATTACATTTATTTTCACTTGAACAGCGCCATTGGTGTCGATGGGACTTGCCGAAATGTGCTTGCTGAGGCCTTGAACCAGCAATACCAGACCTAATGATCCTCTTCCCAACAGTCTTAGCTGTTTAGAGAATTTTTTGACGTGCACAAATAAAGGCACTTAAAAAACAAATAGCACCTGATTTCCATATATAGAGTCTTTGGGAAAATACCACCCCATCAATTATGTATTTTTTTTAAACACTGCCTTTTATTTCTCTGTCTAAAGGGGCCCATTTAATACTGCGAGTAATGTTCTGAGTAATACCGGGCTTGGCACAAATGAGGCGCTTAACTGAGTTCCTTATTTTTATTATCCATTGTCTGCTAACCAGTTTTTTGTTGTTTCATTTATTTGTCGTTTCCCTGGGGAAGGAAGGATGGCAGCTCGGCGCGCGCTGAAAGCTGTCTTGGTGGATCTCAGCGGCACACTTCACATTGAAGACTCAGCTGTGCCAGGCGCGCAGGAAGCTCTTAAAAGGCAAGCTACCTTTTTCGATTTCCTCTGATAGGTTATGTCAGCGCTGTTTGCGTAAAGACGCTTCTTGAAGTAAACGGGCCTGAAGCTTCTGCATTTTTACGCTGTCGTGGATAAGCAAATATGTGGCCAAATTGTGCTTTTATTTACACCTGTATTAATACCAAGAGAAATCAGCAAAGGGCCTAGATATTGAAAAGTTGCCATGTATCACCTGAGCCCCTGCAGCTTTCCTAACTTGCTCTCTAGGTCTTATTCTAAGTCTTTTCTAGATAGAAAAAGACAATATTCAGAGTGTTTCCGCTAATTCGTATGGGACTACAGCCTTAGCCAAAGTGGAAAGAAGTTAAGTTCACCTGAATTACCCCATGTGCACCAAAGTCACTTCAGCTCAGCTGTTCCTCGGTGCTTTGTTTAGCTACAGGAACCTGATTGTATGACTGAGCCCTTAGGTCTGTGGTGAGCTAAAGCAGAATAACAGAGAGAATAGCTCGGCCCAGCGAGCAAGGCATCCTTTGCAGAGTTCTCATTTCATTTTGTCTTTCAGCCAAAGCTTTGCTTTATTACTTTTAAAGTTTCTCTGCTAGGTAAACAACTGAGTTTTTTAGTTTGAGAAACATTTGATAATACAGCCCATCTTTTGTAGGAATTTCAGCACATTAATAAACAGGACAATTAAGTACCTCTTTCTCTTCTGATGAAAGGTTGCCTAAAGAAACTGAGGCATAGTAAAATGACTTAATCTGGCCGAGTCAGTGGCAAAATAGGATACGCAACCCCAGGGATCTTTGTACTGTGTTATGACACTGTTTTCCTGGAGAAGACGTCTTGCAATGGATGACGAAAACCACAAAGTGATAAATGCTATCGTGGTGAGTGAGGGAGGACACCTGAAGATGCTGGGACAGTAAGAATTAATGAGGGGAGAGGAATAGAGTTGAATTAAGGATGAGAAGTTTTTACTGGAGTTGTATTGGCTGCTTAGATTTTTATAAAGCTAGACTGTTGCTCAGAGGAAAAGTTCACAGAGGGATTCGGAAACTCTGCATTTCTTTTCACAAATAATTCTGTGGAAATAATTATCTCCTAAAGATGTAAAATTGCAAGGAAGTAAAAAATGCTAAAGCATTGGGTACTCATTCATTACCCGTTCATCCACTGGACCTTGTCTGCTTGGCGTTTCATGCTGCAGGGAGAACTTGTGCCAGGTGAGAGTCAGCATTCTCGGAAATCCATATAGATATAAACGTGGTGATGCTGTCAAGAAGAGCTCAGTATCTGTCCTGTCTGCTGCTCACCTCCAAACCCCCGGGCATGTGGACTGGACAGAAGAAATGGCTTCTGTAGAATCAGAAGACAAACTGTTTTCTAAAGCCACTGATTCTCCTTTGTCTTCTGCTTCTGCTTGATTCCTACTGAGCCGTGCTTGTGCAGGCCCTGTACTGGCTTTGGCAAGGGAGGATGTTAGCGAAGGGATAATTGCAGAGAGAGTCTGGTGCCGTTTGTCAGCTTCAGCCTGCTGTCACAGGTTTGGAGAGCAGGTGTCATTTCACTGCAAAGAACAGCCAGGTCTTTTTGCTTAGAGGTTTGAAAAAAATATTTTTTTTCATGCTCTTTTCTGCTAATCCATGTCATTGTCCTTCCTAAAGAGAAGCTGAAATGATTGGCAGGCAGCTTGCTTAGGGAACAAATGGATAGATTCCATTTTTAGGGTTACTTTTCAGTATTGAGGTCCATACGAAAAAAAAAAAATTATTTTATTAGCAGCGAGGGGACTTTTTTACCAGTTCATACTTATGAAGGGTCAGTGTATCTGACAAACAAGAGAGAGAAGTGGCAGGTGCAAGCAAGTCTCCAGCGTTGACCAACTTTATTCTGATGTTCTCCATGCAGTCGTGATGCCAGTGTTTGTTTCTATAGCAACAAACAGAGAAAGTGATGGTGGGGGAATAATTAAAGGGAACGCCGTTGAAATTGCCACTTAAAATTATTTGATTGTTTGGTAGCATGTACTGTCAGTGTAGGGCAATAATGTGGTTTTATGTGATATTGGTGTTCCTCAGTAAAGGGAGAAATGGCTGCGAAAGCTGACATAAAATCACCACACAGGTGACACAGGCTCCTGGAGCATCCTGCATCTCTGAATGAGCCACAGCTGCTGTAAAATTCACCCGGCATGTGGAGTTCAAGATATTAATTTAGCAACAAGGTTCTTTTGTTTGTTTATTTTGGTTCAGGATGCTGTTGATCCAGAATACACGGCTGGTTTATTATCTAGTTTGAATTAAAAGGCTTTTCAAACTCGTTACTGTTGATCATAGATGTGTTTGCTACTACTGTGAAGATGGAGTTTGGAATCACCATTTTCCTCCAGACTTTTCCTGGTAGAAGCAAAGCAAGGGAGACTTGGTCTTGTTCTGGTAGCTGTAATTCTTGCCATCTGTTTCACATTGCCCTCCAGTCCACAGAAGTTAACAACCTCATGGTTCTTGTGTGGCACCAGTAATCTGGGATGTATACAGTCTTTTCATCTGCAGCCTTTAGACAAACGGTCCTTTTTCAGTCCCGAAGAGATGTACGAGCATGTAAATAGAAGGATGCTGTGGCCAATTTGCCTTTGCTCTTCATCCGTCAGGCTACGCAGCGCTCCGGTTACCATTCGATTTGTGACGAACACAACGAAGGAGTGCAAGAGAGACCTGCTGGAGAGGCTGACGAAACTGGGATTTGACATTGCGGAAAATGAGATCTTCACGTCTCTGACAGCAGCCAGAAATCTTCTGGAGCAAAAGCAGGTGCAGCCTCTCCTCCTGGTAGACGATAAGGCCCTGCCTGATTTCACAGGTGAGGTGGTCAGAAAAAAGCATGGGGGAAGTTACTGAGCAACTAAGGAAACATAGTGCGCTCTGTTTTGTAGAATGACAATCACATACAGACCACTAGCCATGAGGAAGCCTGAAATGTGGAACTCTCTAGAGTCATAAAGGTCCTTTCTTTTTAAATTAACATTAAACAGTCTGAAGTCATAGCTTCATGAGGACTAGTGGAAATGGCAGCCAAAGCCTTCAAATGGTCAGGAATTCGTGTAAAACTTGATACTTTTTATTAATTTCCAGTGTATGAAAAAGTAATACTTATCACTAGATCATTGGAAATTTATTGCACCTACCAGTGCTGATTTGTTTTATAGCAAGGACGTGTCAATTTGTTGGAAATCAGGTTTGCCTCAGCTATTGCACAGAGGTTTTGCTCGTAATGAGCTGAAAAGCTAGTGTGTAGGCACCCGCAGGAGGCTATTTCTCTCTTAATAGATTATTATTAAATGTGAAATCTCCAGGTAGTTATTGTTACTTATCTTGTATTGAACATCTAGGTCTCTCTCCATGTACTTTGATACCTTAATTGGTGACAGAAGGTTCATCACCCTGACTTCTCTAGATTGTCATCTCTAAAGACCTGGTTAAAACTTGCTTTACTTTCAGATGTTCCCATTTCCCTCAACAATAAGGGGAGTAGAAGATGATATATTCTAACGTGGACATGTCTGGCAGGTGCCTGAAGCTAGGACAGTTAGTCATTGACTTAACCACATCGTTGTTTCAAGAGTAGTGAAGATAGCCACGTTGTTAACATACTCAGAGCTGAAAACCGTATATTGTATATTCAGTCTTTCATTTAAAGTCAAGGCAGCAAAAATGTGGATGGCTTGCCACTGCTCCCTGCCCCTTGCCTTATGAACTGAAATGCTTATGGCTGCGTAATTTAAGTAGGTTCTTATCTTGCTAGGAGCTAGACATTTCCTGTTAAATTTTAGTGCCATAGTCTAGTCAGTAATCTTCAGAAAGATAAGCGTTCAGGAGAAAAGCCTCTGTGGGCTCTGAGAGCAATGAAACCTGATAATCTGTTCTACCTAACGTCGTATCCAGAGAAATACGCCCCCAGCAATATTCTGTATTTGTGTTCTCGGGAAGGCTTTCTTGGGTCAGAAACAGCAGAGAGAGCGGCTGTTTCACTGAAGGTATTTAAATCAGTTTAATCTCCATGTATTTGGGATCTTTCCATCAGTTTTACAGTAGCTGATGCTAATTTTGTAAAAGATGGCAAGGACAGAGATATCAGCGGAGTACATTGGTGGCATTATCTGTATTGCTTGGGTCTGGAATGGATTGTTTTGGTTTTTTTGCTCCAAGCGGTTTGGCTCACATTCTCTCAGTACTGCTCTTGAAACATTTAAGTATAATGGAGAATGCTTTAAATTCCTGTTAATGGCTGCTATTGAACTATTCTTGGCTAATCTCTCTATAAAGTTGGTCTCAGGTGGATGAATGTAATCCATTGTTGGTTAAAGGACCCAGATGCTTTTGGGTGGTGTCACAAATCCACACGGCATCTCTGAGTGTACATTTTGCTGTCTGAGCTAACTGAAGGACATGCAGCAGGAGACATCAACCAGCAGGCTGCAGTGACGCTCCCTGGAGACACAGGAGCTCTAGTTGTCCCAGTAAAGGTGTCGAGGATATGCTGCGTGAAGGTGGAACAAAAACCCCAGCAAGTGCAGGATGCAGCTGATAACTTAACCTGTCATAAATAAAACTCTCTGGTACTCCTGTTTCTCCTGTAGATGCTACTCTGCTTCCATTGCTGGTTCCGTTCATGCTGCTTCTTGTTTACTGCTGTGTAAAAACAGTCGAGCTCCTCTGAGCAGTGCAGGACAAAGGAGGTGTGAACTGTTCTCGAGGGAACTAATCCACATTAAAAAAAAGACCTTCCAGAAGAGCCACAACTAATCTAGTATAACAACTTCTAGGTCATGCTGCAATACCATCTTTGCCATCATAACCAGACTGATATATAGAATAACAGTCAGGCTTTACACCCTAAGTGGAGTTTTCTGTGACTAGAGGGAATAGAGAAACTGGATGGAATTCACTGGTCTTCCTGCTTTACTGTCTTACAAAGCAGATAAATATATGTAGAAAGAGATTCTCAGGTAACAAAAAGTCATTCAGTCAAGAAAAGTGATTTGTGCGGTCTGCTGCGTTTCAGTGGAGGCAGTGAGAGAATCACTGTTCAACAGTCGCTGTTAAGACTATCCAGCTGCCGAGTTGTGTTCATTGTGAAGGATGGCAGAGTCTGGACAGATCAACACCTTTTCCACAGATGCTTTCCTCATTTCTAAAAGACATAAAACTAGTCTATGTGATGTGTCTGTGTCAGAAAATGCTCATTTTTGCTGTAAAGTGATTCATTGCACTTGTTGACTGCGTACTGCTAAGTATGAATAAAATTCTGTTCGCTCAGAGTCATGTTTTGATTTTCCAGGGATAGCCACTGATGACCCCAATGCAGTGGTGGTAGGACTGGCTCCTGAGCACTTTCACTATGAGATGATGAACAGAGCATTTCGGTAAGTCAGCCCCTCCTCGTGGCTTTTTGAGCGGTGGCTGTCTTTGTGCTGGGCTCTGAACCTCTACATGTGCGAGGAAATCCTTCTCGTATGGGGAAGAGGGTGGTAGCCATATCACCGTTACGTAGCGTGAATATGGTGTCTTCCTCCGTGTCTGAGAGAGAGAGCCACTAACCTTGGCGGATTTGGGGCCTTAACCATGAACTTCAGGCAGTCCAGCCCTGGTTTTCATTGCTTTCAGTCTGTAAATAAACTATAGAAGTACAGTCACGGTTGTCGTTGAGGTGAAAAAGTTAGCAATGCTTCAAGAAGAAATACACAAAACCAAGGATGTTGGGAAGTATTCGGGAGACGGCCTCTATGTTCAAACCGCAGCCTTCGGAGCTCAAATACTATACGGAAGGAAATCCAGTATTTAGGGCAGATTATTCCTTATCTACCTAGTGCAGGATTTCTAGCAATTTCTTCTGAAGCATCTTGTGTTCAGGAGTGCCCAGCACAATATGCTGGGCTAGATGAACTATGGATCTGATTCGGTCTGTCTTATTTGTAAAGCTCTTTGTTTTGTGTGTTGATCAAGGGGTAAATCAGATAAAATTTATCTGTGACTGTACATTAGCGAGGATGCAATAGGGTGTGCAGAGGTGCACAGCCATGCATCCTTCTGTCTAGTTCTAGCTCAGCACGGCGCTCTTGATTTTTAACTGGAAAAAACCCTTTAGCTTCAAAGACTTGAACATGAGCCTGTTGCTGAGTTCAGCCCCGGTGATGTGCCTTTTGTCTGTTGCGAAATGCGCAGAGAAGGGTCACCTCAACGTGCCCCTTACCCTGCACCCCCAACAGAGCCTGCTGTGCCTCCGTTTTGTTTCCCTGGGAGCTCTCAGAGCCCGCTGTCCTTCAGCAGCGGTTTAGGCCAAGCTAATCAGCCTGGCCTTGTAACGGAGGAGGAGCACCCACCTGCACAGCCCGTCCCAGCGGCGGGAGTGCTAACCCCCTGTGGGCAGCTGGTAACCAACTTTAGTGCTATCTCAGAGCTATCTCGTAACACCCTGGATAACTCCCTGCTGTGCTATGATACATGCGATGAGTCCTTTCCACTCTTTGCTCATGGGGTGATGGCTCCCACACATTTTTTCACTTTGGAATTTGAAAAAAACTGATCTCAAGCACCTTAATCTGTCTTTATAACCACTAAATCTGAAGAGGGAGTATCAATTACTGCTCACCAGTACCTTATGGAGGCTCCTTGGAGTAGGAAGCCAATGCTGTCCTTATCTGCATGGCAACTCTATGTCATAAGAACATGTATCGACCCAAACTGACTCTCTGTCTGCCTCATTAGTGCATGTTGCCAGTGGCATCGATTTTAGAGTTTTACAGCGCGCTTGTGAGCAGACTCTAATTTCACAACTGCATGAACTTAACCTGTCATGTATTCCAGTGCTTACATCATTTTATTTATTGATATTTCTGTCATGAATATATTAGCCGTTGAATAATAGTCATTAGCTGCCTCGGGCTGGAGACTGGGACACTTAAAACAAGAAACCAGTCATCACATTCAGAGCCCCTGAGGGCCCCGGGCTTCCCCAGGCCAGCACACACAGGAAAGCCTGCAGAACTGGCTCTGCGGAGGTGGGCGAGGTTGTCCCAGGCTGGATTTGGGCTTTTTGCATTAAACACAGAATTGGACACTAGCTCTGGTGATGGAAGGAAGGTGCCAAAGGCCAAATCCAGTCCCCTGCAGCGGGCAGTGGGCACGGCATGGCCTTCCTGCCCAAGAGAGACTTATTCAGGGGGTAGCATGGAGTCCATGCTGCCTGTGCATCCTATATCCAGGGCTGTCTGGGTGATGCGGCTGAGTATTGAGCAAGGCTGAGTCCTTCAGCTCACCTTGCCTTATGCAGATGCATTCCTAGCTGCTTGGCTGACTTGTCTGCCTGGAGGAAGATTTCATCTTCTGTGAGTCTGTCCTGGATTTGCCTGGTGTTTTCCTGGTCCTGTGTTTTGGGCTGGGCAGAGGCCCTAGGATGGGCTCTGCCTGACCTGCAACATCTCACCGACTTATTGTGGGTTTCTCCCCCAGTCCTCTACTGAGGGTAAACTGTTCTGCTGGTGTCAGTTTTGCTTCGTCTAATGGAAATACTAACTACTGGCCACATTCTCTTCTTCTCGAGCCTTATGCCCTGTCCGTATTCCTTGTCCTTTACTGCTCAGATTATTAAGTCACTTGGGATTTGCATAGCAAAACTTTAAGGTGAATCTGATTAAATGCAGATATCTACAGTGCTGATGCCTGGACTCCTGAGGGAGAGAGGAGGCGCTTGGAAGGCATCATTCATTTTTCCCCTAGTAGTGCTTAAAATAGGACAGTTGAACTGTGCCCTAGACGTGCTTTTTCCTCTCCACTGACTGTGAAGAGCCCAGGCTGACTAATTACCTGGTAGGCAACTACTCGGTTGATATCCAACATTAGGTTAGGTAAATCTAACTCAATATGAGTCCCAAAACGAGATACGCAGAGTAAGGCCATTCTCTAGGCACCATTTGAAATGACTGAGACTAGATTTCTCTTTTTGTATACGTGGGATTTTGATGCCACATTTAAAAGAATTCTCTCAGGTGAGATCTGTCCTGCGAACTGCTGAATGTAAGCGGTGCTGTGGTGCTGTTGTCAAATTAAATTTTTCTGTATCCTAGAGGCATCCTCCCATCGTGAACATATCTGGCTGCTCACAGATACACATGCCAGCTCTCTTCTTGTTGAGCTTGCTTTGGAAGGCGTTGATTCAATAGAAGTGTTTTGTGATAATTAAGTGAAATGAAATATTATCGTTTATGTACTGCTCAGAGTACCCAGGCTGCTCTGCAAGCATGTGGGAAGGAGCAGACATCCTCCAAGGAGCATACAACTCACCTAAGCCAGCCTCTTTGAGCAGAGCCACAGCAGAGCTCCAGAAAGGCAGTGAAGGGGCAAAGCAAGGTTTTGTTTGTTTTCTTAAAGGCTTTTTTTTGGTAAATCAGGCAGAGTTAAGGGGAAAAGAAATCCTCCTTTCTGCCCTGAAGATAACGGCCAATGTTTCTCCTCTGTCCCCCAGCTTTGCTAGTTACATTCCTACCTGTTGTGATAAAGAGTGGAGTTGCCTACAGTACCTGAAGAAGGTGCTGTAAAATCGAACGGGAAGTGTTTGGCAGTCGTTACCTCAACTGTTACAGATACTGTCTGGAGGGCTTTTGTTGCACTGAAGCTGAGGCTGGGGAGGACTGCAATAACGTTGTTGTACGTGGTAGTACCAGGAGGATTCCTCTAGCGCAGCAGCTACGCAGGCTTCCCTTTGCTGCAGGACAGGTAGCTGCTGTGTCTGCTGTAAGGCAAAACTACTGGGAAAGTAACAGAAATGGAAGAATCAAAGATTAGGTCCAGATTCTGTGAACGCAAGCCCTCTTAAACTCCCGTTTATTACTTGGCTGTCATGGGTCCACTGTTCAGGGACTGTGTGTGCTAAAGAGACACGCTCCCTGCCACGAGGGTTTTACAAAAGGCAAGCGTTAGACAAGAGCCCTCAAGCAGACATGAAGTGAATTGACAGGGGTGACAGGGTAGTGAGGCTAAGGAGGTGCCGATTGAGATCGGTGGAGTAACAGCAGTTTCTTAATTACTTCTTCCCTTACATTTTTCCACCCACTCCAGACAATGCCGTGTTCTGTGCAGGTTTTTAACAGGTCGGTCAGCTGGCAGGCAGAGATGGTGTCTGTGGAACCCCGAGGAGGGTGCACGCTGGTGTGTCGGGGCAGAAGTGGGCCCGTGGAAGGTGGGAGGATCTCGGCTGTTGGCAGGGAGCAGTTCCCGAGTCTGTCAGACCACCGCTGCACTCGCTTCCTGAGGCTCCCAGGTGCTGTGCCCAGCCAAGACCCTCCTGTAACGCCACCATACTGTGCATTATGACCCTTATTCTGTGACCCTTTTATTGTACTCAGAAGCGTTAGGGAACTGGTGACTTGTTGCTTTGATCTATCTTCCACTTGGAATTTTTAGTTCCCAACAGCAAGGAGCCCAAATCCAGCTTTGTTTTTAAAAGGCTCAGTAATAGCGCTGTTAACTGGGGAATTCCGCGGGACACGGATGCGCCAAACATCTTTGTGCCTTTTCGTGTAACTTGTTACTGTCATTCCTCCAACGTTAAAATATAAAGTTAAGGTAAAATGATTCACCTTCTGTTTGGGACTCACCCGAACACCCATCTCTGATGGATACACATAGCTGTTCGGCTGTTACAGGCGATACCAGCAGCCCCGAGAGCTGCTGGGCTGCAGATTTCCTGGCA
Source organism: Gymnogyps californianus (assembly GCF_018139145.2). NCBI lineage: Eukaryota > Metazoa > Chordata > Aves > Accipitriformes > Cathartidae > Gymnogyps > Gymnogyps californianus. The sequence goes on along the minus strand of NC_059500.1, from coordinate 81,013,408 downwards.
GCAGCAGCCTGAACGCACTGCTGTGTTCTCAGTCCAGGCAAGGAGATTAAGGCTGTGGCCATCAAACTGCTGCCTCCAGCCACTACCTGTGGTTAACGTATTTTAAAATACTTGCTTGGAGAAATCAGATGGGTTCTAATGTTAGGATGTTTGCTGTAGTGAAAAATGAGGCTGCTTAGAGTAATGGACCTCAGTGCATGAGAGAGAGAGACAAGATTTAAAAATAGTTACCTGTTAAAATCCTCAAGATAATAAATTCTTTATTTGAGGGATTTATTAGCTGTTTCTGGGGAAAAGAAAGGAAGGAACTTTATTTAACTCTCCAAATGAATGCTAGCTTGCATTATAATTTGGGGCTTCATGAAAGTCAGTGTTGTCAACTTAAACGAAAGCCAGTTCAGGCCTTCAGCTGTAAATATCATGGTTTTTTTAATATAATTTTTGTACTTCCTTCTTCATTCGTTCTTTAGGTTGATTTTGGATGGTGCTCCTCTTATAGCTATACATAAAGCCAGATATTTCAAGAAAAAAGATGGCTTGGCTCTGGGACCCGGACCTTTTGTAGCTGGACTGGAATACGCAACAGACACCAAAGCGACAGTGGTGGGGAAGCCAGCGAAAACCTTCTTCCTAGAAGCTTTGCGAGGGACTGACTGTGCCCCAGAGGAGGCCGTCATGATCGGTGACGTACGTGGGGACCAAATACCTTATCACCTGCCTGTTAACGTAGTGCTCATCTCCACTGTGTGTCGTGCCTCCCAAATGCCATGAACTGATCTTTCTAAAAGCACTGGGATTAAACGAGGGGTGAAAATTAAACCATCGAAACTTGCAGGATTTATGTGTAGTCCATGGGGTTAGTTCTCTTACTTCAGTCGCTGTTTGATCAGGCAAAACGCACGTAGTAAATCATTCCCGTGACAGTTTGTCTAATAGGTAGCTAAAAGATTTGACTCCGTGTAGCTGCTTTTAAGTGGCTGGTTAGTGATGCGCAAAGCAGAGAATGTAATAAAAAAACCTGTTAACAAATAGCGTCTGTGACCACTAACCAGCTGATCTCCCCTTCTGTCCCAGGACTGCAGGGACGATGTTGGTGGCGCCCAGAACGCGGGCATGCGTGGGATTTTGGTAAAGACCGGTAAGTACTCGATGGAGCGGTCTTTTCGGGAGACGGTGGTGCATTCAGTGATCCGGCCCCGGGTACTGGCAGCCCCCGTTCCCAGAGCGAAGGTACGCTCTGAGCCCTGGGCCGAGCCCTGGTGCTTTGCAGAGGCCCGCCGTTCCTGCGGTTTGTTACACCAAGGGGCTCTTGGGAGACCCCGAGTCCATCACCCCATTCATTTTGGGGTGAATGCAGCAGATGATACATTTCCTCAGCTGCAGCGTGGCAGCCTGTCAAGCAGTAGATTGCGATTAAGTCAGAATAAGCCATTATATTTAATGTTTCAACAACAGGGCTAGAGCACAGACCCCGAACTGATAGCAGGATGATATAAAGTAATAGATGGGGGCGCCTGATCTTGTAGGTGTGATTTTTTTGCTCTAACGACTCTAAAATCCCAAGCACTAATCAAACAACAAAGAGAACTCTTACTGTGACATCTTAGATTGCTGTGACTGATTTTGGCAATGTAACCTCTGATCATTCAGGAACTCTGGTGACATTCCCCAGTAATTACACTGGTAATTATAAAAGTCATTTTGCTTCAGACAAAAGTGGAACCTTACAGCTCTGACAGGTATTGTCAATGTTACTGATGGTACCACAGAGTGGGTAAGGTCTTTCTGAGGTAGCAGCTGCTCATGCCACACAGTCCATTATGTCGAAAATGAAAGCGAGTAATCCTACTCTTCTTCATAAAAGCCAGAAGGGAAGATGATAACATTATTATTTCAAGAACCTACAACAGGAATATCTGAATAGTCAGTGAGCGAATAGTGCCGGTACAGCGGAGTGAGACGAGTGCGTAAGTGACACTAATTTTGAACCAGAGCTGCCCCTGGAGGAATCTTTAGTAAGGCTCTGTGTTTGTTTAGGGAAGACCTGGGGGATGGTTGTTGCAGGAATACCTCAGACGGGCATTCCTCCTACCATGTCTGGTTGTTACTGATCTGAGGAAGCTGTAATTTTCAGGGAAAAAAAGGATACTCAAAGGAGCTTGGTAAATGCATCATTTTGTTAATCTGTTACAGGTAAATATCGACCGGCAGATGAAGACAAAATCAATCCGGCTCCTTACTTAACCTGTGAGAATTTCCCAGAGGCAGTGGAACATATCCTAGAGCATCTGCTATGAGAAAGGGAATAGTTAGTTCGAAGAAACATCTGTGTCACATCATTTCCTTTACTCTTGCTTCAAAAATTAAGGTCACAGGATCAATGCATGCATTGCATCAGAAAGCTAGCCGTGAGCTCCTTCCACTCGAGTTGTGAAAGGGCAGAGGATCGGTGTGGGCCCCGGCACGGTCACGGCAAAGCCCCTTTCCTGTAGTAGTTTCACGAGGATGTGATGAGGGACCGCGGATACCCAGCAGGTGAGACAGAAAGGCTACAACTAACACAGCTGCTTTCCTGAATGACATAGGGAGCATGGCAGAGAGTCCTGTTTATTTTCAATTTTCAAGAAATAACTGATGAAAAGTCCTGTCTGGGAAGTGTCGCGTTCTTCTGCTGAATAAGCTAAACTGAAAAAAAAAACCCACTGGAAATACTCAAATAAATAAACCTCAAAGACTAACAGAGCCTTAGTCAGCCTGTAGTGATTTCACTGAGTATGCCTCTGCTCTCCTCTGATTTAAAGGCAGAGATTAGAAGTGACTTTTAAATTAAAATATCACCATTGTTTAATAATAAGTACTGTTGATATCTTTCCTCTCATTAGAACAGATCCTGGGTTTTGTTTTTCAAATTTTACATAAAATTAAAACTGTCAGCATTTTACAGATGTTTTAATTAGATGCTGTTATTAAAAAGAATGGTACAGAAACAAAAATCTGGTATTAAATGCCTTAGAGACTGTGAATTTTTGAAATGAGACTTCAGCAGGGTCCTATTAATGCTACCGTTGCAAAATTTCACTGTTGTTGGGGTTTTTTTGTTTCTTTTTAATGTTACGGGAAAAAATCCTTCACAAGCCACGGGGACAGATTCCAGTTTTTACACAGTTGGTTAGTAGAGCTGCAAAATGAAATTTAATTCTGTAGCGTGCAATGCTTTTCCTATGCGCTAAATCCCCCTATATGAACCAACTTTGTAATGATGGTAAATAGCTTTTCTGGTCCATTTGCAAACTGTAATAATCAAAGTCCTTTACAGTTGTTTTACAGTGCTCCTGAGTGTTAAATTATTAGATTGTAATTATACATTACCAGAGTATTGACCTTATTGAAAATACAGTTTTGTGTTAATGAGCCATGCTCGTTCTTGTTAAGAAAAATCATCGTGATGAACGAACGGGAAGCTCTCCTCACATGAAAGAGCGTCTGTCTGCAGTCTCACTTGGTGGGTGGTTACCTACATTCAGATTTAATCTCTGTCCGAGACAGAACGTGCGGACGGAGTAGACTCGGCAGTAGAAACACAACAAACAATAAACCCCCCAGGAACAAAAGCCGTCTTTAGGTACTCTCTGTGTGCCCTCATAAATTGTAACCTACAGCTTTGAATAAATTCACACACATCTAGCGTTCATGCCAACAATTCTGAACCTGTGTTGGTTTCTGCTTGGAGTACATCAGGGAGGCCTTTGGCCCAGAGTCAGAGTCAGGTTCAGGAGGCGAGAGATCAATAAGCAAAATCCTGTGAAGACATTTCCCCTAAAGACTTCTGACAACGTGACTGATGCTGGAACAAAAAAAAAAGAGACTGTCAGTGCTTCAGAGGTCTCGGAGCATGCTGGAAAGCATGCGAGACCGTGGTACTTCTTAGAAAAGCAGCTGCACACAAACCACGCAAGGAAAACACTGGGAGAACCGCAAAGAGGATAACTCTCTTGCCAAGCAAGCGGAAGGGTAAGAGAGGGGCAGCAATGAGACCCGGGAGCCTGAAAACATGACTGATATTGATTGGAATTTCTAATTAAAAGATTGCAGGACACGTGGCAGTCCTGACTGCTTACCTGGCCATGTTTATAAGCAGAAAAGTCTCCAGCTTGGCTAGTATTTGCCACTGCACTGCAAAGGCTCGTGGTTTGCATTTTATGGCTGGCTGCAAACCAGTGGGTAACGACTAATCCAGTTTCTAGTGAGATTAGCCTAAATCTGCTGATGTTCTACAATGTCTCCAAGTTCCTCTAATCCCTTGCCTTTTCCACCTTGGAAATACCCCAAACCAACTGGAAAGTAATGCAATTGGCACATTAAGGCTTTGATTTCAGCTGAAAACGATGACAAACTAACCAAATTTACAAGGCACTGCTAAGATCCCGAATTTCACTGAAAGCAGTCACTTATGTTTCATGACAAAGGGTGCAGTCTCTGCTGGTAAAGCTACGCTGACTGTGATGCTCTAGTGAGTCTCAGAAAGGGCGAATGACACTAATCGTCTAACTGTTCTTAACAGTTCTACCCCAAACCTGTAAACAACTATCATGAAGGCTGACAAGCAAGCAATCTCTTAAGTCTTTATACATAAAATTAAGGCTGGAGTCTTCATTACATAGCAGCTGCCATTACATTATTTCCATGAAGAGTGTTTTTCGAATGGTCAATGAAAACGGCTAATAAAAAATAACCAAACCCCCCCCCCCCATTAAATTTTGAAAGTGAAGATTTCCCCTTGACATTTCTCACTGCATTCTCTTTCCTGGAAACAACAGCACTTCCTTCCCCATCACCATTCGATTCTTTAGAGGCAAGGCGATGCCATTTTGGATAGCAAAAGTCCTGGAAATTTTCAGTCTTTTGGGATTTCTCTTTTCAAACGGACTCAAATTCTCTCTGCCAAGCTGTGTACTTCTGGCTTAGATTCTTCACTGATGGCTTGGTGTGGGCGATCGCATCCAGGAAATCTGCTGTTGTGATCGTGTCTAATCGGATCACGGGTAAGTTACTGTTGCCTAAAGAGAAGAGAATTGATTAAATATTGTTATTATTACCAAAAGACATTCTTTTATGTCCCTGCCTAATGCGACACTTAAGATACGAAAAGAAAAGAATAAAGCTAGCGAGATAAAGAAAAATTCATATTTGTGCACAGAGCACAGATACTGACAGCTTTAAAAAAAGGCCTCGTTTTCAGAAAGGTTAGCTTAGGTAGGTGTTTTAGAAATGTACGGTTTAAAACTTTTCTAAGCAGATAACAGAGCTCCACCTGCTGGGGTTACCGTTATAATTTCTAGAGTTACAGCAGCCGATCAGCATTTCCCAGATGGGATTCTCTCCTCAGAGCTGTGGTACCTGGCTGATGATTTTCAAGAGCATTGAATATTTTCCTCACTGGTCTCATGGCTGCTTCCTTGCACACGAGTTTTATGTCCGAGCCGGAGTACCCGTCTGTTTCCTGTGACGGGATCAGAATGATACGTTACAGCTTACAGGCTTACAAATCGGACGGGAACGGCATTTACAAGCATATATAGTTATATAAAATATTTGTAAAGTCTATTCCTGTCTGAAATATGTTTATATGTGTGTGTATATATATATATACACATACACATTTTTATGTGTACCCTCCCCTCAACATTATGTTGCTTGTTCTTTTTTTTTGAATGCCCACAGTACCTTGTAGGAGCAAGGAAAATACTGGGCATTTTCTTTCTAAAGGGCAATTTTCTGTAGGTCAAATAAAACCCGCCTTTCTGTGTCTGTTCCCAGCTTTCCTGTTAATAAAATAACTATATTTCCGTATTAACATTTATGAAACAAAACCTGAGCAGTATTGTCTCTGTGAACAGATGTAAAAAGGGCCAACTGGGTAAGCTGTAAGGTACTTTCAAAGAATTTAGGATGTGACAAAGGGCTAAATGAAGAAAGCCTGCTATCTATCTAGTGAATCTCTTCCCTGTCTAAATGCTCTTTTCTCCCGCAGCAGTGGAGCTGTGACAAACCTTCCCTACACAATTAACTGTTCATTACCCCGATGAATTGGGAGTGCTCCCAGCCTGGTGAGAAGAGTGGTAAAATACACTGTTGCTGGAAGTCTGCCTGTATTTAAGGCTGAAACGTTGGCCCAACAGAGAGGATCAGAATACACCATTTTGCAAGCAGAGCCGTGTGAAACCAGTGATCTCCACGGCCAGGTCCGTGCCTGGGGAAATGCTCAGCCCCGTGTCTCACTGGTCTCCCTTTGCCTGGAGCCTCAAACTGTGCTGAGGTCCTTCCCCCAGCTCTGGATATACAGAGGTGCCGTCCCAACCCTCTGGACCTCTTCTGCCACAACCTAATCCCATCGCTGTCGGTGATGTGTGTCCCTCTTGCTTACGGTTCCCACCCAGAAAGGCACCGAGTGGGCATTGTCCGGGCTGCGGTGCTGTCTCACCTGGCCCAGCAAGCTGTAGTCCAGATCCGTTCTCAGCTCCGCTCCTCCGCTGTTGCTGAGAGGGGGCAGCCAGTGCTGGATCATCACCCGCCGTGCCTCTTTACTTGGGAGGTCAACCAAAATCCTCTTCTCCAACCGCCGCAGCATGGCAGAATCTAACTCCCTGCAAGCAAAGGAGGAGAGGAATCGTCTCAGCGCGTCTCGTTGCGGAGACATGGCGTTGACAGCAAGCTCCTCGCTGCAGGGACTGACATTTTTCAACCCTACCTGTAACTGCATCAACCTAGTTTTGAAAAGAAAAAAGAAAAAAAAAGAGTTAATTATCCAGTGTATTCCTGTTCAGTGTGTTAGCGATATGCCGGCTTGTGACAATGAGGCTTAATAAGAATCAGAAGTCATAGTTATCTTCCCTGGCTCTGGTACTCATCTGCAGCATGTCTCATCAGTAACAACCTCTCCCTTTCTCCCTTTGCTATTAAGGAGACACTACAAATTGTCTGTCTGGGGCACCGTCAGGACTAATTAATTGCTACTTTGTAAGGGATGCTTAGTAGGTATGAAATACAGACTGAAGGTCTTGGATGCGAGGGCCATGTTTACGGCAGAACAAGACGTCGATCTGAGACTGCTCCTGCACTACGAATTATATGTAATACAGCCACAAAGGAAAATATCCTCATAAAAAGGATCACGTGAAGGATGGACAGGCTGGATAAATGTGTCAGTGAGCCAAAACCCATGATGCTGTCAACATCAACACTGATAAAGGTGTTTCGCCTAAAAAAAAAAAAAAAAAAAAAGAAAAAGAAAAAGGTAAAATACAAAAGATTGGGACTACTCTTCATTTTTGCTTGCTTGTGATGCACAAAGGAAGCTTGGAAGAAAAACGAACGTTTCTTTCTGTTCCTTTCTCAATGCATTTCATCACCATCTAGAAATAGTCCTTCTTCCCAGTGCCACAGATTCTATCAAGCATCAGAGTCCTGCTACGCCCGGCACGCCAGCTCCTCTCTGACACGCATCCAAACAGTTCATTTTCGTCTAGTTTTTTCCCCCAAGTGCTTTTCAGTTGTTTGCATCTAACGGTAACACAACCAAACAACTGAATACAAATTCCTGCTCCAGTTCATCCCTTGTCACTTGTGTAATGGGAACGGTCTACAAGTACCCCAGTCATCCATACAATTTTCAAGAAGAAATAGCTGCTACAAAATATTTACTCACTCCTAAGTCCCCAGTGCCTTCCAGGAGCTGCTCCGAGCTATTATCCTTCCAAGTGCTGTGCCAATCTTTCTTTACTGGCCCCATTCAGTCACAGACTTCTTATTTCAGTTTAAAATATAAGTCAGTCCTCATACCTGCTAAGAAACTCTCATCAAAGGGAAACTCACTTCAACTGTGTCTTGTGTAGACAGAAAATCAGGAGCCCTAAGCACCATTTCCACCCTTGTCGGCTGAGCAGAAGGAGCCAGCTGTTGGGGGACGGCACCTGCAGTCTGGGACCGTAGGTACACTTAACTTAACCTGCCTCTACCTTTCCCGGTTCCCTGGGTGAAATCTTTTTGCCAGCAGAGTCAACATTCAAGCAATTCAAGTTTCATTCAATGAAACTCCTCTTTAATTTACAGGGAGCTCAAAGCCAGCTCAAGATGGATCTGTAGCACACACAACAGAGCTTATTTCTGTCACCTTTGGTGACTTGTCCTTATTTTTTAACAGCAAATGTTTTCTACTGGCATAACACATGATAAAGAAAACCAAAAATGGGCTCCCAAATCCCCATCTAGGTGCCTGCCTAGGTTTTCCACTGACCTCAGCATGCCTGGCGCTCAGCTCAGCGGCAACAGAAGTGTCCCTCTCCCCAGAAAGGACCTCTCGGTTTGGGAGAGCTTGTTCCACATGCACTGAGCCAAGGGCAATGTAAGTAAAGATTAGAAAACCTGATCAATAGGAACTCGGAGGACAACAGGAATTCACTCAGATCCATCCCAGTACTTCTGATCAAGGCCTCGGAAGTAAATACCAGGGTTTGCTAATCAATGGCTGTTGATCTATTGATATTATTATTGATATTTTTTGGCTGTTTAAGATGCCGTCCAACATTCAGTGCAATGCCTCTCGCACAGGATCCCACCCAGAATGGACAAAGAACCGTGTTAGTCCCCGCTCGCCTTCCAAATGTATTTTTCAGCTCAACTTCTCCTCAAAATTGCTTTGCTTGGCTGGAAATAATTACTCTCTGCCTGACCAACCCCTTGGCTGTTATTTACCCATATTACCATCCTCTGCATAAACGGGGCAAAAGTTCTCAGGGTTTTAGAGGTGCCCACGCAGGTACTCTAAACTGCCCTTGCAGGCAAAGGACAACCAGAGCCAGAGCCTCTGCAAATACCCTATAAATCCTCTAAATGATGACGTTTTCTATCACCCCTCCTGCTTCAGAGCACTCCCGGGGTGTCCCCCAAGATCACAGTTTCATGAGCTCCCTAGCCATGTTCTGTAAGGCAGTCCGCTGATACACAGAAGTTGCTCTGTGTATCCAGAAAGGTTACAGTGACCCTGCTTGTTGGCTAAAGAGGAAAATAAAGACATAATATTTTTATTATCTTAAGTGTTTAGGTTGTTTGCTAAATTGTTTTGTTAGTGATCAAATGCAAGGTTAAGTGACATTAACCAGAATAGAATAATAAGCACTGAGCCAACCAAAATATTCTCCGAAACAACAGCCAATAAAAAGTATTAAGAAATGCTCAGGAAGAGATACACAAAGCTGTACAGGACCTATAAAAGCGGGTGACTTTTCAGGGCTCCCTCAGGTTGACATCAGGAGGCATCATGCCATGTTATCACTCCCAAATTTCATGAAGAAAAACAAGACAAACACCTATTTTCATTTCCAGAAGGGAGAAGGGTAACAAATGCGTTTTAGGCAGAAATTAAGGGACCTCAGCAACTCCAGAGGTGAACCCAGAAACAGCAACAAGGGCTGACTGGTCCATAATTAATCCCTGCCTAGTGCCATCACCACTGCAGTGCTCTAGAGGAAAAGGCACCAAGAACGAGCGAGCTTCTCGTCCTTCCCACCTCCAATCCTCCTGTGCCTCGGCAGAGCCCCCACAAGCTGTGGGCTTGTTCTCACTCCACGTCTTCTCCTGCTCCTCTGAGGGCTTCCCCACACCGTCCTCCGCTCTCCTTCCTCGCTCTCCTCCACTGTACACACCGTGCACTGCTGAGAGTGAAGGAAAGGGCTCACTACAGGGTAATCCCAGATCTGGTTTGGATTTCGCGACCCACCTCTTCTCGAACTCATCTTGGCCATGTGCTCACGGCTCCGACAGGACTCAGCTCGGACAGAAGGGGAGAGTCTGTCAGCCTGCACCAAAGCTTCACCCACCCTGAGGGTGGGGAGGGAGAAGAAAGCAGCACTGCAATGGAAGTCGAATTAAATGCACTAATAACATTAGGAACCATTCACTACGTGGTTAAGGATCACTTTATTTCTTCACTAACGAGGCCTTTATTTTATTTAATTACGTTGAATCATTTCAACAAGTAATTTGTCAATAAAAGTCCCTTGCTGATGAGTAGCAGGAAGAGAGGCTGGGCAGCAAACACTGGCTGAAGAGGAAGATCAATAGCTGCAGCGCAGCTTAGGACAGCGTAAAGAGCTTTGTTTAGGCTTCTTTTCATTCATCTAAAAGCAGCTTGGTACTAATTTTTTTCATGATCAATAAATATCCAAGTTAAACAAATCTCTTGCAATCCAGCTTAATACCAAATGTTTGCAAGAACACAGGGCTGAAGCCATAACCTCAGACTGTAGCACTAGGTATTCTGAAACTTTGTTACGAAATATCTCTATGCAGCTCAAGTCTGGGGTCTTACAGTAGGACTGAATGTCGCATAATACACATAAAAATAATCTGTAAACATATAGCTGAGATCTTAAAGGGGGTTCAAACCCCACCGACCTCTCTGGAAGCAGATACTCCCAAACTCCTCGAGGCTGTGAACCTCAATGTAAGATGCTCATAGCTTTCACTAGCTTTTCATCCCCCTAAAACACCTTTGTAAGCATACACTCAGCCACATCTTAAAGCATATTCTCTGCAGCAGGCACATTTCTGCCAGACAACCTAGTCCTTACACTCATAGGTTGGATTTGCTTAAGAGAAGGCAAAATCCAACCTGCCCACGAGCAATGCTGAGAAAAATCCAAAAGGAAATTCTAAGCTCTCAGGTATAAAACTTTCGAAAGCGGGAGCTGGCTTCTCACAACGGCTCAGCTGCCACCCTCGTACCAACGCAGATTGCCAGCTTTATGTGGGAGCAGTTCCCCCAAAATAGAAATCTTGTCATTTTGGATTTACCTTAAAAAAGCTGTGTCATTTTTGATGTTCCAAAGCAGAAATTTTGCAGAAATTAGCACTTCAGAATTGCAAAATGATCTAAAATCAAATGCGTAAAACATTCAAAACTGTATTCTGTAATTTTTGCATGACTTTCCAGAAAGAGTTTATCAGTTGCATAAGGCAGACACATGTTAACAAGATACACGCAGGAATCTCTTTCCGCAGAAGCATGCAGAGAGAGGTCAGCCTCACGCTTACATTAACGCAGCTCCAGGATCCCTAGATCCAGCACCAGCCACACTTCAGACCAGTTGCCATCTCTGAACTTTTCCTCAGTGGGTTTCAAATACCCAATTTTTCCTTTCAAACCAGTGTGCAAGAGTAGAAAGACGTGGATCCTCTAAAGACATCTGATCCTTTTGAATACTGCCATGCTGCAGCATTACACGTGAAGCTTAGCTACTCACAGGATAATTTAAGAGACCACAGAAAGGTGCAATGCACTGCTCAGAGTTTCTCTTTCTACGAGGGTAATGCTGCTACAATAACATAAACATTTATAGTGTATTACTAACGAACCATAAAGAGACAAATGGATTATTAATGTATTAATTCTCTTTCAGACTTAACTGTTCACACACACAGTAGCTATTTATTTTTCAGCATTTTCTTACACAACTGGAACATAATTAAATCAAATTCTGCTCAGTTCCTTTCATGTAGATACTGTAACACAAAACGGGGTGGAGATTTTGTACTGATTTTAATTGATGAGTTTGTCCAAGGCATAAATCCCCCCCAAACCAACTCACAGACTCCACTATTATGGCTATAAAAGCCAGCGATGGTTTTGTACTCGCACTGTTGGGCTAGGGTAGGAACCAGCCTAACTTGTACATTTAATTTCTACATAAATTTTAGGTGCCCACACAGCCATTCTCCTAGTTAGAGAGTCTGAAAGCCCTGGGCAGGCCCTAGAGAGAGGCATATGAAAGCCTCTGAATACGTTGCCACTTTGGCACTTGAATTTCAGCAGGTCAGATGTCTGCCTGGTGGCTCTCAGAAGCATCCTTCCTTGACTGTATGGGAAACATAAGGTTTTGCATTAAGAAAATGTAGAGGGAAAGACAGGCTTGTAGAAGGAGGCGGACTGGATCTCTTCCCATGATGGACAGAAACTCCAGCCTTTACATCAGAGAAGAACAACTGTGTAATTCTCAAATGAGTTCTTAGGTATTTATTTTAATTTATCTGATTTTAATGAGGGATACTGAAGGGTAACACACTGCTTGGTTTTATGCAGCAGCTGTGCCTCTGTGCCTAACTTAGAAAACCACTCCCCTTCGGCTTTCTTACATTCAGAAGAGAGAAATACTTTGAATTACTCTCATGGTACCTAGATTAGGCCCCTGCTTTGATTTACAGCATCACAGAATGGCTGAGGTTGGGAGGCATCTCTCGGAGATCATTTAGTCCAACCCCCTGCTCAAATCAGGGTCAGCCAGAGCAGGTTGCTCAGGGCCACATCCAGCCAGGTTTTGAGCATCTCCGAGGATGGAGACTCCACAACCCCCCTGAGCAACCTGTGCCAGTCTTTGATCACCCACACTTGAGCTTTCATGGGATTCCTACGGGCTCATTGCTCCAGCCTGTCTAGGTCCCTCTGAACGGCAGCACAACCCTCTGGTCTATCAACTGCTCCTCCCAGCTTTGTATCATCTGCAAACTTGCTGAGGGTGCACTCTGTCCCATCGTCCAAGTCGTCGATGAAGATGTTAAACAGCACGGACCCCTGTGGGTGTCTGAATTGCTCTGAATTGCTGCATCCGTTGTTTTGCTGCTGACTGTCTGATAGCAGGGGAAACTTGCCTTCTACCTTAGGTGCCAAAATTATGGCATGTGAACACTGCCCACAAAGTTCGTGAAAGATGATGGACTGGGGTAAAACATCCCTTTGTTCATCGTGTAGGAAATACCGTATGGCCGAGCCGTCCACAGAGCCATGGAGACTTGGGGACCCACATTCTCCTGCGTCTCTGAAGGACTCAGGCTTCTCAGCACCAACATGTTTTGAAATGGGCCAGGCTTACAGGCCACATAAGACTGATTGAAAATATTACCTTTGGGCCTCAATTCTGAGGCACCGACATCACTTCTGTTGTTTAATTCCCTTTGCCTGTTCCCTTGGCCTTTCAGCCAGGCCTGCCAAAAAGGGGATAAGCTGAAGAGAGGAATACAGCACTACCACAAACTTTGTGAGAGAACATTAGGTGGTGTGTCATGACCGAGAAGTGCATTTGTATGTTATACAAAACAAAATATGCACTAGGAGTTGAGGCTTTTTTATAAGTACTCAAAAGCAAGCAGCTGTGGATACACACACTGTGTCATTCAGACTTGGACACTCCCTACGGCCAGCAACAGCCTGCTGATCACAGCCCGGAGCCCTCCAGTCACACAGACAGGCTTTTCCAACACGTTTCCCTATGGCAACTTCATGACAATCAGCCAAAAATCACTAATCGTGAAAAACAATCCAGGAATGAAGCCTGTGGTTTTGTGGGTGCAGAGCCCTCACTTGCTCCCAGCCGGTTTTGGATGCCCTGCTCTGTGGCTGTCACGCTGCAGAGCTGGGCGAGCGTCACGTCAATGAACAACGTGCCTTTCAGTCAAATTTCAAGCATCGCCACTTGAAATGCTGCTGAGCCGCTGCTCACACAAGGTCGTTCCTGGGAAAACCTGCCATTGGGCTCCACCAAACGTTTCCCAGACCACAGTCTGAAGTTCCCTGGAAACAGGACCGCTGTCTTCTCCTTTTCAGACTCCTAGCTTGGCCACCTCTATACGTGAGAGGTGAATAGGCCCACTTAGGTCTGCATGCCTTTAAGGACATGGATATCAAGAAAGACCTCAGTGCTATGGTGACCAGCAGGCTGCAAAAACATTAGCCATTCAGACAGTCTGCCCCCAGCAGACACCTTGTATTTCTCTGCTTCGTGTATACTTCAGGGAAAGGAAGAAAAAAAACCCCTTCTTATGCCTAACTCATCTTTTTTTCCAGACATCTGCATCCAAGACTGTCCCTCACCAAACAGATAACTTCCAGTTTACTTTGCTGAGGTTCCCCTCTCTGCTTTCAATGTACAGATTTCTCTGTAGGAAAATATGATCTTCCACTGGAGATTTCATGGATCGGTAGCGCAGGGACAGGGGGAATCTTGGGGCAAGCAGAAATCCACAGACTAGTTCCAGACCTATGAAAACTAACTTCAAAACCAACCCCATCATCAATGTGCTTCAATTCCCTGTACAAGTGTTGGCTTCTACTCTGGAAAATGATTAATGAGCTACAAATCAGATTGTTAAAAATAACTGTGCTTAAGCAACAGCCTTTGTTTTCCCCATGTACTATTTGCAACTATTTGATAATGTTTTGTATGAAAGAAAAAGATACACTACACTAGTTCAGATGAATGATCAAGCCAGATCAACATGCTGCTCTGACAGCGGCCGTGGGAGACGCTATTCAAGGAGAGCACACGAGCTGGCCGTTTTCTGCTGTCTGTTGGACTCCCCTGAGCATTCACAGTTGTTACACCACAAATGTTACCTCCCTACCTCATCCTCTCCTGTCTGTCTCGTTCTCAATACATATCCTGCCCATTTTGAGAACCAACGTGACAAAGTGCCCTAGTTCCGATCTTAAACTGTTTATTCTTTTGTTCTAAATTATGTTAAAGAAACCGAAGAATTTTGTCCCTCAGAAGTCACATATGATACCAATAAAATCCAACATTCCTATTTGTGGAGTATCCTTCTAAGCACTAGATGTTTTAAGCACCTTACAGTTCCAGGCTGAAACCCTTCTTAGCTTAAACATAGTAAATAACTTGCCTATAAAGTCAAATACTCCATTTTAAATATTAGCAGCTGGTAGCACCAGCATATGTTGACTTTATTACGGATTATTCTCATGTGGCACAAATAGCAAGAATTGTAGATTTTAAAAGTAAAAGCTCCAAATTAATCTTTAAATGCTTTAACCAAATATCAAGGCTTTTCTGCAGAAGTCTAAATAAAATCTTTATCTGTGCTTAGAAGCTCATGCAAATGTATTCAAAATGTACTCTCTGGATCTCTTACCATGGCAGATTGGAAGCTGCTAAAACAAATACAAGATCATCAGATCGGGCCAAGCCATCCATCTGCACCAGTAATTCTGTTTTCATCCGCCGACTTCCTTCATGTTCACCACTACCAAGATTCAGAGAAATATTATTTGCTCAGTGCATTAAAGTAATCATCTTTGTTTATACAGTGTCATTCACAGCAACTGAGCCCTTGTCACAGTTTTGCCCCAGTTCAAAGCATGATTAAGCTCCATTAGCTAACATCTAAGCATTAAAATCAAGCTTTCTAATGGTTACTTAAAAGGACTCTTTTCAGTGCATTAAAGTGAGGAGAATTCACTATTACTGAATCCAAAGAAAATATTTCTTTTTATTTTTTTTCTTTATATTGATCTCCACGCAACGTTGATGTTTACTGGAAAACAGCTAAGGCTTTGATTGATCGATCTATGTAGGAGAATTTTTATAATGTGATAGTTGCCATTAAATAACTAACACACCTACCTATTCAGGGCAACTACTAGCATTTTCCTGTGAGTGAATTTTAAGTGGCCACAAGAAGATACACCTACTACTGAATTCAATAATTTGCAAACTGTTCTACCAAAAGCAAAGAGAAAAATACGCCGAATTGAAATGCATTTAAAAATGGGGCAGAGACCACACAGAAAGGATCCTTCCTCAAAAAGAGAAGGGGAACTTAAGCAAAGTGCTGAGAATTCTGGCCCTGATCCAGGCAACCAATTTTGCAGAAAACCAATTTGAACTCTTGGTCCCAGATGTGAAGTTCTTGGAAACTCCTGGATCAAACCCAGAGAAAACATCAGGGCCTTAGATGGTAAGAACTACAATTCAGGTTTAATGGCATATTTCTGCAAAGGCATCCACACGTCGGTGCCAAGTCAATATTTAATAAGGATATGTAGAAATAACTACATAATCTTAGATAAAAATCCTTATTAAAATATATAATCCAGTGATGTTAATGAGAGCTTTTAAAAATATATATGAAGGCAAAATTTGGCCCATAATTTATAGCTATTAACTGACAATCATTACAAGTTGTATCCTTACGATATGGCATACTCTATTTACACATCTTTGTGAGCATATAATTTACAGCACATAAAATCGACTGTAATGGGCTCCTAATGGTTACAGCAATATTCTTATATTTCTCCTGCTTCTTCCCCATCCCTAACCTTTTCAATCTGTTTTTAACTATAAACTGTCTACACCATGGATGACAATAATAACATCCTCCCATTCCTGCAGCTGAAGTACTGACAACACCACCAAAATTTGTCCCATTAATGAAAATGCCATTCCACTGTGTACACTCCATCTTACCCTGCTATGCCTAAGCCTGTCCAAAGTGTCACAGAATCAGCTGCTTCTCACTCGCCTCTAACAAGTCTTCTGTTGTTTCCACCCCACTGCCTTTATTTCCACTTCAAATCCCTTATTTTAAAGTACACCACCATGGTTATACACTCTTGCACCTCCCTCCTCCTCACGGTCTTCCTGGACCCATAGTCCCTTGCTAATCTTCACACAACCTGTCTTTCACGCTTGCTTCTCTACTGATCTCATCTACTGGGAATGAAACAACCACTACATCTTGCTCTTTAAATCCCCACAGCGTATGCAACGCTTCCATGAAGCGGTACTTTCGGAGCTGACAGGCATTCTGACAATAACACACTGCGAGGCTCCTAAAGTTGACAACAGAACAAAAGAAAAATTGCTTAATAAAAAGTCAAGAAAATTACCATTATCACTCAAAGTAATTATAATGTCCATAAAATCTCAAAGACAAGTCTTTCAGGGGCCCAATCATGCTCCTGTTGAAGTTTATAGAGTAGCCTCAGGCTTTAGTTTAGCTAAGATTTGTTTCTAACAGGTACACTCTATGATTAAACATTGGTCAGCACCTGAACACACACACTATTGAAAAGATGCAGTAAAAGAGGGACAAATATTCTCCTAAAGTCATAGCAAGTGGTCTCATCAGTTACCCAGAAGCAGTGCCTCTTTGACTCATAACTGACTCCAGCTCATCCAAGAAAATTGTGGAAGGAGCATGGTACCGGGCAAGCTCAAATAAAACCTGTTTAGAGAGAAGAGTAAATGTGAAAGAAAAGATGAACTAACACAAAAAGGCATTAAGGGCCACTGGCACGGAAGAAAAATAACAGCACCCACATTCCAAACTTCTAGGACAAAAAGGGATATCTGCTGGGAAAAAGCTCTGGGTAGGCTGAGGGTCCTTGAATCCTCTCAAATTCTGAAAGGTTTGTAAAGGAGATATAAAGAACACAGCCTTGTAATCCTGTCTTTATATGTAAATCTTTCTGACTAAATCCTATCAGAGTACCCTGCGAATAATGGGATAGAAGAAAATGATCCCTCAGAGGATTCTGGGAACTCCTAAATTGTTATCAGAGATTAAACATTCGTCTTTTGTTGTTGCTCCATTTGTAGTTTTTTTTAAATAAAGATTTGAGAAAAAAAAAATTACAACTCAGCTAAACCATAATGAAAGAAAACGGACTGATTCTCTTGATAAGAACCAAGCGGTCCTTTTGTTTTTCCTGGTGAAAACAAACCTAAACTGCTTGAACAATCAAGATTAAAAAATGGATTAAGCTGACACAAAAAATCTGGGTCTGCCCTTTGGAGAAAGAAGTTTCATCTATTTTTCTGTAAACAGGGAGAGGCTTATATTAGCAGTAAGAACATATTGTTGGTTCTTCTTCAGTGAAGTGTTCTTTGAGGTTTTAAATAAATATCACTAGCAATATATATTAATCCAGCACTTGTTAATCTGAACACTTAAAAAAACAAATTTTAAGAGATATATATTATTTTCTACACTTTGGATATGAAGCACAGGGTTTAAATTATTTGCCCAGAGTCACAAGTAGTCCATGACCAGTCTACAATTTTACTACAAATCTAAAATATAAAATCACACCAATACAGCTGAGAACTGAGGCAAACAGGATGAGTGGACATGCCTCCAAATGACCACAAAACCCATGTATACTTCACAGAACTTCAGAAAACTCCTGCACTAGCCTCACGTGATTTTAGGATATAAATTCACACAATACTTTTCTTAGAGCTGTCCTGATCCACAATGTTATTTCATTTTTGGATCCTGCCAAAAACTCAACTAGGGGTAAAATGCCACAAATTCAATATCATTGCAAATGCTGCAGCACGTTCACAAAAACCTTTTGGATGATGGTGTCAAGAAGCAGACTGTCCCATCCCTACTCCTCCCAGAAGGGAAACTTCTAGGAAGCCAAGACAGATGTCAAGAGGATCAATAACGTAGGAGGTGAGTGTCAGAAGAAAAATGTGCCATTTTAAAGGACAAAGGACACACGAAGAATAATTATGTTGCAGACATTGCCTAAATTTCAAGGGAGATTAACACTGCTTGTAATGCCATTTGCCAAGTGCAATCTGTTACGATTTTTCATTTTGAAGAGCTCTGCACCTATTGGAAATGTAGCGTAAGTGATGAGCGTAAAGGAAGGCTAAGAGCTCGTGGATTTCTTACACTGAAATGGTGGACATTACGGAGAGATTAGGATGGGCATCTTAGGGCAAGGATGCTACAGCTGAATCCCTGAATTTTTTTGTACCACAGTTGAGCCATGCATGCTACTTGCTAGTCTATATGCAAAAATACATTTACCCATTTACCATCAAACTACCTTCCTTAAAACAACGTTACATCTGTGTTTGACTGTCAGATCTTTGTGACAAGGGAATTCTTTGCCAATTCTGTGCCCTGATGTCCTGGTTTCGGCTAGGATAGAGTTAATTTTCTTCCTAGTAGCTGGTATAGTGCTGTGTTTTGGATTTAGTAGGAAAATAATGTTGATAACACACTGATGTTTTTAGTTGTTGCTAAGCAGTGTTCATACTTAGACTACTACTAAGTCAAGGATTTTTCAGCTTCTCATGCCCAGCCAGCAAGAAGGCTGGAGGGGCACAAGAAGCTGGGAGGGGACACAGCCAGGACAGCTGACCCAAACTGGCCAAAGGGATATTCCATACCATATGACGTCATGCCCAGTATATAAACTGGGGGGAGTTGGCCGGGAGGGGCGGATCGCTGTTCGGGAACTAACTGGGCATCGGTCGGCAAGTGGTGAGTAACTACATTGTGCATCACTTGTTTTGTATAGTCCAATTCTTTCAGTATTATTATTGTCATATTACTATTATTATCATTATCATTATTTTTACTTCCTTTCTGTCCTATTAAACTGTCTTTATCTCAACCCATGAGGTTTTTTTTTCAATTCTCTCCCCCATCCCATTGGGTGGGGGGAGTGAGCGAGCGGCTGCATGGTGCTTAGTTGCTGGCTGGGGTTAAACCACCACACCTGAAGACTAAGAATAGTAGGGAATTTGGGAATCTAAATAACATTTTGTAGGGAGCCTAGGAGCCAACCCTTGCAGAAAGGATGTGAAGCGCTTTGAAGGGGTCACTAAGCAACACTACTTTAGTTAGGAACTCTGCTTGCCTGTCTCTTATTCAGCGAGTCAAAAATCTTTGCTGCCTTCAGGACATCTGCTTCATTTTACATTACAGAACTAAAATTCCACAGCAAGAATTCATTGTAAGACTTCTGCAGAAGTGATGTTATTCCCATTTTAAGAACTAGAGTCACATGTTTTGTCCAAGACAGGAAAGATTATGAGTATCAGAGGAATACTCACTTTCCAGTTCTGTGTTAAGCTCCAGTTCTTTAAGTGGGAACCTGATGTTTGTTAAAGTATAATAAATGAGATAATAATTCTTACCCGGACAAGTTTTTCTGAATCACCCCTCCATTTGCTGACAATGGTGGATGCTGATATGTTGAAAAAGGTTGTATTGCATTCTGTGGCAACAGCCTTAGCAAGCAAAGTTTTTCCAGTACCTACAAACAACAGCGTTGAAGAAATTCACTCTCCAAAGAAATACTATGCAAATGTTTGAATAATTCCCCTCATCCTACTACCAGTCAGATAAAAATATTAAAATAGAAAAAGTCATAGAATCATAGAATAGTTTGGGTTGGAAGAGACCTTTAAAGGTCATCGAGTCCAACCCCCTGCCATGAGCAGGGACATCTTCCACTAGATCAGGTTGCTCAGAGCCCCGTCCAACCTGACCTTGAACGTTGCCAGGGATGGGGCATCTACCACCTCTCTGGGCAACCTGTGCCAGTGTTTCACCACCCTCATCATAAAACATTTCTTCCTTCTATCTGGTCTAAATCTCCACTCTTTTAGTTTAAAACCATTACCCCTTGTCCTATCGCTACAGGCCCTACTAAAAACTCTGTCCCCATCTTTCTTCTAAGCCCCCTTTAAGTATTGAAAGGCCGCAATAAGGTCTCCCCGGAGCCTTCTCTTCTCCAGGCTGAACAACCCCAACTCTCTCAGCCTGTCCTCACAGGAGAGGTGTTCCAGCCCTCTGATCATTTTGTGGCCCTTCCAGGACTGTCTGGAGAAACTCAGGTAATACAGCACTGCAAATGCATTCCCCAAATTTTGAAGTACTACGTGCTGAAATGGTCAGATGCCTTCTGTGGCAAGTACATCTAAACATTCACAGGAACAAATGGAGTTTACTGCAGCGACAGCCTTTGCAACCTGCCTCAGGCGGTACTTGTGCCCTCTGTCCCCTCCCAGCCACACTCACGGTGGTAGTGCTTGTGTCAAAGTGGAGCAGAGGGAGCAGTGAAGCTGTGCTGACACGGAAAACACCCAGCTAGCATAGCAGAAGGCAAAGCTTCCACCCCATTTCCAAAACAACCCCCAAACGCAGAAGAAAGGAAGGACATTTTCCATAAGAAGGTGAGTCCATGTCAGATTTATTCACATTTCATAAGATCAGGTCAAGCCAAACTTGATTGATATGGTCCAAGCTGAGTAAAAACAGCGATATGAGTTCTCACTCCTCTAAATGATTAGTATAAGCACTGTTTTTGGAAGATTCAGGTGTAGAAATAGTCAAGGGTTGTGAGAAAGGCAAACGGACAGGTTTGAGTGTCAGATGTAATCATCCAACATTGTCTCCTTTTATTTTACATTACAGAACATGTTCTTTATTAACACATTTGATCTAATTAGCATCAATGATTTATCCATGGGACAAAATGAGAAGCAGTGATAAACAAACGGATATGGTATAAAGCTCTCCATACCTGGTGGTCCATACAGCAATAATCCTTTCCAAGGAGACAGAATGCCAGTAAACAGCTGTGGGTACTGTGGAAACAGAAAAGTAATTCAGGGATTAAAAATGTATCATCTCTAACAAAATGCAAGGGATTCTAACCCCTACCTCCACTGCTCCTAACGCATTCAGGAAACCTAAGAAATTTGAAGAGAGGGGGATAAACCCCCCCCAAAACAACATAATACATATGATCTGAGTACTGAGAAAAACACTGTATTTACCATTTGAAATCTGTTTTAAGTGAATTCTTCAAATGCAATTGGTTTGATATTCTCTTCTGTAAGTCATTTTCCATTGAACTAATATAGGCCAAATCCAGCACCTCTTACATTGCCAAAGGTGCCAAAGAATAGGACCCAACACTTACAATTTTAATATTGAAAGGCCATTTTCCTATAGGAGAATGCGTATGCCATTGCCAGATGAAACAGGAACAGGAATAGTTCTAACATGAACTGCCTACAAAAGCACAGAAATAGTGAGAACTCTGTGACACCACTGTAATTACAAGGAAAACGCTAACGAGCCCAACACTAGTTTTCTGAAAACTATTTAGCGCCTTACCCTGATGGGATAAACAACTGCTTCCTTGACTAGCCTTTTAGCTGCATCCAGTCCAATAATATCATCCCACTTCACGTTTGGATTATGGAGATAAATGTCCTGCAACATACATCGCATCCCGTTAGTAAAACTTCTTCTGCGCTAGAATAATGACCGCTGGCAAAGTAAAAGAATCAACTCAGTTGTAAAATAAGAGTACTATTAAGTGATACAAACTGTATTATTTAACCCTACGTACTAGGGACCTCCCAAGAGGAAAGGACCCACAGCAAGCATTTCTACAGACCTGCTACATTGTGCCTTGCTTCCCCTCAAGCCCCTAGTTTCCCTAAGAGCATATACACTGCCAAATGTATATGCTGAGCAGATCTGTTTCTCAGATCTGTTTTCTGTTAGTTGGTTTTAGTAACCAACTCACATATGAAGAGCTATCATGATATGAAGGTTCACCAACCCTAATATTTTGTCTCTGATGCTGGCAAGTATTGGATGTTTAAAAAAAAGTATAAGCAATAGGAGTGACATGTTGGTTCATATTTACATCCACCAAAATCTGCAACTGAAGGACTTTGATAATTAAAATTACATCTTAGTCTTTGAGCTCAAACATCCTTTGACATTCATTCTTCAGTGAATTTCTCTTACGTCTTTTTTGAACATGCTTATTCTGTAGTAATGAGTTCCACAGTTTAATTATGTGCAATGTGGAAATACTTTTGTTTTAAACTTGATGCTCAGTGACTTTATGGCTGTACCTATTACTTATAAGTAGCAGTGAAAAATTGTTATTTACTCCATACTATGCAAGATTTTATACGTGCAGGAAAAGCTGTGAGAAACTCTGTAACAGGAGGAAAATTTTCCCCTAAGCATCTATCAAAAGATAGTCGGTAATTAGTCTATGCCCTGAAGTACTCACTAAATTAATTTCATTTAATTCATCAAACTTTCCAAATCTTCTATGAATCTTTCCATTTGCCTTAGTAATATTTTGTGGCTTTGCGTTCCAGAGACTAATTGTTCTGCAGAAAATATCATATCCTCAATACAAATACTTGGGATAAATTCTGCTCTCCAATAAAAACAGGCAGTCCCCAGAGACTGAAGAAAAATTATGTGCTTATATCCGAGGGGAAAATTTGATTTAATACAATTAGAAAAATTATTTATATAGAGTAGATTATACTTTCTCTTTCTATTAACAGCAAATTAAGATGAATCAGATTTATGATACTAAGTAGAGACTTCCATAACTGTTTCCAAATTAAATTAGATTGCGTTGTGAAATAGATACCACATGCTATTTATTTTTATTGATTTATACAGTGTTGATTACCATAGCAACTAGGAACATACCAACACAATTTAAAAAACCATGAGAAATGAATGAGAGTTTTCTTACTTTAAGGTTGGAAATTTCTTAGACTTCAGTTCTACTGAACTGCAAATCCAAAACTTGCAGACCAAGAATTTGGGCCATACACAGCTATAACAAATCAGTCAGCAAAAGTCTTCCAGGCTTCTTAAACAGCTGATCTTAAGTATGTGGGAGCAACAGCTGACACCATTTCCGATGCTTATATCCAGAAAGAGTCACAACACCATCAAATATTGTGATACTGTGAAGCCTTTTGGATAAGTGCCTCCTGGGGTTTGGGAGGTGATGCATGCAAAACATTTACCTGCTTCGTAGCCAGGCTGATCCCCAGTAGCCCAGGGCCTGTTTGCTAGACTGCACCTCAACCCACGAGTGAAATGAAATGGTGCTGACAATGCTGGGATTCCCTCCAGGTGCCAAACTGCCCATCCTGGAAGAATCCCCAGTCTGCCCTGGGATACAGTGTATTATTGACGCTGCTCACGCAGCTCCTGTGCCGGGATGAGGGAAGGGCACTGCTTGCAGAGCCTACAGTAATCGCATCTCTCAACTGCGCCAAGTGAGGAAAGACGAGGAGGCCAGATCACGCAGGCAGCGCAAAGCAAGGCATAGGACCAGTATTATAAACAATGCGGGAATATCAGGGTTTAATAATTTTGGTACATGGTATCTAGCAGATACACTCAGAATCCGGATATTGCCGCGATACCGGCACACCATGCACACTGACCACAGCCCAATGCCTTGAATGGAAACTGCACCCACAGAGTTGAATCAAGGTTTTTCCCACCATTCGATCACAGTTAGATAATACATTAGATAACAGTTGGTATTAGCTAATATATTTAAATCTCTCTTTTCAGTGAAGTATTGTACGTTTTCTGTAGCAATAAGAACAAAGGGAAAAGCTATGGTAGTCTCATGGGTACAGCACGATTAGATTACATGTTCCCCATTAGAAAGGAATGGTCTTAATTACTTCCTCCCATTGTGTATCAGAAAGAAGCATCGTTACATGTAAAGAAATGACTTGTTGGGAGTCTCATGATAAGAGAAACAGCTTGCACATTCAAGAATAAGCACTATCAGTGACAGTAAAAAGAAACAAACAGCATTCTCAGCTGACAAAGAAACCAAGATCTCTATACAACTGAAATGGAGATCCGATCTTACTTTGCTTACAACTGCTGCAAGTTCTCTCATCTCACCAGTCATGCCAATAAAAGCACTAAGGGGTTTCAATAATCGTTCCTAAAAAAGACAAACATAAGTTCTTATCAGACTTCAATTATTTTTAAACAGACAAACTATGAAATAGTTTCAAAAAACCTGATACATCATAATATCAACTTTTAAAGCTGTAAAAATACGGATAATAATAAAGATTTTGAAGTAAGCCATATTTGCAGTAACTCATCTTTTCATCTTACAGAATCTAATCCTGACTTAACATTAAAATGAGCAGCTTTCTTATTGCACATTAGTCCTAAACATGCCCTACATAGGTTAAGAGGAGTGAAAAATGTAAATATGGTTCACCACATTGCCACATACTCTGTTTTGAAAGTGTCTTGAAGTGTAGCAGTTGCCAGGCGGAGTGGCACTGAGTAAGTTGGATGCACTGTCCTAGAAGCTATGGCTTGTGTCAAGGAATGATTACTTTACTGAAAATTTTCTGTCTCAACCATCTAAACTCTGTTCTTGCCTCAGCTGAGATGAACACTAAATAACATACTGAATTCAAAGGAACCAGTATTTCACCCTCAGATGTTCTGTGGGTTCCTGCAATTTTTTTTGTGAATCATAAGGTATCACTTGTAATTGTTGTCTTACTCAAAGAGAAAAAAACTGTCAACAAATTAGACCAGCATCAAGTCCACTCCAGAAGGAAATACACCACTTAGAAATCTAAGCCCTTTTTTAGCACTTGGGAACAAAGACAACATCATTGCGGTATTTTATTCTGTCCCTGGTTATATAAAACTGATGTTCATGTTCATTGGATGGAAATATGAAGAGAAACACTTACTGAAGGATCGGGATCACAATTAAGGCTGTTCAAGGCTATTCCATTTGATGATACTTTGACAGCATCCTGAATCATCCCATGGAAGTCAATTACTTGGCCCTAAAGGAGAAAATAGTATTTTGACAGGCTTTAACTGTTAAAACTGCAGTGGACCAAGTTTTGCTTGCCATTACAGCAATTAGTTTCCTTACTGCACATACAGTCCTAAATATGGCAAAAACGGACCACAGAATCTGTGGTAGCAGTGGGAGAAGAACACACATCTCCTCAGTCATTGCAACAATTTAACTGCAGAGCCTCTTATCATCTCATTCAGGAATCTGAAATTTATCTTCAAGTTTAGCTATTGCCACTGGGTTTTAAAACCAGAAATATTTTTGCTTCTTGACAATGTTTGAAATACTATTTAATGCAAGTAGAGCCTCCTATGCAAAGAATTACTGTCCAAATCATAAAATTGACCCTTCAGCTAATTATACAGGAAGATTTTATATATTAAAAAAAAAATAGACACAAAAAGCTTGCATTTGATATTTGTGAAAAACTTGCATATGTTTTTTCTACGTACACATTTATATCATAAATCACATACTAGGTTTCCACCAACCCTTCTTGGGTGAGTGCTGTCTCCTCCAGTTTTGTTGATTGCTGAGATGCTTAAGCCGAAGTCAGATTGCTCCAGAGTAACTGCATTGTCATTATTCTAAAGAAAAATCAATTTTAAAACAGATGTGTTGCCAAGTAGATGAGTTGCAGATATCCCATTATAGGTATCATCCCACCTCTTCATACATGCCCAGATGAGCTGTATCATTACATGGAAGTTGCAACAGTAATCCCATATTTGTCAGACAAACACCGTTGTACATGTAGTTAGACTTCATCTGACTGCAGACAGCAGTGGTGAAAGCCATGGCTCTAGAGCTCAGCATTCAAGATATTTCATGCGTATTATTATTCTTACATTTCATTCTAAGTTGTAGAAATCTGCATTTTACATAGCTATGAGAAGAAACACTTAATGAACAGTGGAAACAACAGGCAAGTATAAGGTATAGCATCTCCACTCAGAAATGAGGAGCTGTTTTAGGATTATAAATTACTTTGACATTCACTTCATAGCAGTCATTGCTGTAGTGTCCAAAAGCTAAGTTTTTTAAAGGGCAAGAGAACTGGTCAGAGATGAGATCCACTCTATGCAGGAATATGCAAAAAAAGGACTTAAAAAAAGAGGCTCTCCTTCTCGCAGTTCCTCAAAAGCTACAACAGACACGGTGCTTGCCCACCAACCTGCTGTTCCTGCTCCCTCCTCTGTAAGGGACGGTAATAAAGTAGTTTTCACAGCAATCTTACAAAATGAGACTCACAAAACTGAAAATTACAGAGCCAAGTTACTCCCCCAATCTCAAACACCTTATGCACTGTGAAGATGCTTACAACTGACAGCAGACTTTCTACTTGGTTTGTTCGCCTTGCTTTCAGGCACTAAAGGATGAATCTACTGGTGTTAATGGGAAAACTCTGGTTGCTTTCAGCATAGATTGGATTATATGACTCCTTTTCCTCTAATTTTTGCCTGTGACTTGCTCCCCAACTTACAGCCAGAAAGCATATTCTGCTGAAGTCTTGCATCTATAATCCTTAAATTACATAATTAGTAAAACCCATTAGTTACACAATTATTAATTGTGTAACTCACATCCTCTCGCTGCCTATAGCCTTTCAAAATAAAACCACGTTAATTTTAACTGTAATGCTGCCAAGATAAGACACGTTTAAACCTGTTTGGGGCTCTCCTTGGCGGATGACTGAAATTCTGTTGTACTCCCAGGTGAAGTTTTTGACAATGGTCGTTGCACTGTCTGATGTTTGAGCCTTGGGAGATTCTGAGAAGAGCTTGCTGCTCTAGAATTAAAAAAATAATATCTTGAAAGGCTTTCACAACTTTTTTTCCTTCAAAATACCGAAAGATTAAAAAGGCAGAGTTTTCAAATAAAGCAGTTTTGGGCTAACTTTGCTCCCACTGAAGTTAAGGCATCAATTTTAATCACAGCAAAGTTCAATGCTTACTGCTTTCAGACACGCCACCCTACCTTATCCACACTGCAGAAACTTTGTAAATTGTCTGCATCTCCAGTTCAGAAATAAGTCTCTATTTTCCTCTAAAAGATACAGACAAATGCACCACGCAATCAGCAGCGTGACTCTAGGCTTTACTATTCCTACGGTATCACAACATTATTTTAACCACGCTGCATATTGCTTTTATAGGAAAATTTTCTGCCCAGAAAAAACCCCCACGCATTTCTCTTACCTTCTTGGTCTTCCTCCAATTCTCAGCTGCTGTTTATTTTCTGCTGTGGCAAAATTAATATTAAAATGGAAAATAATTAAGGATATAAAAAAGGGCAACTTGGTTTTTTTTTTTTTCTCCTTCAAAAATATTTTTGAGCACACAGTAATGACCTTGGAAATAACAATGCATAAACAGGAACAGCGTGATTATAAGCAATGCAAGCTTGCAAAAATGTTTTGAAAACAAACTGATATTGGAGAGAGCAGTTTGGCTTCAGGCTTGTTAAATTTTAGGCTCATTCAGTCTTTGGTTTCTTTGCTTACATTTTAAAACCAGTATCATTTTCACAGTAAAATGAACACTACCAGAAATTAGATTAAGCACAATAAACTAATTTAATATATCTCACAGAATGCTTATTTAATGCTAATAATTTTTTCATTGCTGAATTGGGAAATAAGACTTTACCTCACTCTTCTTAAGAGTAATTTTATCATGTTCAACATACCAAGACAGCATAAATGTCACATTGCAATGGTGGTTATCAAACTATGCTATTTTTTGCACTTAGATCATTTGAAACGATTTCTGTCAAAGAAAAACTTTCTTCACAAAACGTCAAACTCACAAAGCCCAGATGTGAACTCACAAAGCCAAGGGTTTGTATCATACTAGCATGCACCTAGTTGTTCCAAAACACATCTCCTACCAGTGTTCTCTGTACAATGCTCTTGCACCCAGATTCTCATGCACTTACAGAAAATAATCCTTCCCAAACAGCTGTTTCACTGAAAGAGCTTGGGAACACGGTGTACTGAGAGGCAGCAGAGCCCATGCGTGAAACTTGTAATCCTGCGGCTACATCTACAACACTGCAAACTGCAATTCAGCATGGAAACGAGTGGATTCCGTAGGACTTGCTGAGAGTATTACAAAGAATTTAGTAGGAAGGAGCACCACACTATTCATTTTGTTTGGGCTGCATATACCACGAGCTGACCGTGGACACAATTTAAGGCAGGTCACAAAGAACCAGGCAGCAGCTTCTCTAGAGACACGTGCAGGAGGGAGGCTGCTTAGGCTTCAGGGAAAAAGGATGATACATCCCTGCCAGCGTGGTTGCACTTCTGGGCTTGGCTAATGGCAGAGTGCCCCATGTCTGAGTAGCTTTACTGACCAAAAAACGGATACTGAGTTCTTGTAAGTGTCTAAAAGTGGCTTTTTCGGAATTGTTCTTTCACTTGGATCATGCATCGAGCCTTGGCTACCACTCAGTTTGACTAAGAATGATGAGACAAATGCTTTGTAATACGTTTTCCTTCTTGATTCATAACAGATCCCTTTGGTTTTGTCCTGCAAGATAGCTCCTCTTTGTATTAACGCCAATCAACAGGTTCTAGCCATAAATCTCTTTTTCATGTAGCTAATGCTTGCTTCCAGCTAGTACTGATCTTCTACATCACCATGACCGTAATGATGACTAGTAGCTTTAGTACCTTTCAAAATCATTTCACCTATACAGGTAATTTTACTATATTTATATAATGTTTCATTTACCTGTGATTTCAAAGTTGCTGGCAGCCATATGAAACCATGACAACTGCTCAGAGATGTTCCCTGGCCAATCATCCCCTTCTCTAATGATTATATTTTTCTTACAAGACAAATAGGTAGAGATGTTGGTGTTTTCTGCGCCCTCCAAGCTCTTCATAACTGACTCTTATCCAGTTGTTCTTACGGCTTCTATAAGTCACATTTTGTGCTCAAGTACGAAACCATTCTGGCTCTCAGGGTCATAACAAAACACTGATGTCCTGATTTGCCTTATTCTGTATCATTCATTTATACCTCAGACTTTAAGTCCTTTAGAGCAAATAAACCTATTACTTGTTTGGCACATTACCTTTAGTATATGAAAATGTGCAAAATAAATGGTTAATGAGACTAGTGGTGATAAACTTTTAAGCACTAGCTTGGATGAGCTAAGTTATACTATTTCATTTAAGTGGGTTATTTTAATTTAAAAATTAAATCAAAAATAGAACAGACTTAGTATTCTCTCCCCATGAGAAGAAAGTGAATATATCTATGCCCTGATACTTTGCGGTTACATGGCATTTTCCAATATCAAAGCAGTTTTTAAAAGACAGAAAAATATCACCTTCTTTTTCCTCTATATAAAGAGAGAAGGAAGAACAGAAGGGCTCAAAGCTCCACCTCTCAATTCTTATGTCCTGTGTGCTAGAACTATAGCTCTGTAAGAGATTTCAAACATTAAACGTTGACATACACGAGAACGGCGGTGAGTATATCAGGCAAATACACATTTTAGGCTTTGGAAACAAAAGCTTTCTTTTTGGAACACAGCCACGTACCAGTGTCCAGGACCTTTTTGGTAATTTTAGGATACTTTTGAAATTTTACAAAGTAATAGCTTTCATATTCCATCAAAATTGTCTCAAGATCAATGTTGTCACAAACTTCAAAGCCACGTAAACTTAATTTCGTCTCTTGTTCCAAAGCATTTGCAGCATCGACATACCTGGTAATTTCAAAAAAACAAAGATCAAAAAACTGAGAGTCATTATCTTATTCTGATTTTTGAGAGAAAAAGCAAACAATGGCATTAGTAACTATATGGTATTTTTAACCTGTCCACAACTCTATTTATTATAAAAGCATAAACTCTATTTAAAAACCCTTTGCTGATTGGTCTAAAGTATTTTTAAATTATATAGGACATTTTTGTTCCAGAAACTGAAACAATTTAGCAAAGTAAATTGCCAAGATACGTAACAGTAGTTTATCTCTTACTCACATCAAACCAAAGGGCCATGCTGTCCATCCACCCAACAGAGGACAGAAGGACACATGACGGGAGGTCAGACACACACAAACCCACAAATGTAGAGCACTATTATTTAAAAAACATACCCCTATTATTTAAAAAACATACCCTTCCTCCATTAAATAATGCAAAATTAGAATGAGGAGATTTTTTCGACGAGCTTCTGTTCGCATCTCATCCTGTGAATTAAGACAGAACTCTAGATCAAATGTAATATTGTCTTTATTGCTGTAAACAGCATCTAAATGTAGCCTGTGGAAACAAACAAATTAAGACAACAGCATGTAAGAACTGTAAAACAACTCACTGTTAATAAACAGAAGGAAAGTGGTTTTCAATGTCATTTTTCTTACACATTATCAGGGCTACTGGATGGATAGAAACCTTTTTCTAGAGAAGAGAAAATTACTTTGAGGTTGAAAAAATAACTTACTTCCCTTACTATGGTTATGC
This sequence comes from Gymnogyps californianus, assembly GCF_018139145.2. NCBI lineage: Eukaryota > Metazoa > Chordata > Aves > Accipitriformes > Cathartidae > Gymnogyps > Gymnogyps californianus. The sequence goes on along the minus strand of NC_059500.1, from coordinate 80,982,624 downwards.
ATCTCCAATATGTTCAGGCTGCTGCGAATTTCGGGGTAGGACACTTGCACACCTCATGCACAGTGTCTCCAAGAGCTGTGCAAGGAAACCTCGTGCTCCAGCATGGCTGTGTCCTTCCCTTGCAACTAGAAACCCGTTTTCCGAGTGCTTGGAGAAGGGGGGATGGAGAACAGGTCTGGGATCTGCACGACTACACTACAAAGACCAGCTGTAACACTGTTGGCACCTCCCATTTCATGGGCCTCGATATTTATACACAACAAGTGAAACACGGAGCACCTGAAGAATTAGTAGTCTGGGATAACACCAAACTCGCCCAATTTTAACACAGGAGTGACCAAAGTCAGGTCCCAACATGCAGAAATTTCAACATGGAGTCAGTCCCGTGGATTTCTTCACACAGATTGGAGAACCCAGAGTCATTCACAAATGGTTCAGCGATAAAAACAAGGCAGTGTAAAACATCTTTGTCATCATTCAGTGCAGCTACATCTGGGGGAGCATAAAGTGCAATATCAAGTAGAGCAAAAGGGGCCGTGGAAACAGAAATCTTGTAAGACACTGGAGCAAAGCCTTACTCTGATGAAACATGCCATATATGCTGAGTGTCTGCACAGAAACCCTGAGATTTTAGGGTCATAACAGAAGTTGTACAAGGAAAGCTCTAGAAATCAGCATATCAACTTTGGTCTGCCTCATTGGGATTTGAAGCTGGGACCACAGGAAAAGCAGGTATGGCCAAACCCACATTTAGGCAAATAAATTATTTCCTTTCTCTTTTAGGATGCTGGCATTCAGCACTGGGAGTCGGACTCGATGATCCTTATGGGTCCCTTCCAACTTGAGATATTCTATCATTCTATGATTACTTATGAGGACCCAGTGTGAGCATGAAAGAGCGGCACTTAGTGGATGGGGAAAGAGCAGTAGTTTCTGTTGCTTGCATTGCACGTATATATTCCTGATCACATTGCACAGTAATGCAGACACAGACTCCCACTTCCACCCCCAGTTTCTCTCCCTTCTACCCCAATCGAACAGTGCCTGCATGCATCCCCAAGAAAAAGCCTAGCCCAAGTGTTAGGAACCTGTGGGTGACAATCCCACAAATCTTTGTCCTCTTCATACTGGAAACAGAGCCCCAGCATTTGTAGCAACGACTTCTGCTGCTCTCTGCCAGTGCCTGGCACACAAACAAGCCAAACAATTACTACTGACCAAGGCTTATGTTTTTAAATGCCACAAGATGCATAAAAGGAATATCCATATGGGAAGGCAATTACCCTATCCTTCCCGGTCTCTTGGAAGGAAGCATCATTATAGTAAGCTGCAGATACTGAAGAATCATTTATTCCTACAAGCAAAGGTGCTTTTGGGTGGTGCAACGTACTGCAAAACCAACTCACCTCTTTAGCGTGCCTTTCAGTTGTCGGATTAGACCTATCTGCTCCCTCTGCTCTGTACACAGCAGTGGATATTGTATAGCATTCTCCTGCTAATTTAAACACTTGAGATAGTTTTAAAATAAAACAATAGCTGATTGTGCTAATACCTCTCCGTGTGTTTGCGAACCTGCAAAAAGTACTGGGTAGAGCAGGCAAAAGGTCTCCCAGTACAGCAGATGTTTTCTGGGATGTTTGCTTCAGACGTGGGGCCATCTAGTGACACAACTAAGAAAGAGCTGGGGTTTGCTTCTAACATCTCCTGTGTATTTGTATATCACATATTATTAAAAAAATTGGTAGAATCTTCATTCTGGTTTTCTAGAGAGAAGAATCAAACTGGCTGGGGAAAAGGGAAGAAACCATACCCCACTTCTAGCCTTTGCTACCTTTGATACCCTCTTGATAAAGTTACACAGCCACTCTGTTTCTGAGTCCATAAGGAAGCTACAATACCGCTTGCCTTTCAGTGGTGGTACAAAAGATGATTTTTCTAAACCATTTTAGGGAGGAAGTGTGCTGTGTAAATGCTTGGTAGATCAGTAACTCTTGAATGAAGTAGATCGGTTCCTCAGAGGTGCTGCAACAAGAAATGAACCAATTCTGAGAACTGTCATGAGCAAAGAGAAAACACTGACACCCTGGAATGAAAGGATCTTTTCCTTCTTATTGTTTTGAGGTGCTGGTGTTTGGAAAACAGATTTTCAATTGTGGACCTTTCACCATTTCTCCTGGATGATCTGAATCTTCCAAAACAGGCTTGGAGGTGCAAGAAGGAAGCTGGAGTCATCACTTGCTGAGAGTGGCACCTGTACCTTCTTCTAAATTCAACTGCTCCTGCTGTTTTATGCTGAGAAAAATTAACTGTTGTGTTTGTCCACATATCAAAAGGCAAGATCACAGCTACCTCTGAGTATTTAAACACAGTATGAAAACAGTGGTTGCCACAGAAGACAAACACATCAAGTGTTTCATGTTTGAGTATTTAGAGTATAATACTCTGACAAGGAAGGAACTGCATCTGCCTGATGAACTGACAGGGCTCACAATCCATGCTTGGAACTTTCCTTGAAAAGAATTTGTATTCTGGTGTGTCTTCTGCTGTTGTTCATCCCACTAGGTTACTTCTGCTATCCCTAAAGGCATTTTAAGTTCTAGTATAGTGATACAGTGATGGGCAGCATCTCAAATATTCTAAGTAGAGACTTGCTTTGGGTACAGGATAACATTGTGTCGATGTATGAGCAACCGACTTCAGCCTTAGCATAGTAATGTTCTTGTTGTGTTGACCAAGCAGAAGCAAAAGTGAACCTTTACATCAAAAAAGAGCCCCATCTAAAAAGTAGAAGATAGTTTAAACTGAGAGATTCATTCTGTCTTTATCTTGTGTTAATACAAATGCACAAAGCAATGGTTAATTTGAGAAGTCAGACATCTGTCCAAAGAAAATTAACTAAGCCGTTAATCAGTTGATCAACTGACAAAGACTTGCATTATATTGGATCTGAAAAACAGAATACAGATATCAAAATCTCTGATCCCAGTTCTGTGAAGTTTCTATAAAACAAAAATTAAGGACTTTTCAACATGTACCTGTTACCAAATCACAAATCTTGTGAGTCAGCGGTGCACAGACCATTGCTTTCTTGACCAACCCCACAAAGCCATGTCTCCCTGCCTTTCGCCAGTCTTATTATTCTACCACATACCCCTTCCAAGAGGCAGATGAACCTCTGCTCGTGTCGGTGCCACCAGCAGCTTTAGCTGTCCACTTAAACAGCTCTCTGCCCACGCTGGTCTCCTTTCCTGAACTCCAGTTTATTCTCTAGGGACTGACCCCCACTGCAAATACATCCACAAAGCAACATGCCTGCCACAGTACAGACAGATACGAACACTGCCCAGGACTTCTGAGGCGCTTAGAGAGGAAATGGTAAATCTTACACAGCATGAAAAAAATAGGAGTACTTACAAGTACAAAGTTACTTAAAATTCAGTTTAGCTTTATAGTGATTTAGCCTTCCTGTTTAATTAGTATTTAGAATTGCATGTTGTTTATAGCCACTGGTATTTCAATAGATGTTTAAGTGTTTAAAGTTTAATAAGCTTCCATTCATAAAAGAACAAAAAATGTATGTAATTAAATTTTCAATTACTATAGGGGATTTTGGGGTCCATGCAATTAATAAAAGCTTAAGGCACTTAAGCGTGATCTTGTTTTAAGAACTAAATAGTTGAGCACTTAACTAATTAGCTCCAACACTTATAGTGTATTTTATTTATTTCTAGCTTAACAAAAGAGTGGTATGTATTCCTTTCTTTCAGCCGTTTAAAATTAAACTCGATTAGAGTCATGCATCTTTAAATGCAATTGTTCGTTTAGTCATTTCCATACCTTTTACTAAAATGCATTTACATTATAAATCAACCTAGTCTCTTGTGTAATCCCATCAAATTAATGGACCTACTAAAAGATTAATTTAACCCCATAATGTTTCATTATCATTTGACCCTATATTTCTGCATGAATATATTCGATAGCATGAAGAAAAAAGTTACAGAGTAAGTCACGGTCTGAGAAGCTTGGAAATAACAACGATACTGCTGTAATACTGTGCCCTTGTACATCCAACTGGGGCAGTCAATGAGTTCGGAGGGATCTGTGATCAGGAATTCAGACAAGAGGCAAGCGGTTAGCTCTGTAATCACACAGGGAAAGATCTTACCGGAATACACATGCAGTGTCCCTTCCCTCTTTTGCCTTTGGGATGCCAGGATGGCTGCCCAGTATGGGGTTCCTCAAGATCAAGCTGGCACCACGTGCCAGGATAGAGAGAGTGGCTGAAGCATGATGGACTCGCCCAGTTTTCCTCCTCCCTCCACCACCCTGCATCCCCACAGCTTTCCCCTAGCCCTTTGCATCTTGTATTTGCAGCCTTGCCAGGCTTTTTAGAAGGCTGATGTTCAATTATCGTTTGGCTTGCTGACAGTATTTTTTGAGAAACACAAGCAGAGAAGGGAAATGGCGAGTTTTAAACAATGTATAACTTGGCTGCCATTGAATAGAATTTCCCAGCACAAAGAAAAGGCGCTTCTTTACTCTCTTCTCTCTTCCAAATTATACAAGCCTGCTGCAAACAATAGAGCTGGCAAACTGTCTCAAGAAGGATTACAAATAGCTTTCATAATTAAAGACATACAGGAAGCTCACCACAGAAGTTATGGCTGTCGTAGCAGTAACACTAGGATGCATCCGAGAGGTGTTAACGTTTAAAATCTAAAGACATTTTACAATTTGAGTTTGGTGCACTGAAAACAGAAACCTTCTGATTTCTCCCCCCATTGCAATAATTACATGCCGTCTTTCATTAATTCATGCTCCGATGCTAAGAGCCACTCACAAACCACTATTATCTCCCTCTTTTAACAGGAACATTGCTGAAGCCAGGTTTTACACTGCCAAGACTTCACTAATTTGAAGTGCTATACATTATGAATACATAAAAATGAGTGGACAGAAAGTATGGTAAATCATTAGACAATACAAATTAAGGATGCTCAATTTAGAAATTAATTAATTAATAACCATTAGCTCTCCCACTCATTTGTATGAATTTGCAAAGTTCTACTGCAGCTTGCAATAATATTGCTTGTCAAGAGTGATTTACAGAACAAACACAGGAAATATTTAACAATTAAAACCAGTCAAATGCCTCAGAAAACAAATTTCTTTGGTTGTAAGACTACACTGGGTAGCTGTGAACAGCCATAGAATTGTAATGCGTATAGAAATTTATATTTATATAGGAATTTATTTTTTTAAACACTTTTTCCTAAAATTGCTAGAAAAAAAATTATTTCCATTCTATAGAACAGATTAATGGGAAAACGCAATACAGATAAGGACAGGACTGGGGAACTAGGAATTCCAGTAATTATTTAGTGCTACAAATAAAAGATGTAGCAGCCTAACTTTTAGATACTGCATTGCAATACTGGAATTCAGAAAACAGAAATTAAGTATCTATGCTCCCTCCACAAAAGTCAAGAACCTTAAAGCAAGAATCAAAAAATCCTCTTAGCAGCTTCAGGTTATTCCTTAGACACTGACTGGCTTAAAAAAAAGTAGGCTCCAAACTTCTGCCCCTCTGCAGAGTATGAACAGCTCCCTCTACTCTGCACCCAAAATATAAATTCAGATCTTCACATCCATCCTGCCAAAAGGCTATGGAGAAGTCAGCTTACAAAGCAAACCAACCCAAACCCAGTGGTACAGCTCACAGGGAAGAGTTCTTGAGCTCCAGGTCCTATTCCCACAAATGTTTCTGCATTTAGCAGTCAAAACCATCCTTGGGACCAGGGCCACGCAAATCCCCATTGGTGAGGTTACAAATTAGACCCCTTTTTTTCCTGTCTTCCTTCTGCACATTAGCACCGATTCAATACCACACCTTAGGACACCATTCTCGGTGGCTGGGATCTGAATCCATTTTAGGACTCAGAAAGAGCCTGTGCTGGAGGCTCCCATTCCTAGCTAAGTACACAATCTACTAATCCAAGAGGCTGATGTAACCTAAAACTCAGTCTCAGAACCCCTCCCAAAACTATCTTTTTGTGAGCAATCCTGTCCTATTCACACCCAGTGGGAACAGGGATTTGTGCACGCACGCACAGCACCCAACACCTTTGTGGAAAAGGTTTTTAGCAGGCCTGCAGTGCAGCCCTACAGTCTTACTCTAGTTGAATCTGACCAGCAGATGGAGGCAAAAGAACAGGCTAAGAAATTTAGCAAAATCCTGCTGCTTCTGGGCTTCCTAGAGCTCGACCCATCCGTGCGATGGACGTATGGTAGGACTGTACAGCCCTGACTTATGGAAAAGGGAACCGAGGGAGGAAGCAATACGGAGTTGCCCCCTTTCGCTCTATCTGCTCCTGCCACGACCATGCAACGGACAGTGGCTGTGGGGAGCAAGGGGGGCCTGGCCTACCCTGAGGAGCAGACAGGATAAGAAGCACTTCCCTCCTGCAAAGGGAAGGGAAACGGGAAGGGGGGCCGTGGGAAGCCCCCACCCTTAAGGAGAGCCAGGACCGCCGTCACGCCGATGACCCCGAGGACCTCCACGCCCGGCCCTCCCCACACCCGTCCCCGTATCGCCCGCCATGCCACCACCAACTCTCCTCAAGCGCCTGCGCACCGCTCCCCCGCGCATGCGCAGAAGTGCGCCACCGCCCCTCCCCTGCGCGATTTCCATAGCAACGGGGACGCGCGGCCGGCCGGCCGGCCTGCCGGTTCTTACCGCCTCCCTCGCCTGGTAGATGGTTCTCAGCGTTTGGCAGGAGAGCTCCATCGGGGCGGGCAGCGGGCCCGGCCACGGGCGGCTACAGCCCGCGGGGAAAGTCACAGCGAGCTACCGGCAGCGCCCGGCCCCGCACCCCGCGGAGGCCAGCGGGCGCCGTGAGGGAGAGGCCCGCCCCACCTCCCTCACGCAGCCAATCGAGACGCCGAAAGGTGAAAGATTGCCCGAAGAACTGCCCAATCAAAAGTGGAGCAGGGGGTGGCCGTTTAAAGGATGGGCCAATCACGGTAGGGAGGAAAGGCGGGGCTAGCAGTAGTGTTGGCCAATCGCCGCTAGGCTCACCTGAGCCGCGTGGTGGGGTAGTTTGTCGGGCTGTGAGGGGAGTGACGGGGCTGTTGAGCTGAGGGGCTGGAGACGGTGCGGAGCGGACCAAGCCAAACCAAGCCAAACCAGCCCAGCCCACCCCACTGTTAAACATGCCTAGCTCACCTAGACAGGCGAGGTGCGTCCGAGAAGAAGTAGAGTGCAGTCTCCCCCTCGCATCAAGCATGGCGGTGGGCCTTAAAATGGAGGCCGCCAGCGTGCTGGGTGTTGAGGGAATGCAGGGCTGTGAGAAGGGCCCTCTTCAGAGCACCTGAAAGCCGTTGTTAAACTCAGCTGCCTGATTGCTGCAGCCTCCTGGGTTCAGGATGTGTATTATTGGCGGGGTGAGTTGTGCTCGTCGGATACTGTTTGGCTTCAGTCCAGCTGGAGGAGAATATTAAAAAAAGAAAAAAATCCCTGAAAATACATGAAAGGGAAGTTAGAGCATGCAAAAGGCTTATGCAGTGATGGCCACAACAGGGCACAAAGCAGGATGGAAGAGGTCAGAGGGGTGAAGAACAATCTTCTGAAAACACCCTGTCCTCTGGTATGTGGGTGCTTCCCAGCCAGGCAGCTGCAGGTGCAAGCTCTCCCCAAGTCCTGCCCCTTGGAGACCAACAGCTACTCAGTTCCATCAGCTGTTCTTGGACAGGGTAACTACCAGATTTTTCACATCCACGCCATGCTACGCTTGCTTAGCATCTCATCCTCAAAACCGTGTTCTCCAGACATCCAGGCCTTCCTCCAAACGCTGTCTCCTCAGTATAACTGTCAATACCCCAAAAGGCCTTATCCTTTTGGTGCAACCCTGCTCCTACTCAGGAATGTTTCTCCAGCCCTTTTCTTACACTTTCCCAATCCAGTGTAAGCCAACACAAGCTTTGTGTTCCCTCAAGCTCCCTTTCCTAAATACCTCCAACTGCACACACCTCTTACAACCCTTCTCTCTCTCCTTTCAGTATGTCTTAATCTCAAGGATGTCCTAAGCAAAAACATGACTTCAACGTATGTTAACTGCTCAGTCAGTTGCACTGCAAACGTACTGTACTTTCATCCTGTTAAGCATGTAATTTAATACATATCTTTTTTATTAAATTTGTCCCATAAACCATGAAGTTTTCAAAGTGGATCGGATTAATGTTCCTGCATCCCACTTAGGTCCTCTCTTACTAGACTTTGTGTTTAATTTTGTGGCCTTAATGTGGTAGTAGCGTAGGTAATGCGTTCATTTTCCATTATTGGGTGCTTCTGTTTTATGGCTCTGAAAGAGAAGTTCCTGTAATTGAAGTTAGGATTCAAGCCATCCCAATTAGGTTTCCAAGATCATATCATTACTGTTGAGAGAACAGCCTGGGTTCTTGGCTTTGCTTGACTGGAGAGAGTTTTCTACCATGTCTCTTAAAAGGGTAGTGGTATCTTAATATGTGGTTTGCTGCTGTTTCAATGGGTAAAGACAGAGAGTCTTCCATCCTTAGAAGACAAACTTAAGGGTAATTTTCACCATATGTTTGTGAATGAATCTTTCAAACTGCCCTTGGAGACAAATGCACACTCGCAGTCGGGGAGGCTGTGTTCAGGACTGTGAAATCCCCGTGAAAGCTCAGGCGGTTAAATCTGCAAGGGCAGACTTCTGCAGCTGAACAGTGCTGGCTGGCAGGATCAAGGTGTCCCCAAGCAATTCAGCAGCCTACAAAGAAACCTTGCTAGGGCACTCATTATCTAGGCCTTACATTCAATAGACATCATTTAATGAAAATAATAATGGTCAGGTAAACAATTTTATAGCAAACATTTAAATATTTCCCTGCTGTGCTTATAACCAAAATATAGGTGTATCACCCTGGTATGTTAGGATAGGCAAGCAAAACTAATTAACATGTATTTCATCAACAAAACTGATTAGAGTATAAAAATAAAGAAGAACAAATCAGATTTCTAATTTACATTTTGTCTACATATAAGATATGTATCTACTGAGTCTGATATCGCTTTAGTTAATATAACTTCACTGTATGTCTTGACATAACAGATTATTTCCCATCTAAGCTCTGTTTTGTCAATTAGCTGCACAGACAGTGCAGATACAAAGCACCCACACGTACGATTTCTTTCCAATAAACATCTTGTCTTGTAATCAGAGCCCAGATTTTTATGGGCAGCAGAGCAATTAAGGGGGCCTGCGAGCCTCCGTGCTTTGACAGTTCTAGACCTAACACAAGAGGGATGTGGGCACTGAGCACCATCCCATTACGTTTTTGCCATCCACTTTCTCTAGTATTACATTAAAAAATAAATGGCTACGGGATAGGAAAGATGATGGAGAAGCCTCAGGCTGGCCTCATAAAGTTCTTTCCTTTAAACACAGCACACACAAAAAAAATCTACCTTTGGCCCAGTCATCTCAGGCCCCCCCAAGCCTACCACTGCTTGTAATTCCTATTCGGTTGTCTACTAGCAGCTGGTTAAGCAGCACAGGAGGAGTTTGTTGAGGCATAATGCCGATGAGTGTAATTGCTGCAATGCTGGGAGCAGCTGTAGGGTGGGTTTTTTTTGTTGTTTTCTTTTTGACTGTCTGCAGCGTGGTTGTGGGAGGCAGGGAGTGTTGATTTAGATGATCAGATGTCCCAATTTCAGTAGGTAACACAGCTGTGGGAAGAGTCAGTGCTTGTGTGGACATACTGTGCATAGTCCTAGAAAGATTACTAGAGAAGATTGAAGCCCAGATGTATTTTTTTTTCCCCCCTAACTCAATTTAGAGGGCAGGATGCTTAGCACCTATAGGCTCCCTTCTTACCCTAATTAGAGGCTGTTGGGAACAGAACCCCAGCAACTGTTATCAGATGGGAGTATGAAGTGGCTGCCTTGAAGAAGGGCAGGTTGTCTGCTCCTCTGATGGCTGGTGCTGGGCCTAGTTTTAACGCTGGTGTTGCAAAATCAGAAAGGACTCAAGGGGAGAGCGTGGGAAATGCTTTAGGAGTTGCAGTGGGGGGTTGTGAGAGGAGAAAGAGGAGGGGAAGGAAGAAGTATCAGAAGTGGAGGTGCAAGAAGCAGCAGCAGAAGTATCAGAAGCTGGAAGAATGTCTGACGCTTGAGGTAGGTTTCTTAAAAGTGTGGTGGAAAGAGAAATGTTGGAAAGACTGAAACTTTGGTAAGCTGCTAAGGTGGCCTGGTATCTGGGGAGTGTAAGTCTGGAGTGGATGTGTGCGTGAGGAGCTTTGAAAAACCAGTGGGATTTTGAAGAACTAGAGCAAAAGGGGAGACTGATTCTAGTTACTGGAAAAAACAGAAGAGGGCGATTTGAGAGAAACCTTGGTGTGGAGGTAAGATAATGGAGTGGGAGAGGATAGGCCTGTGCCCTATGCTTTTGTGGAGTAGGGACCTAGGAAAAAGCGTGAGGAGGACCAGAAGTATGGAGTGCTTGTTTTTTCAAGGGTACGGCCCCAGTGACGAGTAGGAGAAAGGTTGTGAGGGAAAGCTGGAGGAAAACAAAATATGATGAAGAGAAGAACTCTTCAAGCAAAAAATTAGGATAAGCTAATATGTAAACTCTTATTATCTTATGCATGTGAGGTGTTAAAACACAAACTATAATCTGTTTGCTCTTATCCCAGTGAATACAGGGGATGAGATGAATGGGAAGGCTGAAAGATGTGGTTATGAAGTGAGAGGTGAGCATACGTGAGAAAATAAAAGCCTGGCTCTGATGTGAGCTTACACATCGATGTCTTTCCTGCTGTATTTGAAGGAAGAAACGTGTGAGGGTGCGCTGAAAGAAGAGAGAAGGCTTTGGTCTGGTCTGTGCTTTAATGATCCAAGAGATCCCAACCTGCAGCTTGCCCCTTCACTCTGGTATTGAATTGCAGGGAAAAAGAAATGTTTGATGGACTTGGGAGTTGAACTCGCACAGCGCTGTGGCAGACAGCACGCTTCATTTGGCTGCAAATTCCTGGTTTTGACTAACAAAAGGGGTTTGAAATTAATAAAGTCCTTATGTTTAAATCTTCACGGAGATGACTGTTACAAGACCAAGCACAGAACCAGCTTATGCAGAGAAGGACTAGCTATCTGCGGTTATGGTTAAAAACTTTAGCAGAACTAAGGGTTTATCTTGGACTAGCTGATAGTAAATAAAAAGGAAAGCCTGTCTCAAAAAGCTATTGCAAAATTACCACTAATAATGTTAATTACTGAGTTCCTGTGTGTCAGATCTTGTAGTGCTATTGAGTGACCATAGCCAGTGTGTACGGCGGGCATCAGTACCCTCTATAAAAGCTCAGCTATTCCCAAAATTGTCTGCCAGAATCCCTCCTAGCAGAGCTTGCTGCCGACATGGCCTGTCTCTTGGCCTGTTAAGAAGCTCCTGGTGTAGTGTACTCATATTTGTCCTGAGAGATCTTATGGTCGTAGTTACCGCTCTGAATCTGTCAATCGTGCAAAAACTGCTGCTTTTTGGTTAATATGGGCAAATATATTTTGCGTTTCAGACTTTTTTTTTTTTTCCTTCCCCCCAATGTGTCTCTCCAGCTTCTCGTTTGGGTCAGTTTGGCTGCTTGCCTGTTTGTTGGCTCAGTCTTTGCTTTTTTTTTTTTTATTGCAGTAAATCGGTTGTTTGGTTTAACAGCCCTGTTGCCAGTGAAACTGAGTATTGTGACTAGGTAATTATTGTGACTAGATAATGATCTCTGGCTGCTCTTGAAAATAATATTCTCAGCTGCACCTCGATGTTTATTTTTCTGTAAATGTCTCAACATTTCCCTTACAGCAGGAAACCCATTATCCGGTTTTGAAGCTTACTGCCAGTGACATTTTCGCTTCATTTTTTATTAATAAAATGTGTCACATCATCATTATAACACAAATTATGAGAATGTTCTTGATTAGACGGATAAAACTAAGAAAGCCATAAAATCACAGCGCAAGTCTGACCTTTCCATTTAATACGCTCCGATCGCCAGACTGTATTATTTACTCTTCTTCCTTTTTTTGTGAATATAGTAATTCTGTTTAACCCCTGAGTGAGTAGGTCCTCCGCGGTGTTAATTCTGGAGAGAGGGAGGGCGGCAGCCCCGAGGGGTGCGATCCCGCCGGGTGCTCCCTTCTCATGCTAATGTCCCCGGAGCGCTTGGCTTTCATGCCGGGCCTGGAGCTGCTGCCTCTTCCCTACCGCCCCGCGGCTTCGGGCCTGCTAGGCACCCCGAGGGTCGCGGAGGGGCCCGGCTCGGTAAGGGGCACTGCGGCCCGGTACCGGCGGGCTTGTGTGTACCAAAAAAAAAAAAAAAAAGCTGTTTTTCCCTCACGATTTCCCTCAGGTTCCCCCCCCCCGGGGCGGAGAGGCGGCCCCCGGGCAGGCTGGTGGCCCCGGGAGGCGGTGCGGAGCCCCCCCTCTCCTCCACCCGCCCCCCCCTCCCCGCCGCCGCCGGAGCCGCCCTCCCCTGTCACGTGCCGGGGGCGCGCACAGGGTGCACGATGGTGGTGGCGGCGGCGGCGGGGCCCGGCGACGGCGGCGGCGGTAGCAGCAGCAGCAGCGGGTAGAAAATGGCGGATTTCGAGGAGCTGCGGGTGAGGAGGGAGAGAGGCGGCGGCGGGGGGGAGACGCGGGCCAAGATGTCGCCCAGCCGTTCCCGCGGCGGGGGGCTCCCCTCGCCCACCCCCGCTCCCCCGGCCTTTCCTCACGGGGAGACCCCCGCTGCACCCGTCGGTGCTTGGAGGGGAGGGGGGACGACGACGACGGACGCTGAGCCGTCAGCGCCTCTCGCTGAGGCAGCAGCCCATAACGGCCGGCCGGAAGCCACTGGGGCCCCGCGGTCGCCTGAGCCTTCCCCGGGGAGGAAGCCGGGCCGCCCTGAAACGCGGTCGGGGGGCGGTGGGAGCCGGCGGCGGTGCTGGCTCTGCCCGAGGAAAACCCTCCCTGTCACGTCCCGGGGAGGGGGGGAGGCTCGGGGAGCCCGCTTTTCATCTCCGCCGTGTGGGTTGTGCTGTCGGTGGGGTTCTCTTCCCCCCCCCACCCCGGTTCCCGACATTTTAAAAGCCGTTTCGGTTGTTGAGTGCGGCCCGACCGGGCGAAAAGCCGGGCCCCGGCCCGGTGCCGGAGGCTCGCATGGCGCCTGGCGGGGCTCCGCGCCCTCGGGAGGGCCCAGCGCCGTGGTGCTCTTAGTACGAACTGAAGGGAGAATGCTGAATAATTACTGAATTTTTGAAAACTCATTAATTGCTTTCTTACCGGGAAAACTGTGCCGCTGAAGTGTGAAATCTAGTATTTCTTTTCAGACCTGTTTTATCTTCAGTTGAATGTCTTTTATATTGCACTCGTGGACTTTCGGTAACAGATTTTTCAGTGGAGGGGTGGCCTTTCATATTTTAAGGTGTGTACACAAAGAGCTGACTACATCCTTTCTGTTTTTCCTTACGTTTCTTGAACAGTCTGCGAGTATCTTTGTTCGGAAGGAGAATGTTGTCCTTCTGCAGCATCCACACCTGCAGAAGTGCTGCTGAGGGAATACTACATACGCACTGAACCCCCCCTCTGACCTAGACTTTCCTACAGAAGGAATAAGAGTCAGTTAAATAGGAACCAGCATGAGTTAGGCTTTAGTGTAGAGAAAGGTCTGATGGCTGAACTGACTGTAGTCTGACCAACAGTGGGAAATATGCTGCAATCGCCAGAGAATTTCCTACACTAAGGCTTCTTCTAGCACTAACACCGCTTGGGTTGAAGTGGCTGTAGTGTAGCTGAGGAGCTTGGTTATAAAAATCTCATGGAAAGAACTGAGTTTCTTTATTTGAGGACAACAGTGCACTATCTCAATCTGAGGTTTGAGAAGGGTTGGCTTATTTTTTCCTGAGTTAAACCTCTTTCTTTTTAAAAACAAACAAACAAACAAACTTGTTTGTGTTTACATGTCTTCTCGTTTAGTGTCCTCACTCATTTTCAGCCCTTTTCCCGAGGTCTCTCAAAGGGTGTAGCTATGTAGGTGGCTAAACCCCCAGTGTAAACTTTGTAGCAGAGATAACTCTTCTTTGTGTAGCTCCTCCAGGCTTGACCCAGAGCTGTGATCCCCATTTTCCAAAGCGCTACAATCACCTATCTAGATATGCATAAGTATTGATAGACTCTGTCTGGGAATTGGGTACCTAAATACCTTTGAAATTATATATGCACCTGAGTTGCTTGCCAAAAGTAATGCAGGAAGTGTGGAGGGAAAAGGGAACTGGGTTTCAGGCCAACTACAGGACTGCCCTTTCGTCACTCAAAAGAATAGGTATCAGTAGTTTAAAAAAATACTAGTCTGAAGAGATGTCTTTTGATGTCCCCATTCATCTTATTTGTAAACTGGAGTGTCTGTGAAATGAATCTGTTAGCCTGGAGCTTCTCTAAATGTTCAACACCTGGCTGATAATAATTTGTGGTCCATTTTGGGAAAGCTCTAGATATTTTTTGGAAGAGAATCTAGTAGACTGCTTCATGTCTTCAAGGCCTTTACTGCCATTTTTTTTTTTTTTAAGAGGATACATTTGAATGTGTCTGTTTGAACACCAGGCATTTGGTTTGCAGGTTTAAGTTTTTTTCAGACAACCAATTCTTCCTGCTTTTGGCCAAAGAAGAGAGACACCCCACCCACCCCCAACAGATTTTGTGAATTGACCTTTAGGAGTGATCTTAAACTGCTGCTTTATAGATTAACATACGGGACGTTTTTATGGGCAGTATTGTTTGCCGCTCTCCTGTTGATTGCAATTTCCTGTAGTACGTGATCTCTACCTGCCTTATAAAAGGCCGCTAGGGCAATTTGGAGAACTGAATTTATTTTAGTAAATTGTTAAGGACTGACTAAAGGCAGGAGGTCAGAGTTCTCTCTTAAATCCTGTTTTTGAGGGAAATGTGCAGCGGCAGCATTTTTCTATTCTCGGGGCAAAGGATCGTTTTAATATTTGTTAGTACCATCCCTGCTGTCCTCTGGATCTTCAGAGTAAAAGTTCTGGGGAGCTATGAGTAAAGGGTTATAACTGAGAGACTGTGGTGAAAGAAAACAAAGAGACTCAAAGGAACCTGCTGTTACATCATGCCTTTTGGAAATCTTCAGTTTTGTTAAAGGATTTGGAAGCAGCTGTAACTACAGTCACTACTTTTCAAGATATGGGTGAAAATGTCCAGTATAAGGCTTACCCTTCCAGACCTTCAGATTAACCCGTAATTAATTAGTAGTGTTTATTAAATTCTGTAGGTTACCAGTTTCTGGAATATTAGGGAGTTGCTGAGAAGATGTGGTGAGCGCAAGTGTATCTTTCTTGTATTTTGAGATACAATTTCCGGACCTGCTGTTCACAGATGTGTTTTTAAACATGGCTCATACCTTTATCTGTAATCCTCACTCACGAGCAGCCCGATGAATGTCAAAGGGATTACACAGGCATAGAGGGACGTGGAGCAGAAGTCAGCAGTCTGGTGTGGAGGCCAGAGATGGCACGTGAACACATTTTTGAATAGATTTGGCCCAGGAGTGGGGAGCTACAGCTCCTTCTGAGAGCCATCTGTGAGAAAATGATTCCAGCTCCCAACAAATTCTGAACTCGCCGAGATTTGGCTTGAAGCTATGGTTTGCATCCCAGCAAAATACTGCAGATAAGAGGATCGGTTATATATTATTACTTAGAGAGAGAGAGAACATCTCTTGGGTCCCCTAAGTTTCTGCTGGCATCCTGACTCTAATTTGGAAACAACTAACACGGAGTGCACACTATCCTTGAAACATTGCAGATCCCTAGTTTAGAAGATAACAGTTTCAGTCTCATAGTTTGTATTTAATCAGGTTTTGAAGTAATGTGTTAGGTTCATCTTTATGGGGGGGGAAGCTCTTTATAGGCAAATGAATATGCCTGTGCCAAAACTAATTTGTGTGACGCTAGCGATCAGTTTCATGGCCATTGTGGGGAAAAAAAGCTCATTTGAGTGAGAGGAGATGGAAGTGGGCTCATATGCCCTGTGCGGCAGGGGAGATTACACAAAATTTACTGGAAAATCAGGGTTTATAAATGCTGAAAGTAAGTCCCACTTTTAATTTTTGCTCTTGCACACCCAGTACTGAAGTCATGCGATTCAAATGTGATGAACAATATGGTTCGGATACCATATTAAAATACAGAAATTGAAGTCTCATTCTTGTATGTAGTGGATCTCTCGTTCATGCCAGACTTGGTGTCTTTCCGCTCCTTATGCTTTATTTTTCCAGTCTGAATGGGCAGTGTTTGCCTGTTTACCAGGTGAAGCGGTGCTTAGTGCTAAATTGTTAGCCAAGAAGAAAACACTGAGAGCTATTTTCGTGTGTCCTCTTGAAGTTCATTGCCAAACACTCTGTTGTGCTCTGGGTTTTTTTTAGCTGTGTTAATAACATTGTATTGTATATGCCGACCAGTTTGGGGGTTTGATGTAGAAATCAAATTCCGCATGTTGATCTGGGGTAAACTTAAAATGGTGGACAGACTAGGTATTGAGAAGTTTCTGTTGGTGATGTAGTGATCTTTAGGTTGCAATTAACATTGAGTGTATTAAATAAGATAACCTCTGATAAAAAACTGTTGTTAACGTATGATAATATACAGTTATCTTGTATCTGTACATAATTCCCCTGTTCTTCCTAGATGCATAGTCACTTTTTCAGACTAGTGAGGCTTATTGTGGTACCTTAAAAGTTTGTTGTGTCTAGAATAATTAACAATTAATGATTGTGCTGAGATACATGATGGAGGAGAGGACGGAGATAATGTAGTTTATGGTACTTAAAAAATGAGGCTGCAATGAAATGGGTCAAGCTTTGTTTTGAGCGTCTTATGTGAAATGACTGCAAGTATTTGATTTAGGATTTTCACTGTTGTATTAAGCGCATGCAACTTTGAAGAACAACGCCTAATTTAGGAGCCAGGCTAGAGTTAGTCCAAAGAAAAATCCCCATAAAACTGAGGACCTGATGGTCGTACTGTTTGCACCAACTGTTGTGTTCTTCAGAGCTGCTCTTACTGTGCTATACTACTTACACAGATTTAACTAGTGACATCTTCATTCTTTCCCAGGACTTGCAGTTTTTTATCTATAGTTACATCAGTTTCCAGAATACATATTATATTTGTATTTAGGGTCAGCATAGAGGTCTTCAACCATCCTAAGAGATGAGTTGTTCTTTCTTAGCGGTATTACACGTTTCTAGCCTGCTGTAAATCAGCATGTAAGCAAATTTATTGCAAAAGATGTCACAAATGTGTCTCTCTGCTATGAGTGTCCAGAAAAGGGCTTAAAGTCAGGCGTGAGGATTTGTGGGGTTGGTCCGTGGTGTGTCCCTTCGCTATGTAGCCTTCAGACGCTTCAGAAAATGTCTGGAAGCCAGTGGGGCTGAAGCAGAGCTCTAAGGTGGAGACTGACTAGAACTTGGATTGCTTCTGCAGGTTCAAGTGTAGGGTTCACTGCTTGAGCAGTTGCGGGTGCCCTAGAAGCTACAGTCGTTGATGCTTATTGCAGACATGTCAAGAATTTAACAGGCGTTCTTGGTTACCTTTCATTCGTATATGTAAGTACAATGACTGTTAAACTTGCAGGTAGCTTTGGCAGGGGGACTGTGGAGAATCACGTACCTCTTGTTTGAGAGAGATGTTTGATCCCTTACTTTGTTCTGAAACATGCCTGCCCTTAATTTCAGCAGCGTGTCAGCATTTCCTGGACTCCTTAACATCGTCATCCCTGTGAAATGAATGCCATTCCAGATACACCTACGGCTTAATGCTTTAGAACAGTATTTCTGCTTATGAATCATGGTTGCTATAGTTTAACAATAAGAAACAAAAAACCCTGTGAAACTTCTTATGACCTTCAAGTATGAATTTCAAGTATGAAAAAATGTTTCTGGAATATCAAAGTACTTGAATTATCCAGTCTGATTTCCTTCCTTAAAGTTCTGTCAAACTACTCTTTGTGTTCTTGGAGAAACATTAAAAATAAAATGGCTTTGGTCTTCTGCGTTAAAAAAGCTTTTTATTGGGCTGTGCAGCTGTAAAGAAGTTCTCTTAAATTGATGGCATTTACATGACACAACTTGAATGTCTAATCTTAATTCAGTGATGTGAAAAGCATGTTAATAGCTAGGCTGCAGTCTTCTGCAATATTGCTGGAACCCCAAAAGGAAATAACTTGGTAGGGTTTGTTGGAAGTAATATCTGTCTTGCACCATGATTATAAATGCTCCTAAGCATATGTTATACCTCCATAAAACCTTGTTGATTATAACGAGTGTCCACTTTGATATATCTGTAAATGGAGTAATAAGCTAAAATGTGTAGATCAGACTGGCTGCGTTTTCATGCACGTGGTTGTCGTTGCCTTAAAGGGAATATAGAATCAGCTTTAGGGGGAAAATATTGCAAGAGCCATTTTTTGATTACTTCCAGTAAAACTCACTTTTGCAAGACTTCTTTCAAAAGCGTATGTAAGATTTTTGCATTGATGGACAAAACTATGTATTTTCTTGTACTCCCAAGCATTTTTAATGGAGGTGTCAATTTAAAATCTTGCTGACTATGGTATTGAAGCCAGCCTGTGTCTTCTAATAAAATGAAATCCATCTTGTAACAAAATGCTAGTTTGTGGAATTTCTGCGTAAAATGTTAGCTGTTCCAAGGCGTGATTGACTGCACATTTCACCTTGATTAACTTGCAGGAATGCACAGAAGGCAGCAGGCAGGGTAATAGACAGTATTTTGCAATACATGCTGTTTCCTTAATCTCAATGTAAAGGGTTATTTTATTCATTTGCATTCTGATTATGGAATCCAGAATCATGCTTACTGCCTGCATCTGAAATAAAGGAGCTGACATTGCTATCAAGCTTACGCAACTATCTATGGAAGCATGCAACATGAAGTTCTCAGTAAATTCTTGAATATCAGTGTTATCTTTTAACACCATTTTTCTTTTATGTGGCATGACTATAAAGCTGTTATAGTACTTCAAGCTATTTTTTATGAATACTGAAACACTTTATTTTCTTCACCCTGTTTGACTGTGAGACTAAGGAAAAGTAGCAGGGGAATGCCAGGTGGAAACTAGCCTTCTCCAGCAGCTTGCAAACTGTCTCCGTCTCCTCTTTTCTTGTATCATTTTGCTGTTGAGAGAAGTTGCTGGGCTGAAATTAAGGTGACATCTGCTGTTGGTCTCTTCTTCAGAAGTTAGAGTGAGCCACTAAACGCCTCATGTGACACTGCTTTCACTGGCAATTGCATCCGTGGTGCAGTCATAGATGGGATGTTGGGGGAATACCAATTTGAAGACTGCTGGGTTAGCTCCCTGATAGCTACTTGATAGAAGCATCACCGTACCCAAAGTGGCTGTCTGGAAATGTTGAAATTCAGTATCTGAAATAAGATAGCGTCATCCCCTCAACAATGAGGAAAGCGTGTGCCTGATGAGAGTCCTACCATAGTATTTTAGATGGTTGTTTTGATATGCATGAATAATGTGGCCCTTGAAAAGGCAGGTCCTGGCTGCTTGCTCCTGCCGTCTTGTAACGGCACAAGAGGGATCTGGGCAGGCTGGATCGATGGGCCGAGGCCAACTGTATGAAATTCAACAAGGCTCGGTGCTGGGTCCTGCACTTGGGTCACAACAACCCCATGCGACGCTACAGGCTTGGGGAAGAGCAGCTGGAAAGCTGCCCGGCGGAAAAGGACCTGGGGGCGTTGGTTGACAGCCGGCTGAATATGAGCCAGCAGTGTGCCCAGGTGGCCAAGAAGGCCAAGAGCATCCTGGCTTGTATCAGAAAGAGTGTGGCCAGCAGGACTAGGGCAGTGATCGCCCCCCTGTACTTGGCACTGGTGAGGCTGCACCTCGAATGCTGTGTTCAGTTTTGGGCCCCTCACTACACGACAGACATGGAGGTGCTGGAGTGTGTCCGAAGAAGAGCAACGAAGCTGGTGAAGGGTCTGGAGAACAAGTCTTATGAGGAGCGGCTGAGGGCACTGGGGCTGTTTAGCCTGGAGAAAAGGAGGCTGAGGGGAGACCTTCTCTCTCTCTACAACTACCTGAAAGGAGGCTGTAGCGAGGTGGGGGTCGGTCTCTTCTCCCAAGTAACAAGCGATAGGACCAGAGGAAACGGCCTCAAGTGGTGCCAGGGGAGGTTTAGATTGGATATTAGGAAAAATTCCTTCACCAAAAGGGTTGTCAAGCACTGGAACAGGCTGCCCAGGGAAGTGGTGGAGTCACCATCCCTGGAGGTATTTAAAAGACTTGTAGATGTGGTGCTTGGGGACATGGTTTAGTGGTGGACTTGGCAGTGCTAGGTTAATGGTTGGACTCAATCTTAAAGGTCTTTTCCAACCTAAATGATTCTATGATTCTAAGTTCAGTTTTCATCAGTTTCAATTCCCCCATCTGTCTTACTGTAAAAACAATTTTGTCAACATTAAGGAGAGAATAGGGAGCAAGCAGCCAGGGGCACAGGGGGAGTTCAGACTTTTTTTGGTGGCTGACTGTGTGGTTGCAGCATTGCTGTGTTAAAACTTCAGCTGAGATCAGATCTATGTTAGAATACATGGGTGTAAACTCTGTAACTGTATAGTAAGGATTAAGGAGGTAAGCCCAAAACATGGTGTTTTGAGTTGTATCCCTTCAGAAATCAATGCCCAAAGCTTTAAATGTTGTGTATTGGACTCCTATTTAAAAGTCAACAAGGCACTTTTGAACTGTTTTTAAAAATATTTTTTATGATCCCAGATGTCTGCTACTTCATACCTTCTGTTAGGGCCTTCATCTGCCAGTCCTTGAGTCTGGAGTTGGTATGGTACAGCAGTACAGATTAAAGTCAGATGTTCTTTCATCTTTAAAACTTAACCTCCTTGTTACAGTGGAAGAGTCCCACAGAAATAGGAAGGAAGTTGCTTGGAAGAATTCTGGACGATTATATACCTCCTGAAAAGAGAGCTTGCTCGCAAAAATGTGAGAAGATGCGCCTGTGCTAAGTTAGTCGTTTGTAGTAATGGGGGGAGAAGATCGCTCCCCCTTGCATAGTGGGCTTTTTATTTTATTTTTTTTAAATGAAAATCTTTCTGTTTATGAACTTCATAGGTCAATCCTCAAAGTCTTCCACAACTAACTCTTGATAAGCAAGTAAACAGTATTATTTCCTTTGAAGAGATCTTTGTGTCCCACGATACCAGAACGTGATAGGAAAAGGATAGGAAGTTTTCTGTGACATTCTGGAAGATCAATTACGTTGGTTAAACAGTTTGTTAGTATGATATAACGTAGCTTTTTAAAAAGTGTCCACCTTGCTGTGCCATCCTTTCAAGAGTGAAACCTGGTGTGCCTGTCTCTGTTCATGCGTGCATTTAATGTGCTGCCCAAAATAAAGGATGTTTCAGAATAAACTATGCAGAACTTAAACACTTCCTTATTTTACTTCTTAAAATGTGTTGGAAGACAGGTGATAATACTGATTCATCTGATTTTTTTTTTTTTTTTTTTTTTGTTTCCTTGTTTCATGAAGTGAGACAGAGTGTTAGAGCTTATGCTTCTGCCTGTGAGTTTAAGATGGCACTGCATGGGTTGCATTAAGGTTTTGTTGTTGCTGCTGTTGGAGTGTGGAAACAAGTAGAAGCCTTTGAAGTTATTAACACAACCAAACTCAGCCTTCATCCTAGACACTTTGTTTCTTCGTTTTAAACTAACTATGCTCTTGTGTCGGGTAGGGGTATGGGTAGTACCTAAGGTAACAAGTGTGAAACCAGAGCGATGGAAGTTCAGATGCTTCACCATGCTCCTCAAAAAGGGCTACTTGGGGTACTGTTGGTTCACCTGTGCTTATCTCTCTCTTCTTTCTAGAATATGGTATCAAGTTTTCGTGTTTCTGAATTACAAGTGTTGTTGGGGTTTGCTGGACGTAATAAAAGCGGGCGGAAACATGACCTCCTGATGAGGGCACTGCACTTACTGAAGAGTGGCTGCAGCCCAGCAGTTCAGATAAAAATCCGAGAACTCTATAGGCGTCGGTACCCAAGGACGATTGAAGGACTTTCGGACTTATCGGCTATAAAGCCCGCGGTTTTCAATTTGGACAGTAGTTCTTCTCCTGTCGAGCCTGACCTGGCCGTTGCTGGCATTCACCCACTCCCTTCTACTTCGGTCACGCCTCAGTCTCCTTCCTCGCCTGTCAGTTCTGTGCTCCTCCAAGACACTAAGCCCCACTTTGAGATGCAGCAGCCATCCCCTCCGATTCCACCCGTTCATCCCGATGTTCAGCTGAAAAGCCTACCTTTTTACGATGTGCTTGATGTGCTCATAAAACCTACAAGTCTAGGTAAGTGTTTAATAGCTCTACAGGTTGCTTAAGTCATGAAATAAGCGTTGCTTATGACAGTACTAAGTCTGGACTTAAATGGCTTTTTGCAGCTGGGGAAAAGTGGAAACTCCCTTCCCTTCTCATCTCTACGCTTGCCCTCTCTTCACCACTTGTTCACAGAAGTGCCAAGCCACGCTTCAGAAAAGTGTTCTCTTTTTTTGTAAATATTATATAATTACAGATCTTTGTCTTTGAATATTAAATAATAGAGTAGAATAGTTCAGTTGGAAGGTACCTACAGTGATCATCTAACTGCCTGACCACTTCAGGGCTGACCAAAAGTTATAGTTAAGGGCACTGTCCAAATGCCTCTTAAACACTGACAGGCTTGGGGCATTGACCATGTCTCTAGGAAGCCTGTTCCGGTGTTTGACCACCCTCTCGGTAAATAAATGCTTCCTAATGTCTAGTCTGAACCTCCACTTTTGGCTGAAAGGTTTGGACCTGAAGTCTCTGCCTGGTACCAGTGAGGAACACATCTGTGGGGGCCAACAGGAAAAGGATTTCAGGGTCAGTAATTAATAAGTTGCAACAACATAAAGAGAACAAGTTCACTGGTTTGTTAGTTTAGGCTTACCTCACCGCAACAATTCTGTGGGTTCTGACACCTGGCACTGAAATAGGTACTTAGCGCAGCAAAGTTCAGTGTTGTACTCAGATTAGTGAGGGTTTCTCAGCCTATGGGTTGTTGCCATACTGTATGTAAAATGTAGAGTGGACCTTTGTCTTCCGAATAACCTGAAATCGCAGTTTAGCTTCCTCAAACGCCTCACTCTTAAACATATTTAATTATTTGGAAATACCTTGTTTTCTGTCTTGAAATTCAATCTGTCTTACCTTACATGGTAGAAAAAGTTCCCTAACTATTTAGTAATGTCGTTTAGAAACACTTCACCATTTTGCAAGCTGTTTGCATCCTCCTAAACATTTTTAGCTGCTTAACTGATAAGAGCCTTTTAGGCTGTGACTTGTACCTCAGTGAGGCATATACTGATCACTGGTCACCCTCCAGTACCTAAAGCAGCAAACGTTACTAACAAGCGTTATTTACAATGCCTGTTGTCACTTCTGTTTGTGTGTCCTGACACCCTGTTAGAGAAGAGTTTAATATCGAATCCATGTATTGGTACGATAGCTGCTTTGGTGTTGGGCAGCTCTGTGGCTCATGCTGCCATTACCTTTGCAGAGATAACCTGTCAGTGCCACGATGTCCTGGCGAGCTCCTGCTTATGTTCACTGTGCGCAGTAGCTGAGTATCTTACCTAGCTTCCTGAATTACTCTGTGTTATGGACAACTGTTGGCTCATAGTTAACCGGACTGGTTGCCAGCCACATAGTCACTGTCCCGTATAATGCAGAGCACACGCTGCATTATATTTCTGCTACGCAGTTACCTTTTGTTTCCTGGTCAATGATATCTAGAGGTGGCGGTGATATGCTAGAAATTTCCCTAACAGCTGTTTTCCTCAACTTTGGAAATGATCGTTTTTTTCTGAAAGGAGAATGCTTCCGTAGGGGTGTCACCATGTTATAGTTAGAGCTGCACGTAAATTCCTCTTTCCCGTGAAGACTGTAGGCTCTTTGTTGCATGTTGCCCGGTTTTCGTAGGAGTGAGGATTATCTAGTCCTGTAACACTTGGGTCCTCTTAGGACATGGGCGAGGGGGACAAGATTAATTAAACTGAGTACTTGCTTGCCTTCAAACTCTTTCCAGGGCACAGTACCTGAAGGTAGCAGCAGCCAGAGCTACAACTCCGATCTGTGTGAGGAGGAGTGGGGAAATGAGATGTGAGGAATGGCTTGATATGCAAATAATGGGCCCTTCTGTTGTTAGAAGGGTATGAACATTGGCTGAAAATCACTCTTAACGTGGATTAATGAGCAAATTTGGAAATGAGGCTTCCTTTTATTTAATATTTTTAGATTGATACAGCTTATAGTCCCAGTTAGTAGACCTGGGTGATTAGGACATGGAACAACCAAGTTTTGTGTGTTTGAGAATTAAGGATTCAGAAAGCAAATAGACAAGTAGGTCAGACAGCTAGGAGTATAGTCCGCTTACTGCGGCTCTGTAAAAGGGAGGAGTGTAGGTATTCTTTTGCACTAATACCAGAACAAAAGAGCAGGTGTAGGTGTGGGGTTTTAACCCACGCTCAATTCAATAACAAAATATTTCCATGATCTTTTTTACACGTGCTCAGGTATTATTTTAAAATATAAATGCTGTCTATGGGGCGTGTGTGTGCGCACACGTGAACAATGGAGCTGTTTTGAATTGTTTGCGGAACTTGATGTGTGTGTTTGCTCCACCTGGGTTCTATTTTGTGTTTGCATTCATTTTGTGTGTGTTTTCTGGGCGTAGAGATTATCTTCTCTGAATGTTACAGTGTACAAGACAGTCTGGCTCTTCCAAATTTGCCTGGTTTAGTTGTGCTATTTTTGCATTTGTCCTCTTTGCTGGTTACTTTAAACTGTTGGACAAGTCCAATTTACCTTTATTTCAAGTCACGATTTCTAACTTCTCAAGTCAAAAGAAAGTAGAAGAGTAACACGTACATACTATGAACCCTTAATACTAAAATATTACTGCTTCCTATCACTGACAGACAGGTAGGATTCTGATACAGGAGTTGTAGTTATTTAATCTTTTTTTGCCAAATGCTACTGGGGGCGTAATTCCCAGACATGAAGTCTAGCTGGCTTCTCTGACATTAGGGATTGTGCTCCCTCCCTTCCTCCCCAAAGGCTTAGTTACCTTTAGCTGTTTCTGAATTGAGTAATTTTCCAGCTGTCCATTAATAACTTCTGGTGCATGTTCTCTTCTTGTAGTACATTAAAATAGTTGTAAACATCTTCTCTGTGGTACTCTTTTTTGTCAGGTATCCAGTGTTATATTTTGTTGTGTGTGTGTTTGAACGTTTCTCCCTTGGGAGAAAGGATTATAACGCGGCTTGCCAAGTTTCTTTAGTACTGAAGTGTGATGTGATATTAAACCATCTGAATATAGTTGAATGAATGATTTGTTCCATTGCTTTCCTGTTGACAGTTACATACAGTTCAACCACAACTTGATTATATTAAGTGGCATGCCTTGTTCAAAGAAAAACTCAATTGCAGATCCTGTTTTAATCAATGACTTTAATCACCATGGTTAAACCTCTTTTGTGTCTCTTTTTTTTTTTTTTTTTTTTTCTAGTACAGAGCAGTATTCAGAGGTTCCAAGAGAAGTTTTTTATCTTTGCCTTAACACCTCAGCAGGTCAGAGAAATCTGTATTTCCAGGTAAGAAGTAAGAGTGTGGCATAGTGTAGGTAAACTTCTGCAAAATTTCAGGAGAAAGTGTGGATTTTTTTGGTTCATTTTATGCATTGCATAAGCTTGCAGATGCAGAGTGATAATCCTCACTGAAGTTACGCTACATTCATCTGTTCTCTTTTCTTCAGGAACGACTATGCACAGGATTTATGTGCACAGGATTTCTGTGCAGTTGGGGTAAATCCTATGCCACTAAAGAGTTAACAATTACTCTGTTCCAAATAATTGTGACTATTTAGAGAGGTGGTAAGCTTTTCTTCCCTGCATGTTTCCTGGCTGCAGGAATGGAAGGCTGCTTTTATCTTTTGTCCCAGGGTTCATCTTGTTGCAAGACCTATGGTGTAAGCCAAGAGAATTCACAGGGTTTTTTCCTCTCTGGCAACATCATGCTTTATTGTTACTATAAACTCTTGACAGAGGATGCTGATCCTAAAGTCCTGCTTAACTTGCAGTAGCCAAACAGAGGTGTCGCTCATAAGACTTGTTTATAGCTCAGTTAAAGGAAAATAAGAGCAAAGTTTAGGGATGTTGGGGCAGGCGTGCTGGTTCTTTCTGCGTATGACTGGAATATGAGATCTGCTGTCTAAATGGGTACTTCTCTTTCTTTCTCTTTTTCACAGGGACTTCTTGCCAGGGGGCAGGAGAGATTACACAGTCCAAGTTCAGCTAAGGTATCTTTTTCATAGAGTTCTCTTATAACTTCTTAATTGGCTAACGTAAAATAAGTCTAGATGTTAGTGGGGACATATGAATGTGGTGACACTTGAAAATGATGCTTTCTCTTTTTGGGGATATAGGTTATGCCTAGCAGAGACAAGCTGCCCTCAAGAAGATAATTACCCTAATAGTCTGTGTATTAAAGTAAATGGGAAGCTGTTTCCGTTGCCGGTAAGCTTGTTTGTATGTATTTGTGGCTTCTTTGTGACTTGTGACATGTGTGTTTGTTTTCTGTAGTGTTAGCTTGCTAAAACAATCAAGCTGTTTATTGTTATCACTCAGATTTCTCCAGTTAGTAATGTTAGCCATATGGTTTGTACATTTGCTGTGTGAGATTACCCATTACTATTATTAATCGCGTTACAGCCACTGCATGGATTAATTGTGTTTTAGCCACCTATAGCAAACCTCATCTGTTGCAGTTAACACAACAAAGTATGTCAAAAACAAACCAGTGTCTGCATGGGGAATCCTCCTCATAGGTCTTCCAACTGAGTTTATTTGACTTGATTGGTGGTAGCCCTCGCTGTTTGGGCTATCTATATTTGCGATTGGCTCGAGTTCCTTCTTGTTATGAGGGAACGGTATCGCCTTCTTGTGTACAAGTTTGTAGGCTGTTCTGCATCTGTCTGGTTAGAGCAGAAATCATTGCGGGGATGAAGAACAGACACATTTCAGGGTTCCTAGCATTTGCTGATACTGGAACAGAACAGTGTTGGCAGTCATACGCTTTCCTGGCATCTGATGTTGCAAAAGTTAGTACGTAGGCAGGGTCACCTCAAGGCTTGAATGTATACAAGAAGGGAAAAGTGCTCTCATTCTTGAAAAATCTCTGGAACGGGTATCTCTGTACAAGAGAACAGAGAGAAACTCTTACGCAACCCATTCTGAAATAGTTCTGGAAGCTATAGAAGATGGAAATAGTAGTAGTACAGAGGGTTTTTTTTTCAGCAGTTGGTTTGGAAGAATGCTATGTGGAGAGAGGAGGTGTGAAACCTCTTTTTCAGAATGTTTGTCACCTTTTTGGCGTGTCAGATGTGTTGTCCTGTGCCCTCTCTCCTGCCATATGCGACCATGACTGCCTTTTTTGCCTCTAGTCAGCTTAAATGAGACTCTCTAGCTTCTCTTCCCCCTACTTCTATAACCATTGCATCACTGTTCTTCTATCTGTCTTCAGTGTGTAAGAGGATTTCTTTCGTATGTTTTCTGGTCAGTATTTTCTGTGAATGCCAGTTATGTTCTCTGTGATAAACCTGAGGATTTTCTCCTTTCTTCTGCAGGTTGTCTTCCTTCCTTTAAGCAACCCACCAAAAAGAATTGGGTCTGATGTTATTGTCCTGGTTAAACCACGACAGTTATCCTGTGGACATCAATGTCTGCTGATTCTCAGTCTTGCTAATATAGTTTACGCCCTGCTATGCTGTGTTAGGCTATCCCTTTTGTGCGTAACGTGTCACAGACGTAGCAAAAATTGTTTTTAATCTTGGTTTATTGCTTTGCTTTAGATTTAAATCCTGTAGGTTCTTCCTGCGCATCATAAGATGATTCTTTAATCTGTTCAGCAGAAACTTTAGGTGAGAAAGTGAATAAATGACTATTGTCTTGGCAACTTCCTTTCCTCTCCTCCTTCAGTATGAGCTGAGTGACAAATGTAGTCTCAGTCCGAGTGCTCCTGCAAACATTTTTTGTTGATTTGGTCACTGCCTGCATCCCTGTGGTGGTTCCTTTCTGTTGCAGGAAACGTAAGATAACTTCTTTGCCTCAAAGATCACTGTTGTCCAACTTGGTAGTGTTGGTGTTAGGTAATTAATCAGTGACGCCAGCCTCTATTGCCAACTTGTACAATTCTTAAGGGAGTGCTGTTCTGTCTTTCCCTAGTATAGCAGTTCATGCCTCTGAAAATGTCTGTAAATTATTCTTGGTCATCTCCTTGGCTGCAATCCTTACCAGAAACTGCAGAGAAATGTTGCCAGTGTGCCAGTACTACTTCAGGTTGTGCCAACTCATCTTAACGCGGTCTTTTCTTGTATTCCTGCAACTATCTATCTGTGTCCCCCTCTTATAGTGTTGGTTCTGACTTAAAAGGAGTAAATGTAGAGCCTTGCATGCTGGTGTCTTGGCAAGTAACAAGGATTTTAAACATAATGCGCTACAGCAAGCGGTTCTCCTCTTGACTTCTCTTGTAGGCGAGACAAAACGCGAAAGTCCAAAGAGGTAATTTGCTTTTCTTCTCAGGGGACCTCCATAGACCGCTGCAGGTCTCTTTCAAAGGGCAAAATCAAATATGTCAGGGCAGGCTGGAAATAGCCAGACAGAAGAGCAGTCACGCTTTCTGTTGGTAGATTTTCTGGCTATAGCAGATTCCGCCTGCTTTGACTAATATGGTTCTGGCAAGAAGCGTGGAAGACTTAAAGACCCAAATAATGTTGGCACTTGCTAGCCGCTAGTGTTGGCAGCCTAACTAAACAGTGCTAGACCATGCTGGTTGTGATAGGCAAGCAGAGTGCTCTTTACTTAAGTCCTGGAAGGCTAGGAAGGGAAGGTTTTAAAGTGTTCTAGGAGTACAAGATTGAATCTGATGTCAAGGCCGTTGCTCTGTGGAAGAAAACATCAAAAGCTTGACTGAAATGAAAAAAGAAAAAAAAGTTGGGGCATATAAGAGAACTTGCATCCTTGCTGTCTTGAAAACAAGGCAGCTTCGTTTTAGGTTGGAGACGAGCAGGATTATTGTGGCTGGTACAGTATGTGTGGAAATACTCTCCTAAATATTGCAGGGATGGTGTGTTGGTCCACATAAGCTCATTATAAGGTCACCATAGTAGAGAAAGGCCTACTACAGCAAAGCAAGCGGGATATATACTCTGTCAATGGCTGCAGCTGTTAGATCTGATTAAAGAAATGGCAAATCATTCATTCTTTTAAATATGAAATTGTCAGCAGTCCCCGTACATCTGCTGCCTCTCTGTTCTGCGATAAAGCACACATGGTAAGGTTCCTGATAGCTACTGGGTCACTCATCTGGGGTGAGAACCATTTTAGAGAGAGTTCTTCAGCGATTGCTGTCTGCTGCTCTGGCCTGGCAGACCTGCCTCTGGAAGCTCCGAGTCCCTCTTCTGTCACTGCAAGCAAGAGTCCTGTCTGAAGTTAATAATGGGCAGTGGCGAGGCACAGCCAGGGCTTGGATGTCAGGTGAAACGCATGGACTAGTAATAGAGCTGCTTTGGAAACCTAGGAGATGATGTGACAACTATTGAGTCCTCCTTGGATTAAAGGCAGGGATTATCCTATGGTATGCTTGGCTAGTGAGTGGAAGAGGCTGTTTATTTCTGTTTTTTATTTTCAGACTTAGCGTCTTTCAAAGTAACTCTTTTTTCCAAGCACTAGGCTGTGAATGTGTGTGTTTTCTCTGGGTAAAAAAATACGTGTGTGTGTCTTTCCAGCATATCCTTTCTGGGAGAGTTTCTTGTATAGAACAACAGTGTCTTGAACTAAATGAAATCTGGCAGTCGGTTCTGTGCAAGATATAGGGCTGCAATCTTTTATTGACATCCTTCTGGTGCAGGATGGGTTTTTGAGATGAGTGGACTGCAGGCTGGCTGTGTGAGCTCAAAACAGAGATTCTCAGAGTTCCTGTTACAGACTGGCTCGCTTTCATAGCACCAGACGCAGGGTGAGATGAATAAGCTGCAGTTAGGCCGCGTGCTCCTTCACATAGCACGAGTACTTTCTGCTCACGATATGCTGGAGAGTATGTGCTTGCCTAGAAGCAAAAGGGAACCAGATGGCTCCTGATTCAATTCACGTACATCATATAGGAAATAAAACTACAGAGAAAAGCTGTCCAGGTTATGAAATTCTTTATCAAAGCTGAGCAAACAATACCTGATTTATTTTGTTTCTGCAGACAACAGCAAAGGCTATTAGCTCTTAAATACAGCTGATATTCCACGTACAGCCCTTCTTCAGGGGCCTTGGCAGAGTACAGATGACAACCTGTCGCTAATGGGGTGCGTGGTTTAACCCCAGCCGGCAACTAAGCACCACGCAGCCGCTCCCCCCTCCCAGTGGGATGGGGAGGAGGATCGGGGGAAAAAAGTAAGACTCATAGGTTGAGATAAGAATGGTTTAATAACTAAAGTAAAATAAAGTATAATACTAACAATAATAATAAAAAATATAATAATAATCGTAATGAAAAGGAATAGAACAAAAAAAAAAAAGAGCGAGAAAGAAAACCCAAGAAAAGTCAAGTGATGCACAAAGCAATTGCTCACCACCCGCTGACCAAGCAGCGATTCGCCCCTCCCGGCCAACTCCCCCCAGTTTATATACTGGGCATGACGTTCCATGGTATGGAATACCCCTTTGGCTAGTTCAGGTCAGCTGCCCTGGCCATGCTCCCTCCCAGCTTCTTGCACACCCGCTTGCTGGCAGAGCATGGGAAACTGAAAAGTCCTTAACTTAGCATAAGCGCTACTTAGCAACAACTAAACCATCAGCGTGTTATCAACATCATTCTCACACTAAATCCAAAACACAGCACTGTACCAGCTACTAGGAAGAAAATTAACTCTATCCCAGCTGAAACCAGGACATGGGGCTAGGTGTAGGTGATGCGAGGCAAATCAGACACCAAGGAGATGTGAAGCTCTTGCAACAAGATTCTATTGTTTGTTAAATAGAACCAATGAAGTGTTTTCTGGGTGTGAAACGCTGGATTAACTCTTCATGACTTGCTGTGTTTGTCACTAAGGCTGTGTCCTTGCGATGTTCCACTCTCTTTCAGTGGGGTGGGGGGGGGGAAAATGGACAAAGCATCAACGTTACTTTTTACTCTTCCAGTGAACTTACCTGGACCAAAACTGCGTTCTCTTTCACCTTTTCAGCACTCCTATAAAAACTACTTTAACACAAAAAATGCTTTAAAACTGTGGTTGACTTATGATATTAGACTGTCAAAGACCGATATTTCTCAGAGTAAGTGTTGAATTTAGTCTCGAGCCTAGAGAGCCTCAAGGTTTACTGGCTTCCCATAGATCTCTTTAAAACTAACCAGTCTGTTTCAGCAGGTTTCAGAGTACAGTGGGGAGACTTGGTAACGCTTTCCTTGTCCTTTCTTCCCATAGGGATATGCTCCACCGCCAAAAAATGGAATTGAACAGAAGCGACCTGGGCGCCCCTTGAATATAACGTCTCTAGTTAGGTTGTCGTCAGCAGTGCCAAACCAGATTTCCATTTCCTGGGCTTCTGAAATTGGAAAGGTAAACTGTATGTTCCGTAGGATGTGGAACGTTGTCTAAATAATCTCATCTAGCATTCTTTCTCTCCCGTTGCCTGATGTTGCTGGCAAGGCATACACCAGCAAGTGTTTAGTATTAGGTGGCTGAACTCAGTGCCAGGAAGCAGAGTTTGCTCTAGAAGTCTGGTGGTTTACGGTAACGTATATAAGATTTGCATACAGATGGCGAAGACTTCCTTATAGAATTCACATTAGAAAGCCTGCCGTTAGGGGTTGCCTGAAATATGTGTCAAAAATACCAAAATCTTTTTGTGGTGTAAATGGTACAAAACAGTTCAGCCACGACAAATAACAAAAGGAAAACCTACTTTCTTCCTTGTAGCCTGATGCTGTGAAAAATGGAATTACGTAGCCATATATTATAAGGCATGTTTCTCAGTGTCTGTTGTAACTGTCCATTGGAGAAGGCTTTTTTAACTGACGAGATGTGCCAAGGCCGTGGGGGTGGAGACATGCATTTGCTTTTGAGGGTTTGGTATTTTCTAACCAAGTAATACTAAGTAGTTTTTATAAAAGCAATTTTGATTTCATAGGAAGAACTGGTTAATGGATATTTCCATCTCTGTTCTTTGGAGATTCCTTTTTTTACATGAAAATGGCCTCTCTCTGAGTTGATTTAAAATTGTACTTGCAAATAAACCAAAACAGGGGTGGAATTTCCAGCTCAGAAAGCTCTTAGGTGGCAGGTTGCTGGGAAGGGTTTATTGGGGAGGTGTCAGGCTGCTGCTGTCAGCTGTTTCTGGGCTCGATGGATCTCCAACATGCTTGCTTGGACCATACTTGCGTGGTATGCGTGTTTGTAACGCAGGATATCTGAGCAGCGTGTGTGCGTGCTCTTACAAATGAAGAGTGTTCTGGAAGTTGGGGTGACTTGAGGGAGAAGTGACTCAATGTGGGGAAGGAGGAAGAAAAACGAAAATTGAAGCCTCTTCGTAATGCAATTCTAAACTTCATGGAAAGCTGCAGTGGGGGAAAAGCAGGCTAGAATTCAGGTGGCAGGAGATAAAGGGGTGGTGACTGAAACGTGAAACGTGATACGTGTTGCTTTCTTGTGCCTGCAGTCATTAATCATAGTTGAAAAGGAATTAGCCTTTAAAATGGCTGCGTGGCTGTTTAGAAATCCCCCTATGGATTTACTAAGGAAAGAAAGGGAGGGCATGAGGAATTTCTGAATTCTTCCTAGGTTTAAATAGCTGTTGCAGCAGCCCTTTCAGCTGTTGGTAAGTCAAGAACTACTTATTCCTCTATCTCGGACTAGTTGTGTAAATCCTTCTGGATTCAATTGTCAAAGTAGTTTACCTCTTACTTTTTTCTTCAAAATCAAAATCTGTGGACCAGAGACACCACATGTTTCAAAGTGAGGCTCCAGTATAAGCGTTTATACACTAATTAAAATTAAAAAAGAAATTGGAGAGAAAGCTAACGTTCAGAAAATAAATGAAGGGCAGTGTTGACAGCAAAGTTGTTTTTTCTAAAACAGAGGTGGAGGGAAAGATCTAAGCCGTTGCTTCCCACTTGTAAAGCACAAGAATCTTGAAATGACTGCAGTGTGTTGTGTGTGGTCTTGGCCTCTCCTGCTGACCCCTGCTTTCCTCCTCCCCTGTATCTGCCAAAACATATTCTTATGGAAGCAGATGAAGTGGCGGTTGTCCCAGCGTTCCCCCTTGCCCTGAGAGGTAAAGCGAGTTCTTTGGTTTTAATGTTGGTGCTCTGCTCTAAGTATCACAAGTCGCATAGCAGCCGTCGCTAT
Source organism: Gymnogyps californianus (assembly GCF_018139145.2). Taxonomy (NCBI): domain Eukaryota; kingdom Metazoa; phylum Chordata; class Aves; order Accipitriformes; family Cathartidae; genus Gymnogyps; species Gymnogyps californianus. The sequence continues at coordinate 80,949,068 of NC_059500.1, read as the reverse complement.
TCATCCTCTAAACGAGACCCTTGGGGACAGTGTGGAGTGGTAAGGGCTTATTGGCACGTACTTGACTGGTAGTGGAGGGCTTCTGAGTAAAGGAGACATTAATCCCACAGAGGTGGTCAGAACTGAGCCTATAGAATTCCTTCTGTAGGCAATAAACAGTGCAATGTATGGTCTTTCTTGAAGGAAAAAAAAAAAAAATCCATTTTCTTAGTGGTTTCCCATGCATTTAGATCACTCTAGCTGCTCATCTAGGTGTAAGAGCTGGTTTTGCTATAGGTGGTAAAGGAGGAGCAGGGCAGTAGGTGTTCTTGTTTAAAATTCTTGTGCAGTACCCAGACAGTACAGGAGCTATAAGAAGGTGGCTGGCAGGGAATGGAAATGAGAGACGGCAGGTTGTGTTTGTTATACAGATGAAACCATTATTATTCTGCAGTAGTGAGACTTGCAGAATTTTTTTTCTTCATTAGTGACCTTGAAGAGAGAGTGAGCACTGAACAAAAGGAGCTGGCAAGCGGTGTGAATTAGGGAAGAGTAGTAAATGCTAGGGCACGCGGCCAGCCTCAGAGGAGTGGATGTGGTGTAATGAGGCTTGGCTTAAAAGTGCAGAGCGAGCTAAAGAAAAGGTACAAAGAAATCGGTGCGGCTGTGTGCCATTTGAAGGTGTTGTGTTTGCACCCGAAAGACCATTCATCTTTGCTTTTGTCACGTGATTGTCTTTTGAGCTCCCCACTGACAGACTGACGCGGAAAAAAGGGTCTGCATGTACGAGAAGGTGTGGCACCAGCCTAAATCATCTTTGCAAGAAAAGAGCCCAGATTGTCTCTCGGCTGTGGAGTTACTCTTCTTAGTTAAGTCACAACTGGAGTAGGACAATTGGACTTGATTGGCAGGAGAATTCTGGCAGAGTATTGGACTCTTTCACAGTAGTGAAGTCGTCTGTCAATGCTTTTCATAACTATTAAGCAAAAAATCGGCGTGTTTTTGTTTTTACTGTATGCTACAACTAGTGTAAATAGTAATCTGTTGTCATAGTAGAAGTACTGTATGAAATCAATATTAAATCTTTAATTGCTCTTTTTGTAGAATTACTCCATGTCTGTGTATCTCGTTCGTCAGCTCACTTCAGCTATGCTTTTGCAGAGGTTAAAAATGAAAGGGATCAGAAACCCCGATCATTCCAGAGCACTAAGTAAGTCTAATTTGCCTGTCTGTACTTTTTGAGGGTGGTTGGTGGCTCTTTAAAACTAGAACTGGTAATACTTAGGGGATTTGCAGCATTTGGAAAAGAAAGTCCATGCCTGGAGTAGCAAAGGTTCCCTTTGTTGTTGCTGAGGCATCATGCGCTTTTTCAGTGAGGTAGGGAGCGCACCTAGAGATCCCATCTGGAATGTTCTTATGGGAATGCCGTAAGCACTGCTCACTGATGATTATTTTATTTCATTTATCTCTTCGCATGTTGGGTTGAGTTTGCTCTACTAACCCTTGTGGCTGTTAGCGCATCTGCTGCACATCAAACAGTCTTGTGATGCACGGTGTGTGTCAGTTGCTTCTAAATAGTGAAACTGTTGTTGTTTGGTATTGCTACGAACTAGTTTCCTAGATGCTTGATTTTTTTAGATAGCTGGAAATAAAGTACATGTACTGGCGAATCAAGATGAGCATTTAAATAATGATGTCTGTGTATAACTTCTTAATTTATTTTAATAGTTAAAGAAAAACTAACTGCAGATCCTGATAGTGAGATTGCCACAACCAGTCTGCGGGTATCTCTGATGTGTCCTGTAAGTATGGCTGGAAATTACCATACACAGATTTGTCTTGTCGTCTTTAGTGCAGAGCTGGGCTGCTTTGAAAAGGCCCCGCTTTAGAAACGTCACTGGCTTTTGTTATGTACTGATTCGTTAATGTAAAATAGCGGGGAGAAGGGTGCACCTACAAGCACCTGGTTGTAGCAGCGTTCAGCCAACTATGGTTTAGAACTGTGAATGCCTCGGTTGTAATGCAGTCAGCATCAAGTTGCTACTCGTGTGTGTATAGCGAGGTCTTCAGAAGCAGTGATCTCATATATTGAGGCGTTGAGACTAATTGGGCAGGGTGACAATAATTGAAGGATACGGAGATAAATAAAACTTCGGATCTCCTCATCTTGGCGGTATTGCTTATACTGCTAGCTGCTGTCACAAACAAAAAACCTGATCACCGTGTAACAAGGTAACGCTGCCTTGGGGTTTCTCTTCCCAGGTAGAAACTGGCCTTGTGTTTGTGACTGGTCTGTTAAGCTAAATGTTAAAATGGGTATTACGCCATTCCGAGTCTAACGTGACTGGAGCTCCCAAAACCCCTTGAAATATTTGCCTAAAAGAAAATGATAAAAGCGGGTGCTTCAGTAGGTCTTTTAATAAAAATAAAATCCTAGAAATAACATCGATGCAGGTCCATTAGAAATGTTTCTGACTGTTTTCGACTCAGTGAAGACTCTGAGGATGGCTTTATTGTTCCTTTAAGCGCACTGTATGTGCTTTGATAGGGTGGATTTGCCTGCAGCGACCCTAGCGCTGGGCACCTCTGTAGCGAGAAGAGACAGTTACTTCTCCGACTGCCTCTGGTTTCATTGTTAGCCATCCAGGCCTACTTCACTGCCTTCTGTTCTGACACTCTTTAAACGCATCTCCTGCAGCTGGGAAAAATGAGACTGACAATCCCATGCCGGGCTGTTACTTGCACGCACCTGCAATGTTTTGATGCTGCTCTTTATCTTCAAATGAATGAAAAGAAGCCTACCTGGATCTGCCCTGTCTGTGACAAAAAGGCAGCTTATGAGAGCCTAATATTAGATGGGTAAGAGACTGGCTTTGCAGATTATGCAATTACTTAAAATTTTTCCTGATGTACTTGATAGCTGCTTTGGTGACTTGAGGTTTAGCCATTTCGTACTGTTTTCTTCGTCAAAATACTTTAGACTGGGAGGAACCATTAGACTCTCTTAATTTCTTTTCCCATGTAACGAACTACGTAAGTTTATCTCCTAACTGCATCATCAAATTCTTGAGCCTCAGCATGTTTCCTCTCGAGAAGTCCAAATGTGACACCTAAGGATAGGTCTCCCTTTTACATGACCCTATCTCTGAAGCTATTAACTTTAAAATTTAAACTTTAACTCATAAACAAGTGTCAAACTTGATTCAAAGGATGATGATTGCTGCTTCTGTATGGAAATCTGTGGATTGCAGTAATGTTGGAGTGGAATATGGGTAGGTTGGGATACTCTTTTAGGCTTCAATGTCTGCGAAGGCTGTAATTACAGGCTTTCAGGTAGATGAACTAGGGAGAGAGTGCATGCACTGGGTTGAAAGTGATCATAAGCAGCTTTTCAACTGTGTCTCCTTTTCACTTAGAATAAAAAAATTTCACCTGGAATCAAAAATGAAACCACTCAACTTTATTTTTCAGGCTCTTTATGGAAATCCTTAATGAATGTTCAGATGTGGATGAGATCAAATTCCAAGAAGATGGCTCCTGGTGCCCCATGAGGCCAAAGAAAGAAGCTGTGAAAGTCTCAAGTCCACAGTGCACCAAAATAGAAAGTACGTACGTCTGGGTACTGGCTGCAAACCAACAAAAAGTCTTGGAGACTTAGCTGTAGCTTGGATAATGTGTATGGATGTTGATGTTTGTTTTGTGGAGGGCTTAATAGTTCTAACCTTCTTGTTATTTAAACTAAAAAGAAAGGGTTGTATCTCTGAAACACTTTTGGGCTTTGTCTTTGCTTTTTATAAGAGCAGTTGAGAAAACAAAAGGTTGCTCTTGTTTTAGATCCTTAAACTGATAAGTGAAGATTAAAGCTTGTGCTTTAATATTCTCAGCATGATACAGAATACTAATAAAACAGTTTTTGGGCCATAACATTCTCTGTAGTGGCCGGGAAGATGAGCTAAAACCAGGATTGGAGTTCCTGGTTCTGTTGCAAATAGAAACTGCTGATGTCAACAGCCTTTAAAAAACAGTGATGTTTTATTTTCTTGTTTAGGTTCCAGTGTTGTTAGCAAACCGTGTTCTGTGACGGTGGCCAATGAGGTAAACAAGAAGAAAGTTGACGTTATTGACTTGACAATAGAAAGCTCTTCTGATGAAGAGGAAGATCCTCCTGCCAAAAGGAAGTGCATATTTATGTCTGAAACACAAGGAAGCCCAACCAAAGGGTTTGTTAATTTTAAAGTTAGTTGTTATTCTGTAATGTCTCAGATAAACTGATGTGTAGACAAACGGACTTGTAATCTCTCTTCGGGATCCAGCTCCACAATTCCAGAGGAGAATTTCTAGGCCTCTCCTTGCAGAAGGTTGTATTGATACAGTACCTTTGTACAGGCAAAACACTATTAAATAGTTTTACATCTCACAAAAGACTTGCGCTGACTGTTGCTGTGTTTGCAGGGATATTTCTCCATAGAAAAGGAAGCTGATTAAGCTAATGGACAGGATTCTCCTGAGAAAGCAGATTATGCCGAGTGGAGGAGCTTTATGCGTTCTTGCTAAGTTAGTGTCATCTTAAAGGCTTTTCTCTCGCTGTCTGTTATACCGTTTATCTAATCTGCTCTGGTGCCCAGGAAACGAGGCTGCGTTGCGTGTTTCATCCATCCTGTCAGTCTTGGAAGGGAGGCGCTTTGCTGTTTTGAATCAAGACAAGCTTTTCCTCCATCTCTCTGTTGAACTCTGGAATGTCTTGGACACTGTTGTTGGCCGTGGTTTATCAGTCAGTCCTGCACTCTGGTTAGCACAACCAACGACTTCCCAAGTCCTCTGTCAACTGCTCCATCTTTGTAGTCGTGCCTGACTTCAGCGGCAGGCTTACCCAGCTTCTTTACTGTTGTGCCGCCTTCTGTCTGTCCCAATCTGTGCAACTCGACTGCAGTTACTGTTCGTGGCTTCCATGAAGTTCTTGCTCTTGGCCCGTAGGGCGCAGGAGACCTGCAGGGAGAGAGGGGCACTGGTTAGGCTCACCAGCAGTCGCTGCTCCACGAGGCGATTCCAAGCGTCAGCTTTTAGTAATGGCTTATTAGTTAGTGTTGCTGCATGCATGAGGTGTGTGTCTGTGTCTCTCAGCGTAGTGGCTTATGTCTTGTACTAAAATAATAGTAATAAAACCAAACCCCTTCTGTTTTGCCAGCTCTTGAAGTAACGAGCAGGTGTACTGTGTCTCTAGTCCACAGGAATGTGTGGTCTTTGGTGAGCAAATAGTTGGTCATCTTCAACAACTTTCAGCAGTGATACTGAAATGCTGTTGCTTTTTCTGAGGATTGTGGACGAGTCCTTCTGCAAGAGACTCTGTTTCTTATTTTTATAAGAAAAAATAGCTACAAATCCATCTCTTAATGAAGTTCCAGAAAGCACCAAGACTTCCTTCCATGCTCCTGTGTTTGTCTGAGATGGCTACCTGCAACCATAATTGTAGAAGGACTGAGTTTTCTTGTCTATCTGTGACCAATGTATTTTCCTTACTGTTTGGGTATGGAAATGGCATGTTTTCATTCTTCAAACGCAAGTCAAAGCCAGGCTTTTGGGGAATAGCTTATCTCCGGCAAACAATGTTGCCTGAATGCTAGTTGTAGCAAAACTGTGGGGTGTCTTCCTATAGGCAGAAGCAACATAGGCTGAAGTGTAGGAGGTGCTCGAGAAGGGAGGGTCTGAAATCCAAGCTTCTGAAATCAGAAGTGGCGTAAATGCACCAGTGCAGCAGTCTGGGGAGGAAGATGTGAGTGGGTGACGCTCATGGCTGGTGGGCTGGAGGGAGCGATGCGGAGCCGCTGGGAGCGGGACTCTGGGTGTTTCCACTTGATTTGGAATTTATGAAATATTTTATGCATGTGGCTGGTGCCTGAACGCCTGCGGTGTCGTTTTTAACAGTGCCGCGAAGTAATCGGGCAGAAGGTGGGGACGCAGAAGGGTTTTAACTGGTTGCATGCTCCTGGAGAGCTGAACTTAGCTTGGGCTCAAGCTGCGAGTAAAGTTGGGTTTGATTGTTTAACTCCCACGTGTGTGATCTGTGCTCCAGGGCCTGAATAACGGTCAGTCGTGCCCTTGGCGTGACAAGTTAGCACCGAGGAACGGTTATGTGGAGAAATTGAAACGAGTGCTCTCCTCCTGGCTCTGGCTACCTGCACATCCCTCCCAGGGCGCTCCACAGATACAGATTTCCCTTTCTGTCTCTGAATGGTAGACTGTTATAAATGACTCCAGCACTGTACTCTGTTTTAATGCCAACTTGCTCTTATGTCACAGCTGCTGTTGAGAGCCAAGATACGGTCATGTTATTATGAAGACTGTTATGAAAGAGGAAATTAGAGTGGAATACTGTGTAGTGAGTAGCCACGCTATAGTTGTGTTGTAACATAGTGACCTTGTGAATGAGAGTGCACAGTGGTGCATCATTTCTCTTCTGTAACTAACGGCCAGGTTGTTTGTAATTTCCCGTGCTGTTTAAAACAGGGTTCTCATGTATCAGCCATCTACTGTCAGAGTGCCCAGCGTGACAACGGTCGATGCTGCTGCTATTCCTCCTTCATTAACAGACTACCCAGTACCATTCCCTCATCCACCAATATCCAGTATTTCATCAGACTTGCCAGGTAGGTGGTGGCTATTTTTAATGTGTATTCTGACAGCCTTATTCGTTTGCGGGGTGGGTAAAAATTGGAGAATTGATCAACTTTTTGGGTTTTGTGTTGTTTTTTTTTTTTTTTTTAAATGGAACAAGACTATTTTGTGCAGTATTGCACTGATGTGTTGTCTAGACAAGTCCAGTACAGGCTGTCTTTCCAGTTTCAGATTGCACTTCGCAACAGTGATGGGAAAAACATTGCTTCTGGGGTACAAATTGGCACTTTGGAACGGCAGCCAGGAACGCTTCTCGCTGTATTCAGTTAGACTTTGCGTAAACATCCGGTTGTTACGTGTTGTAGACGCGAGGGAGAGTAGCTGCTTATTTAAGTTATAGACGTGTGATGGCACTGACTCATCCCAACCCTAGATGTAGAGATATTCTGCTAGCTGATTCTAGTGGTGCTCTGTCTAGACTGTATGAAAAAGGTTAAGGTGAGCTACAATATGTAAGCTGACCTCTATTGACTTTCTTTACCTAGACATACCCTAAATGCCTATGATGTATTCTTCAACACTGCTGCTAAATATCAGACAAAAGGTGGGGATACTGATTGTTTTCTATCCTGGCTCCTTGAAAAGAACACTGTATATAGGGACTCGGGGGGTTCTCTTTGCCGGCTGTAACGAACCCAGAGCCCAGGAAATGGTGACTTGTGGTGACAGGTGTCACACCGGCCTCCTGTACTTCCATCTTCCCCCCTCCATTGCCTGTTTCCATTTCTCCCCTGCAACATCTCTGGGTTTTTTCCTCTTCTTTCAGCACCAGTTTGGCAATGGGATGGATATCATTCCCCTTGTTTCTCTGTCCATTTTGGTTCCCTTACTGCTCCCTCCCTCCGCTTCTCCCTTGTTAAGAAATCGGTTGCCATCCCAAATCGGATAGGAGAGTAAGCTGAGAGAACGGAAGTCTAGAACTCTTGTCCGTCTCTATCGGCTGAAGTTCTAGAACGTGCAAGAACAGAAGAAGCGGTCAATTCTGTAAAAGCAGCTGAGCTTAAATCTCCTTCAAAATTTTTCTCTAATGGAGAAGAGGAGGAGAGATGCCGTTGGCCAGAACAGACTTGGAGGCGAGGGGAGAGGGAGGGAGGAAGTAAGTTTACCATGTCTTTCTGTTGACATAGCAAACACAAGGCCAATGTTTAGAAACAAACCAAAAAAGGCTGTAATTTCTCATTGGTTTCATAATTTTAAACATCTCACCCTAAATGCTTACACGCTAATGGTGTATAAGACGGACGCTAGTTGTCACTGCTCTTAGAGGATATACCTTGAACTACTTGTAGTTTCCTCTTCTTCATTCCTTTTATTTGTCTAGACACAAAACGGGGATGATATTAGAAATGTTTCCTTATTGGCTGCCCGTGGGTGGAGGAAGAGACCTGCTGCTTGTTTTTGGACTTGTGCATGTTGTGACTTTACTTCATTCCAGCATCTTTAATGTGATGACACTCTTCATGTCCCAGTTTGGCCAAGTCAGGTACAATATGCAGTGAAACTTGCATTATGAACCAACAGCTCCAAATGGCAACCTCCATCTAAGCAACCACATTGAACCACCCTGCAATATCCAGTGAATAATACATCATTATGTCATTCTCATTCTTAAAAAGAGCCACTTGTAGTAGATAACTCGTTCTGCTGCTGCCTGAAGTAGTCGTTGAGAGTGGTGTCACAGTGGTATATTCCATTTAGAAACTGTGTAACAATTGCAAAATCTGTTCTACGAGCACGAAAAGTTCCTTAAATTTATTGTGTATGAATAAAAGAAAGACGTGTCAATTTATCATCCTTCTCTTCTTTCTAGGTCTGGATTTTCTTTCCCTAATCCCAGTTGATTCACAGGTATGTTTCTGAACTACTACGGGGTTAATTTCCAAGTCTGGTTTTTGTGACATACCGCTCGAGTAACTATCGGGATGCTGTCCTCAGCCGTACCATGTTTGCAGTCCACTTGCTTAGACCTAACCACAGACCAGGAAAATCCACTTTCCCAACAAGAGGTGGTAATGAAGATGCACTCCGGGAGGATTCAGTTTAGCCTCGCTAGGATAAATCCAGGCATGGAAACTCGCTCTTTATTGATAGTCCGCCTTTCTAAAGCGGATACTTGCACAACACTAACTGGAATACACCCGTCATGTACTTCACGCTCTTAGTTCATACTGTGCCTCTGTGGGCCAGATTAAGCTCTGTAAATTTACTTCACTGATTGACTGTTGTTTCTGTTGGTTTTACTATTAGTAGGAGATTAAGTTTTAAAGAAAAGATCATCATTAATTTGGTGGGCACATGACTGAACACTTAAATCCTTCCATGTAACACCTAAACCCCATTGGCTTTGGATTATATGGAAACTTTGTAGGCCAAAAGTAACTAGGCGGTGCTTTTCCTTCCCTGGAAACTTAAACTTCACACAGTTAGGGAGAATGATGCTTACTGTAACTAGATTCTTAGACAGACAGACTACAGCCTTCAAATGTGGGGGAATATCAGCTCCCTAACTTAGACAAGAGGATCTGAAGCAGACCCTCTGTTTCATCTCTCTGTCACTAGAAGACGACAGTAATAGGACTCTACTGTAGAGTTGACTTTCCGGTGCCTTAAAAACAAAGGATGAACTTCCTCCTTTTCTTTCCACTTACTGCATCTTGCAATACTCTGTGCCTGACCTTGAGATCTGAACTGCCAAAAAGTGAGAATAACAGAAGTTTGTTCATGTGGGAGACTGGAAGCAGGTATGCTGCTATGAAGTGTCCACTTTGGACAGTTCAAACAGTTCAGGCTCAGTTCCAAACACATGCCCAAGATTGGAACCCACAGGGTAAGAGAAAGTAAGGTGTGTTAAACAACGTGTGTGCGTGCGGTGCGCGTGGGGGTGTCTTACATTATCCTCCTCTTTGACACCTGGCAACCTTGTTCTGTTTCTAAACGCTTAGAATGTTCAGCTCAAGGCTTGTCTTCCACTTCAGGCAATTTAAATCAACTTAGTCATTTGTCTTAATCAGACTTGATCAGGGCTCATTTGTCACTACTAAAATGTTTAGAGACCTGCATGTATCATTGCAGGTATGGACGATGAAAATGTTGATTAGTACAGCTGCTGCCATTTGAGGGGATGAAATTATTCTCATTTCCATCGAAGTAGCAAAAAGCATTCTGCTACCTTGCGTGATGAAAGGAGCCTGAAATACGCAGTTGTGCCCAGTAGCTATGGGCAGTGAACATTCTCCAAATGCAAGGGGTTGTTTGGGGTTGTTTTTTTTTTTTTTTTTTTTTCTTTGTGGTCATCATGTGGACATGATTAGTGTTTCTTAATGCACTAGTAAATGCTCAAGCTAACCAGTTAGGGGGGGGGGGAAAAAAATGGGGAGGATGAGGGAGAAGGGCTCATGGCTACCATCTCTGCTTGCTTACTTGCTGGTTTGCAGAACTCTGGTTCTTGCTATGCATGTGATAACGAGGTTCTGCTAGTAACGTGTTTTGTGCTTGTTGTAGGGAAGATGTATCTTCAGAGCATACATTTCCCTTGTGCAGTTAGTCTCTTCATTCTTCGTTGTTTGTTTCAAGCAGTACTGTCCTCCTATGTTTTTGGATAGTCTCACCTCAACCTTAACAAGCAGCACGCCTGGCAGCATCATCACATCAACCAGTCACCACGAGAGCAGCACGCACGTTAGCTCCTCCAGCAGGGGCGAGACAGGAGTGATAACCAGCAGCGGAGGCAGCGCTCCTGACATCATCTCACTGGACTGAAACAAAGGGGCAGCACGGGACGGACTCCAGGAGAAACTGCACAGAGCTGCTGCTTTTATCTCTGGAACTTCAGCATCTCGGAAGTTATTCTGATATTTATTGAAAGGATTTGCTGTCTGGAAAATGGAGTAAATTCATCTACGCTAGGAAGAGAAGTGATAGGTTTTTTGTTGGTTTGTTTTGGGTTTTTTTGTTTTCCTTGCTCATTAAATAGCTGGTGTAGAAAAGGCCCCTGCAGAACATGCTTTTATGCTTTCGGCTTGTTCTGGGGAAACTGACTTTTTGTCGCTGGGTGGATTCCACAAATGGTTTTTAATTTTGTTGTAAAACACAGCAATAATGTAAAAACAAACAAAAACTTTTTTTAATAAAAAAGGCACTTAACCACTCTAGAACAACAACAACCTGGACAAAGGTGCGGAAGTGTATGCATTGGTGAATTTTTAATATTTTCACTGAGGCCTGTAATAAACTTCATTTTAAGACAATGAAGCTTTGTGAAATAGCCATGACTTGTGTTGTATGTCTCTTGTTCCCCACTTCCCCCTCACCTGAGGAAGCCTTTGTAAATGGGATTGGTTGTTTTTTTTTCTCCTGATTTCATGTTTTTCACAAATGCAACAAAATCTTAAGCTTTGACTTCTTCCTCCTTAATGTTCTTTGGGCTGGGGAGGGGACAAACTATCTATGCAAACCCTGCATTACACAATCTCTGTGCTGTCATGTCAGAATTAGGACACCTCCCCGCCACCAAAAAGTCCAAACTATGCACAGTCGAGCTATAGTTGAATTTCTGGCTTGATAACTTTAAGAGGTGATAGAAAAAAAGCCTTTAAACTCAAATTTAGATGATAAAGTCCTTGGTGGCCCTCTTTGAAACTGCCACCCCTCACCAGATGATCAAGTGAAGCTCATGCTTTCTGTGGCAGCTGTAAGGAGACAAAATAGAAATTACTTTTTCCAGCGTGGGATTATTTTCTAGGATCTCTCGCTCATGGCTTCTGTCGCTTCGGTAACTGCTGTATTCGGTTTGGGAATACCGCACTCCGACTTGCCACGGGGGAGGCTTGGCTTTTTGGAAGATAAAAGCTGTAGCTGCGCAGTGTTCCCACCTAACTGGAATTATGTGTTTAGGGCTTAATGGTGCTTTGTCCCACATTACATGGCCTCCTAATCATGGCTTTTCTAATTTGATGGGAATAACTTCCTCCTGTTTTACTCCTCTGATGAATCTGCTGCTTTGTTGCGTGTACGCAGTGTCTCCCCACACACCTCTAAGGATAACCTCAGCAGTGCGGTATGTGGAAGAGGTTACAGACCAGGAAACTCAAGTCATTTCCATAGAGCTGGAATAATGGTATTGTCTATATATGTTGACATAGCAGCTTTTCCAAGTGTTGTGTTTCTGTTGAGTAACTGTATTTGAGATTATTCCTTCCCTAATTACCAGCTTTCACTTTTTCCTAATTTTGTGTTCCCTTTTTCTTATTTCTTTAGTCAGACGTCTGGTGCTTTTTGCCTTCCATTACTGTTACGGTATTTGAACAAAGTACATGGATAAGAAATATTGAAGCAGGATGTATTGTAACTCTTGTCTGCCCTGTACTCCCACCTTTAATGCTGCATTACTATTCCTCATTGCCTTTTTTGTATGATCTTTCACAGCAGTCTTCAGGTGTTGGTCTTAATATTGCATCCAATCTTTCTTCTCCTTTCCTTATCTGTTGAATTTTTTTGTACCTGTTAAGGATCAGTTTTTAGCATGATTTATTTCCAATAAAGCCACGCTACTCATGAAGTTTTTTCCTAATGGCCTGCAGCAGATCAGTGCTTTCTGCATCACAGTTGCACAGTGACTTGAACTATAAATAGAGTGTGGAGAGAGGTTCCAGAGTCATTCTGAATAAAGTGTTTAAAACTGGTATCTGTTGCCGAAGATGCTGTTTGTACTCTTAATGCCAAACTGAAGGCAATTGCTGAACTGGCTGAAGGGATGTAAACATCTCACGTGTATGTCAAAAAAGTTAAGTAAGGGTGACTGCCATTTTTAGGCCGTGTGCTCTAAACCATTCATGGTATTATAAAATATGGCTGGAATTTTGTTAATTATTGTGCCCTGTTTAGTGGTTACTTATCAGGGCTGAGGTAGGGTTGTGTTCTCCAGCTGTTCTGGGCAGGAGTTTTGCAGCTGCATTTAGCTTTAAACCTTCTAGACCCACGACAGCGATGTCAAATGCAAACTTAAGGCATTTGAGCCTTAGCTGTTTAGGAGAGCTAGATTGTCATAGGCTGCGCTGTGAGGTAAGTGTTCAGGTGAACAATGTCATTTTCCTGCAATGCTGATGTACGCACAGCAGGTAATTGCTAGGCTTGTGTAATGCCTAAATCCTTTAATTCACTTGAGTTTGTGGATGATGCGTATCAAGGGGTTGGAGTACTGCAGTGCAGCCATGTCACCCATTCAGGACACCACCTTCCACAAGACAACAAAGAATTTACTTAAGCAGTGGTGGGTGGAGAGGGGTCTGGGGGTTGCAACTTAATGGAGGCCTGTACCACTCTAGCCCTGCTCTAAGCAAACCTGTCCGTTGTACCTAGATTTTCTTTAGATTTTATTTTTCCTTCAAGTTCTAAAATGCATCAGAATGTCTATCCAAGAACTTCTAACACGAGAAAAGTCACGAAGAAAAGGTTAGATGACTTCTTACCTCTTCGTTTCCACTATGGAAGTATCTGGTTACTGCTTTGAGTGGACTGTATCAAAGATACCTTCAAACCAACTGCAGAAGGAAAGTAAAGCTTATGAGACTAATACAAAAGTCCCTCTACTGCACAGACAACCAGCATGCAATGAAAGTCATGCTGCAAGAGCGGGCCCTTTTTTTTTTTCCCCACCCATCCATTTGCTACCTCTTCTGCATTTCCTGGAAGTGAGCTAGCTGCTAAAACACTAGTTACAGCAAGGCTATACCTATACACCTGACGACTGTTAGCCTGAGCTGGCTTCTGATTTTCATAGTTCCAGGTCAGATAAAGCTGCCCGAAACAATCGTGAGCCGTGTAGGCAAGACTTTGCTGGCCAGTGATACAGCGCCAGCCCCGGGAGGTTCTGCGCCTGTCCAGCAGCAAAAATTCAGGCATTTCCAACATTAGTGCGGATTTTCTGTATCTGCCTTTAAATTTAGATGCTGGATGCTAGAAAGCTTACCTGTAACTGCAAGCCTTTCGCTATCAGTCTTCGAGAGCACAGAGGATTCAAGTTTGGAAATGAAAGAATGCATCTTCTGGCTGAGAGGACAAAACCTGACAGTTCAACAAGAATTTCTGCAAGAGCAACAACGAAGGGAGCTGCTTCCTAGGTTAAAAGACAATTGTGGATTAGGCAAACTGTAAGGAACACCATTAGTCCTAGGCAACTGATTTTTTTTTTTTTTTAATGTGTATTTTTGACAGAGGCATCAGTGACCACAGACAAGATAGAGGCAACAACAATCCCGTAAGTCAAATTAGCACGTCATTTTTATTTCTTCTTTTAGTAGGTGATCGTGCCATCATCACAACATGTTAACACTGTGTGTGTATTCAATGTGACGCTCTAAAAACTTCCCATTTCCTTCCTGGTTTTATGAGGAAACGGTATCAGGACAAAACTGGGCAGCGCATCACACAACATGAAACAGAAGTGATTATAACTTATCTAGGAAGTTATCCAGAGGTGGAATACCCTCCTTCAAGCCTTTGCGTTGACGTGTTTCAGCCACAACTTGCCAAGGATGAGAATTTGCATCGTAAGGATCTCCAGGCAAAACCTGCCAGCGATCAAAGACACACTGTGGAAAAGCCTGGCCACCAGTGCTGGATCTCAAGTCGGCGGTAAAACCTAGCGGGAAGGAAAAAATAAAATTAAAAAGGGATGAGGCAGGTACAGGAAAAAATAAAACTGGCTTATTGTGAATTTCTGCATAGACAAAACCCTAAAACCACTCTTCCAGAACCTGGGTACGGTACTGTTAGGAAACTGCTACTTTGCAGGTCATTCTTTCAAGCAGGTAAAAATGAGGCCAACTCCAAAGAACTGCAGAAAGATCTCGTGTGACCAAGTAAATTGGTAACAAAAAGGCAAAGAAAACTCAATTTAGATAGAAAAGTATATGGGGAAAATGATGTTTCCTACGTCTCAGGACCTGAACCGATCACTACCACTCAGTTTGAGATCTTAGGGTTATGGTAAGTAGTACAGAAATGTTAGTTCAGTGTTCAGAAGCAGTCAAAATGAGAAATCAAGCGCTAGTACCTGTTCGGAAAGGAACAGAAAACAAAACATTATGTCCAGTGAAAGCCTGCACCTTTATTCTAAAGCTGTGCAATTGTGGTTCCTTCATTATAAAAGCAGGTACTGCAGAAAAGGTTCAGAGCAGGGGAATACAGACGACCAAAGGCCTGAACTGGCTTCCACGCAAAGAAATTTCTCTTCTTTCTGGAGACCAGCCGTGTGCAAATATTTACAATAAAATGAGACATACAGAAAAAGGAAAGTGTCTACTGAAATGTTCCACCTGCTCCAAAGATTTATAAAACACACTTACTGCTAAGCATTACCTAATAGAAAATATTTGCTTTTAAACACGAATAAGCCAAAACGTTTACTCCAGTGGGAAGTTTTTGTATCTTTCAGGAAGTTTATCATGCTTCCTTGTAAAAAACCCAACTCCTTACGTACCACGGCATAGCTTTTGATATCACTTACGCTGTCACATAATAGAAGATGGGATGTGCGATCGTCAAAGTCACAACACAAACTAGCAATACCCGCTACTGAGCAGCTAGATGCTCTGCAAGAACTCTTACAAACCGAGAAAAGGTTTTATTTACCGCTCATAAGGACGGGGCCATATTTTCCTAAGAGGAGCTATATGAAAACCTTAAACCAAGGCACTATGAGAACCGCAGAGCTGCAGTTCAGCGCTACAGCTCTTGCTGCTGCCCCCGCCAAGAGCCTGTTCCTGCGGACACTCACGCTCTGGCTGCGTGGCGACCTTGACGGGCTGCGAGCTCTCTCCTGGTCCCCACTCGTTGTATGCCACCACTCGGAAGGTGTAGGTCTGCTCCGGTTTCAGGTTGCCTACGGTAAGTTGAAGTGTCCCAGACTGAGATGTGTTGACTGCCCGTTCCCTAAAAAAAAAACCAGAAAACATTTCAAAATGCATTTGGATCTTAAAGCATTACTTATTTACGCAGTTGGTAGCCTGCAAGGTATGATTATCCCCGGAGAGGAACCCACAACTGAGTCCTCAGCGCTGCCTCTGGGAGAGGGAAAGAGCAAGCAACTGTTATCCACAGGGATTACTGGGCTCTCCTCAGGCAGGAACCCCTCCTTCCGCAGGAGCTTCTGGAGACGCCGCTCTTGCCCTGAACTGATGCTACCGGCACCTGCATCGACGGAGAATAAAGCCTATTCAAGGGGCAGCTTGCTTCCATGAGGACAGAGTTTGGGAGCAGCCTGTGGCTATGGGCCAGGAAGAGAGGAAAAAAGCGAGAAGAGCAAGAGAAGGAGAATGACAGAAGGATGTAGAGAGAAAGATCGGGACACGTAAAAGGCAGGGGTTGGGGGACACACATCAGAAAGAAAAAGAGAAGGATGGGGAGTAAGACTGTGATAGAGACGGAGGGAAGGAGGAAGTGGGATGCAAGGATACAGAGAAGAGGAAAGAATGACAGAGAGAAAGGAAAGGATGAGGAGCAGAAGAGAGATGAAGAATGACAAAATAGCAATGGGCAGAAGAACAGAAATAGAATAAAAAAACACTTCTAGGGAGCAGGAAAAAATCAACAGGGAGAAGGATGGGTAGCACAGCAGGATGCTGGGGGAGTGAGAGGGAGGGAACACAGAGCAAGACAGAGGGATGAAGAGAGGGAAAAAATAGGGACAGGAAGAAAAGCAGAGTAACCAAGAGAGGGGGAAAAAACAGAAAGGGAACCGGACAGAGATGGAGAAACAAAAACCAGGGACCGGGACAGAGGGATAGAGAGGCAAAGAGAGGGATGGGGACCAGGACAGTGGGATATGAACAGGGGGGGACAGGGAGCAGGACACAAGGTTGCAGAGAGAGGGGTACAGGGAAGTGGAAAGAACGACAGAGAGAAAAAGGGGGGATGACAGGGAGCAGGTCAGAGAGCTGGAGGGAAAAAAAATACTGCTGGGGAGCAGGACAGGAGGCTAGAGCTGAAAGAGATGAATGGGAAGCAGGGCAGTGGGATGCAGACAGCAAAAATAGTGACAGGCAACAGAGGGCACAGGACAGAGAACTGGGGGGAAGGCAAGGAGAAGTGCATGGAGATGGGGCGGGGATAAGGAGCAGGGGAGAGGTGGAGCAAGAACGGGAGAAGGGACAGGAGGCAGGACAAAGGGAAAGACTGACAGGGAGAGGGAGCAGGACAAAGGGGTGGAAGAGGAAAGAATCCTGCAGGAGAGAGCTGGAGGAATGAAAAAGTACATGACACAGGGAGCATGACAGAATGACAGAGAAATGGGGGAGAGAGAAAGAAAACATAGGGAAAAGAAGCATGGTAGAAAAACTCGCGTGGGGAAAAAAAAAAACTCGCGTGGGGAAAAACTCGCGTGGGGAAAAACTCGCGTGGGGAAAACTCGCGTGGGGAAAAACTCGCGTGGGGAAAAACTCGCGTGGGGAAAAACTCGCGTGGGGAAAAACTCGCGTGGGGAAAAACTCGCGTGGGGAAAAACTCGCGTGGGGAAAAACTCGCGTGGGGAAAAACTCGCGTGGGGAAAAACTCGCGTGGGGAAAAACTCGCGTGGGGAAAAACTCGCGTGGGGAAAAACTCGCGTGGGGAAAAAACTCGCGTGGGGAAAAACTCGCGTGGGGAAAAACTCGCGTGGGGAAAAACTCGCGTGGGGAAAAACTCGCGTGGGGAAAAACTCGCGTGGGGAAAAACTCGCGTGGGGAAAAACTCGCGTGGGGAAAAACTCGCGTGGGGAAAAACTCGCGTGGGGAAAAACTCGCGTGGGGAAAAACTCGCGTGGGGAAAAACTCGCGTGGGGAAAAACTCGCGTGGGGAAAAACTCGCGTGGGGAAAAACTCGCGTGGGGAAAAACTCGCGTGGGGAAAAACTCGCGTGGGGAAAAACTCGCGTGGGGAAAAACTCGCGTGGGGAAAAACTCGCGTGGGGTGCAGGAGCCACAGACAGATGCAGGAGGGCTGAAAACAAGGTTCCATCCTCAGTAAAGTCAGGAATTCCAGGAAAACACATCGCACCTAGAACCAAAAGAAAAAAAGAAAAGCGGCACACTGTTAAACCCCCTCGGCAGCCCGACCCCTCCATACAACATCACTGACCTGAGAAGGAACAAACAAACCAAACCAACAGACAGACGACCTGCCTACAAGCGCACTTTCTGCTGCTGAACCTTGACGGTGCAGAAGCCCTTACCTCGGACAGACACCTCCGCCTCTCTAACGCCAACACACGCACCTGCCCACAGAGCTCAGCTCCAGAACCGCCATTGACTGCAGGAACAGCAGAGCACCAGCACCACTGGAAGCCCAGGAGCAGAATGAGCTCCTGCAGCAGAGCCGGCGGCTCATATACCCCGGGCCCCGCCCACCGCCCTTCCCACAGTCCCCTGGGAAAGGGGCGGGGCGCACCACCAGCAGACATAAAGGCGGCCGGAGGAGCGGCAGGCAGGGTTCTCACCTGCCCGAAGTTCGTGGTATATAAAGTGCTGACCAGAGACAGCGACCCTTACTGGGAACTGCAATACCTGCTCTTTTGCTACAGCTACATCTACACTGCATCAGCAACGTGACTGGGTAGGTAATAAACTTAATTTTTATGGGATGTAAACAGAAAAAGATAGATGTCCTACTAAGCTATGTAAGAAAGTAGGTTGTTAGATGCAATAACAATATGGTTATCAAAAATTATGTGGTTTAGTTTCCTATTAAAAAAACCAAAAATGCTATAGGGTTACATTTCATTTCTAGCAAGACCACACACAGTACCTAACACTCAAACTTCAGTTTGAGACTTGTTTGTCTATAGGGGTTTTTTTTGATTTTTTACTTTAAAATGTCTAATTCAAGTAATGGGGCCCACTGGGAATGCTGCAAGCACTACAAAAAAAAGACTTGTATTTTAACACTTCGTAAGGTATATAGTATATTGGTTCTTTGCCTTTCTTAATATAACAAAAAAGGAAAATTGATGGAAAGAAACAGCTATTCAATAAAGGAACACACCTTTGATATAGCAAGTGAGATGCCTATTGGACTGTAAACATCCAGCTAATGAAAACTGGGTTTGGATTGCTCTGCAAATCGAGCCCTTGTCAGTGCTCCTGCTACAGCTGTACCTGCAAAACCACCGCCACCACCCAACTGTTTCACAGGCAAAGGGACCACGCAGGATTTTTTCCTAAGATGAGGCTACCACGCACCATTTCGGAGGTCTAAAATGAAAACCCATTTGTGGAGTTTGCACCATGCCCCGCCTCGGCGAGGTGAGCACCCAGGCAGTTCAGGGGCAGCCTTCTCCCAACGCAGAAAGACGGTCAGACACCAGCCCACGTACGCAAACTTGGCCCTCGGCTGCTGGGAAACTGGTGCATGGGGGCAGCAGGTACTTCTCCTGAGCGGTGACACTGAGCCCACCCTTGTGTCCAGCACCAAATTCATTTCAAGAAACGCTGCAGCTCACTATTGCCTGCATCTGCCAGGTTTCTATTTCTGCCCAACTTGGCCAGCAGTTTGCTATCACTGAGCCATGGCAAAAAATGTGATTGATACCCCTCCACCAGCTGCTCCCAGGGGTGAGTCCTGGGGTAACTGGCCGGTGGTGGTCCCCAGAGCAAAGGTACAGCCCAGAGACTGGGAGGTGGCAGCCCCTGGCCAGGGAGACATGCAGGACATCATCCTCCCATCGGGGCAAGAGCCATGTAATTTCTCCTGGCACCAGAAGCACCCGGAGCTAAAGGGGCATCTGCACCCTGGCACTGGCGTCTCTGCCCCGGGCCACGCAAAGCTCTGCCTAGCTGTGGCTTTGTGCTGCTCGGCGAGGGAAAACGATCGGTGAGGAAGATACAGACCTAGAGTCATTAACGTGGGATTATCTGGGAAAAACACAATCCCTAAACAGTAAAGCAGAGTTTAAATTGGATGAAATCACAGTCATTTCATGGACAATCTGCAAACAGAAGTAGGTAAAATTGCTTTTGTAACTGATTTATTATGGGTGGTGTGCCTCGCTCCTCTCCTTTACTAGAAGCCCTCTGAAAAGCTAACAACAACAAAAAGGTAGATTTCATGCTGCAGAAAAAAATCATTTAAGACGAAATCAACTAATTGTCAAACTTTGTGTAGCGCTGCTGTGGTTCTCTGGGCTGCAATGGGCAGAGCAGCAATTCAGAGAACGGAGATTATTGTTCCTTCGGGGAACGTTTCCTCAAAATGAAATTGCTCAAACCAGAGAACGGTCCTGTCCTCCGAGCGCCAGGCTCCACCGTCGCTCCAGCCCTCCGAGGACTGACTGAACAAAGCTTGGGCGAATGTTCCCTTCAGATAAACCGTCGGATCGTCCCTCAAGCAGAGACAACGGGAGTTTGATGCCTCTATTCCAGCAGAAAGGTTTTCTGTTGCACTTGGCAATGCAAAAGCAGAGCTGTGGACGGCTGCCGCTCCCCGACGAGGATGCTGGCAGGCAGAGACTTTGCTCTTTCTAACTGTGCAAGCTGATCTCTGCTTGACCAACTCGCCTAATTTTATTCTCTTGCCTCTTTTCTCTGGTTTCTATTTGCAAGCTGCAGAAGTAGGAATCAGGTTGCACTGAAAATGGCTCCAATGGATTTGTAACCAACTGACCGACTCCGAAAGCAGCGGTACTGCAGGGAGGTCAGCTGGCCAGCAACATCGGAACTGAACAGCTACGATATTCACATAAACCCTTTAAGATGCAGGAACCCACAGCAGTAAGAGAGAAAACAAAATATGCCCAGTGACTTCCTACCTGCAGGATGACGGGACTGTCGGCAACTGTATCTCCTTGCATACATCTTTTTTGTTAACAGCAAAGAAGCAACAAGACCAGCTTTCAATCCCAAAACAGCGGTAAAGCAGCAAGAGAAGAAAAAGGAGATGAAGCAATAGAAGAAAACTCCACTCAGATCTCTGTTTTAATACTTCTCTGCCACAGTGGTACCTGTGGTGATACGTATATGCAAGTCCGGAAAGGTGGAATGGTTCGTAGCATTCTTTCAGTAAGTCTTTCCCCTTTATTTAGTAAGAAAGAAGGAAAAAAAAAAAAGTACTCATATCTGGTGCCCTCAGCACTCACGTTGCCATTGAGTGACTTCCTGAGCCGAACCAAATCTGCATTTTAGACTACAGGGGCTGAATGAGCACAACTCTCTCATCGCGTGTAGGCTGGGATGTAGGTGTGAAGTGCTATGATGAGGAGTGAAATTCTGACACAGCCCGTTTTGTATCCGATGCTGAGGTTGTAGAGCAATGGATAAAATCCAGCCCCGCCACAGAGGCACGAGGAGACCCAGGGCTGCCGTTCCTCTTCTCAGATCTGCCTTTGCTGCATCGCATCCCAGCCTCAGCCGTTTGGAAACATCCAAGCAAGTGCTTTGATTAGACTCTAACGCACTCATCTTCAAATGCAATCTCAGCAGCCTCAGTGTTCAGCTTCCATCGGATTTCAATGGTGATACTAAAGCCCGTCTCCCAGGACACTTCTCTGTGCAAAGCAGGAGCTGTATAACCACCCAAGTACGTCAGTGCTCTCAAGCTGATGAACCCAACGAGCTCATCGCCTGCAGTGATGGGCCAGTCCGTTCCTAGATAAATGCAAGTCCGGGTAAAACTCTGCTGCTCCCACTGGAAACAGCCCCCGGGTTGGCAGTGGCTGGAGGTGTCCGCAGCACACTCCATCTCACAGTATTCACACATCGTTTCCAAGGCTGATTAGCCCGAGTCCAACCCTATGCTCCGGCAATTTGATGGTTTCCAGTTTGGGAGCAGCGTTGAACAGCAGAAGCTCTGGGCTGTCCCCAGCCCACGCTGAAAAATCACAGAGGGAAGTTTCCCCGTTCTTGGCCAGCCACCGTGTTCCTTCCATGCACCTCAGGAAAGCACTGAGCAAATTAAACCTGTATATGTTTTACTTCCTATAGCTTGGGTTTTCTAGCTATCAGATCTAGAGTATCTTCCAAATGCAACACCAGAAGCCCATAGGGCAGTACAAGACCTTGTAACTTAAAAAAAAGTAAGAAATGGACTGTATAAAAAGCAGTTCCAGGTTTTCCTAAGTAAAGACTGAATAATAATCAAGCAAACACCCCAGGACTGAGACCAAGCGAAAAAAAGCAAAAGAAAGGTATATAGTATATTGGTTCTTTGCCTTTCTTAATATAACAAAAAAGGAAAATTGATGGAAAGAAACAGCTATTCAATAAAGGAACATACCTTTGATATAGCAAGTGAGATGCCTATTGGACTGTAAACATCCAGCTAATGAAAACTGGGTTTGGATTGCTCTGCAAATCGAGCCCTTGTCAGTGCTCCTGCTACAGCTGTACCTGCAAAACCACCGCCACCGCCCACTGTTTCACAGGCAAAGGGACCACGCAGGATTTTTTCTCAGATGAGGCTACCACGCACCATTTCGGAGGTCTAAAATGAAAACCCATTTGTGGAGTTTGCACCATGCCCCGCCTTGGCAAGGCGAGCACCCAGGCAGTTCAGGGGCAGCCTTCTCCCAACGCAGACAGACGGTCAGACACCAGCCCACGTACGCAAACTTGGCCCTCGGCTGCTGGGAAACTGGTGCATGGGGGCAGCAGGTACTTCTCCTGAGCGGTGACACTGAGCCCACCCTTGTGTCCAGCACCAAATTAATTTCAAGAAACGCTGCAGCTCACTATTGCCTGCATCTGCCAGGTTTCTATTTCTGCCCAACTTGGCCAGCAGTTTGCTATCACTGAGCCATGGCAAAAAATGCGATTGATACCCCTCCACCAGCTGCTCCCAGGGGTGAGTCCCGGGGTAACTGGCCGGTGGTGGTCCCCAGAGCAAAGGTACAGCCCAGACATTGGGAGGTGGCAGCCCCTGGCCAGGGAGACATGCAGGACACGCTTAGCAAGCTAGGACTCTTCAGCATGGAAAGAGCAGCAACGCAGTAGGAAGGGCTATAGAAGGCTAAAAATTAAGCGACATGAACACAGCGGATAAAAATCAAAATGAGCTCACGCTCCTTTTGATACAAAGGAAGCATCGGTTGAAGCTAGCAGGAGCCAGGTTCAAGAGACACAAAAGGAGGCAGTTCTTCGCAGGTCTCGATCGGTGGAAGTCTTTGCCAGTGCTATGGATGCTGACATTTTACACTGAGGGGGAGACTGAGTAACTTCATAAAGAAATCCATCGAAGGTTACTAAATCGATCTAGAAACAACTTCTGGCCCCGGAAGCCTCTGAAAGTGGTTATAAGAAAGCAACTGGGGAAGTCTGACACCAGCTTACCTTGTTCTTTCTCCTCCCTAAGCGCTGATTTTCAGTCAGTCATGAACCAGATGCTGGGCTAACGCAACATTTAGTCTGACAGCACAGGAACTTTACATTTAACTGAAGATATATAGGTGTTTCCTTTGCCATTTCCTCATCTCCATAGCAGTGTCATCCCCTTCTCCCAAGTATTCAGTCCCATGAAGAGCTGCTGCCTGTGAACTGAGACTTTGCTACTGTAGAACCACTTCTAACCACTAGTTTATAGGAATACTACTTCCCCACATCTTTAGATCGCGGTTTTAGTAAGATTCAACAGCAGCTTCAGCAAGGAACTAGAAAGGCAGTTTTGCAGAATATGGATGTTAACATGCCGTGTAAGCGGAGACTGAGAGCCCAGTGTAATACACATCCTACCAAGTCTAAGCTTACACTTCTTTTTGTTTTTCCATGTTTGGAAAATGGGTCTCTATGAAATTGTTTTAAGCTCTATGGAAACTTGGAGAAGGGAAAAAAACCCCAAATACTCAAAACCCAGCCACACCAACACACGTCTAAATTGTTCTTTTAAGAAGTTAAGTTGCCAGTTTAGCCTTTAAAAGTTAAGCATCTCTTATTTCATCACTGATTATTTTAGCAGTTACCACACTAATGTACTTTGGCAAAGAAGCCCCCTCCAAAACAAAACATGACATTTCTTACAGTTTTACCGTGTGAGGAGTTCCAAACACGCCCCACGAAACTGGTAAACTTTCTGTCACGATGTCACAGGATTCTCTTCAAGTGCGTTTTTAAACAGGGAGGAGGGTGTCCTGGTTTCGGCTAGGACAGAGTTAATTTTCTTCCTAGTAGCTGGTATAGTGCTGTGCTTTGGATTTAGTATGAGAATAATGTTGATAACACACTGATGTTTTCAGTTGTTGCTAAGTAGTGTTTATACTAAGTCAAGGATTTCTCAGCTTCTCGTACCCAGCCAGCAAGAAGGCTGGAGGGGTGCAAGAAGCTGGGAGGGGACACCGCCAGGACAGCTGACCCAAACTGGCCAAAGAGCTATTCCATACCATATGACATCATGCCCAGTATATAAACTGGGGAGAGTTAACTGGGAGGGCGGATTGTGGCTTGGGAGCTAACTGGGCATTGGTCAGCAGGTGGTGAGCAATTGCATTGTGCATCACTGGTGGTTTTTTTCTTTTGTTGTTGTTTGTTTTTTTTTCCCTTCCTCCCCCTCCTTTTTGTTATATTCCTTTTCATTACTATCATTATTATTGTATTTCATTATTAGTATTGTTAGTATTATATTTTACTTTAGTTATTAAACTGTTCTTATCTCAACCCACAAGTTTTACTTTTTTTTTCCCCTCTTTCCTCCTCCTCACCCCACTGGGAGGGGGAAGGGGGAAGCGGCTGCGTGGTGCTTAGTTGCTGGCTGGGGTTAAACCACGACAGAGGGAAATGGGACACACAAACAAACCACAATACCAGAGGAAGGGCTCTGTACCACACTGAAAAGCTGAAGTTTCAGGGGCAGCATAAGAAGGATCAGATTATTATTTTAAAGGTAGTCTTAAGATTGGCAAGAGGGTGTAATGCCATTTAAGCTACTCAGGCTGGCGCTCTGTCCTCCTTTTAAAGATTCAAATCGGTACCAAATTTTCTAGCCTGCTGCTGCTGAAGACCAATTCTTTCTTCCAGGCTTGCTTCAAAGGAAGACCTTGATTTAAAATGATGGAAACCGAGTCTGGTGTACACTGAAAAGCCTTAATGCGCAGAGGCTGCCACATCTTTCTGGCACCCTCTGCTGGCACGAAAGCCCAGTGGAGTAAGCTGCCAGGAAAAAAGGAGTAAACTGTTCTGAACTGAAGATGCAAAGGGACAACACGAAGAAGCTTGGACCTAATAAAATGGGAATTCTCAAGTCTCTCTGATCCTGCAGAGGTCTTTAATTGCATGTGGGTAACAAAAGAAGCAGCATCTTACCAAATGACTCATTTACAGGTAGATATGCCTTGACCACAAACAGTGGAGTTCCTGCCACTTGGGATTCTTCAAAAACGTGTCCCCTTTTCCAGTTCAGCACACCATAGATCCCACCAACCACTTGTTCTGGGCACTATAAAAAAAAAAACATTCTATCAAGTTACATAAAGGGAGGAGATCACCAGTTATTAAAACACAGCCAGGCAGCATTAGACAATCCCTCTAGACAGCTCCCTTGATGTTTTTCTCATGATGGCTCCTCACTCAGAGAAATTTCTCTCATGTGTAACAAGTGGCTTCACTCTCACTTCCAAGACATCTTTCAGAAGCTCTGCCTGCCTTCTCTGCCTCACACAGACTGTGAAGTTTCCAACTACTGTATATACTGACTGTACCGGATTGTAGTTTACATACACAAAGTGAGGCAAAAGCTCATATGCTCAGTGAATTACCTTCAGCGATCTTTGGGCACAAGAAAGCAGAGTCCTCTAGTGCTTTGTAATAAATGCATTTACTACAGGATGCAAATTTTATACAAACAGGATCTCACCGTACCCTTTTCGCATAACTCACAACATGGCTGACAAGCACTCTGATAAAAACTGTAGTTAAAAAACCACATTTGCTTAGAAACATACCACTAAGGCTGCAAAACTCCCCTGCTTTGTCACGATAGGTCTCACAAGTCATCGAGGTGAAAAAATTCTCCGTTTTGCTGTTTTGTCCTTACTCACGCTCATCATCTTCAGCCCTCACGGGTAAGACATTTTTTAAGTAACTGAGCTGGTAGACTTCCTGCCTACCACCCAGCACCGTAGTCTGGAATTAATCTTTAAAGCAGGTTTTAAGTCTTCCAATTGCTTTTAAGACAGTTAAGACAAATTGGTATGTGAATAGCTGTACTTGGTGATAAATAAATACTTTTAGCATGGAATATATTTTCCAGGCTCTTTCATGGAAGAATTTAATTTACCAAGAAAATCCAGTCATTCAAAGGGCAGAAGTTAATAACCTTTTTTTGATCTGTTTAAACATTAAAAACTAAAAAATCCTTGCAGCTCTTTCTGGTTATTGAGGATACCCATTGTTTGTCCTCCTCAATGTTTACAGTGACAGAAAGAAAGGAGGGGAAAAAAAACCCCAAATCATAACTTTCCCAAAGGTACTGGCAATTCATAAAGAACAGCATAATTCACCTCCGCACCTACATTTTGCTGTTTCCATTTAACCTTTTCCTAACTTCGGAATGAAAAATCTCTTCTCAAACAAAGTCTTTGCATCACTGATCTAAAGGACATAGAACAGAGCGATCATGGTTTCTTGGAAGAGAATGTGGAAACACGATTATATATCTATCCGTTGCATCTCTGTTGGCAGTGTTAGGTTAACGGTTGGACTCGATGTTCTTAAGGGTCTTTTCCAACCTAAATGATTCTGTGATCTCATATATATAATACCCTGTTGCATACCTGTATTTCTACCAGACAGATGGGCTCCATAAGCCTGGGTTGTGCCGTAAGAGTAGAGGCATACAGAACCCTCCTCGCAGTGGGAATGATTTGCCCACCACCACAGTGAATAGCATCAGCGTGCAGAGTGACATCATGGATATCAAAACGAACACCTCTCATGTTCTCCTCACACAAGACACCCTGCAGTATTAAAAGGAGAAAAACAAAGGTGTGATACTACTCAGAAGTTTCTAAGATATGAACCTTCATTTAGCAGGGTTCTGGCCTAATTTAAGTCACTCATGCTGATGCTGAACAGTTGTATTCGGACCAAGGCAGAGTACACTAGACACACACTAGTCCTTCTCAGAAGGACTCAAATGCTCCTCTAGCATTTGAGAGCTCATACTTGGAACAAGCATTAAAATACCCACAGACAACAATGTGTTCATTACATAGGCTGAGCGACATACATTCTTCAGTGGGGACAAATTCCAGCTAGCCCACTACCCTGTTCTTATCAGTTATCGACAGTTTCTAAAGATTTCACATGAACAGAGCTCAGACACATTTCAGTAACACAAGATACAAGTACAACATACAGAACTAAACTTACCTCTTTTGTAGCCCACTGGAAACCAGCAACAACACTGTCTTTGATTTCATTTAGATACTGGACACCTTTCGTGATGTCAACTAAGATATTTGGACCAGTACCATCAAGTCCAAAGCACCAAATCTTACGAGCCTCAGACACATCCCACTCATATTTCTCTGCCAGGTAACGCGCACGATGTTTCAGTTCTTGACAGGAACAGACTTCCCCTTTGTCTATGTCCTCTGCCAGGCCGTCAGGAAAGGGTCGAGCCTTCATATACAGCCTGTTGTGTTTGTTGGGAGATTTGGATAAGCACACTCGGCTTGACTCTTCACCAACTGTCTCACGGTAAGATACAACTGGGACTGATTTCTGTCAAGTAGATCAAAGACAAAAAAATTCCCGAGTACAAAGCTGATCATTTCCACATACCAATCAAATGCCATTCAAAAAACTGCGGCTTCTCCTCCTAAGGCAGTGTGTTAATGCCAGGTTCACTCAGTCATCCAGGCATGCTCTGCTAGCTTCAGCATGAGAAACAACAATATTTTCAGTAGCACATCTATGGTCACCATCATTGTTCAAGTCAGTTTTCCTGTTCATTGGATTTTCTTCACATCTCTGTCTTAATTCTAAGCTCCTTCAATGAACTAATAAAGAATTCCTTTTATTACTTAATTGGATGGTCTCCTACAAAGTTTCAAATTGCTTTAAGGAAGTTGCTCTAAGGAAACCAACAACAGCGGACTAAGATGGTATTTTCAAAGGTTAATATTTAGTCATATTCCATACGCTGCAGTCCACAAAAATTCTTGAATACCTTAATTGGAATACAAGCATGATCTTCTTCCAGAATTTTAAGGCAAATTTCTAGATGCAGCTCTCCTGGTCCAACAATGATGTGTTCACCAGACTCTTCAATAATACACTAGAAGAGGAAATAATAGAGAGTAAACATTTTAAGAATTTATTAGTATTAACAGAAACACACACAGACTAAATCAGAAAAATGTCAGATCCCAAGTATTCAGAAATTTAACATTGTCATCTCTATATTGTTTCCAGGAGTGCTCCAGAATGAATCTCCTCACCAACGAAACTGAGTACTCTCACATGAAACATAGTTCCTGTCCTACTGAGGTATTTGAGCATTAAAAAAAGTGTAAGGAAAAGTACTGCTCAAAAACCCAACACTAATTGCTGCAGAGTTTGTGTTTTTCCTCAGGATCTTCCTATTCAAACGCTGACTGAACTCATCCCTATTTATCTTGTGTTAGCTCATACAATCACAACTGAAAACTGTTTCGATCCTGCAGCCATGCCAGTAGATCATATAAAGAGCTCTCTGTGAATAAAGTGGAATGCTTTGGGTATTGCGCTGCAAACCAGTAGCTCTAAAGCTAAAACTTACAGCTAACACTCACCTGAACCATAGGATCAGACTTAGCCAGACGCTTTAGACCTTCAACTAGTTTTGGTAGATCAGCAGGGTTTTTTGCTTCAACAGCAACCCGTACAACTGGACTAACACTAAATTTCATCACCCTCATGTTGTGGCATGTTCAAATGTGGTAATGGTACCCGTCTTCACCAAAAACTGGTCAACACCAACTAGACCAACAATGTTGCCACAAGGTACATCCTCAATGGGCTCAACATAACGACCCATCATCAAAATGGTTCTACAAAGACAGAGGATGAGCAACAATCCTTGAATACCTGTTTTATCCCCAGTATTTCCAAAAAGCTAAGCCTTTTCACACAAAGGAAAATTGCCTATTATTTGCCTATCATCCCTCTGGATTACTGATTTTATTAAACAGGAAAAGACGACTCTTATAAAGAAATATAATCTTCATTTCATTAGGATCCCAAAAACTAAAAGCAAGCGTTTTTGCATGCATTGCTTTTCAAAAGAAATATAGTATTTCCATCTACCTTTGAATGGGTTTTAGGTAAAGATCTTCTTTCTTGCCAGGTGTGTAGTTTGGTCCCATGGTTTGAACTTTCTGTCCAGTAGGAACAATACCAGAGAAGACTCGCCCAAAGGCATAGAAACGCCCCTTATCGGATGTGGGGACCATTTTGGAAATATACATTATCAGAGGGCCTTTGGGATCACAGTTTTTGACACCTGCAATAAAACATATATCTGCATCAGGCACATTTTCTGTGAGACTTCAAAACTTAGAACTATATACATATGATTCCCAAAATTCAGTGAACCTTATTAACAGCTCCTCTCTTTTTCAGTTAGTAAAGGACAAATGTGTGCGGACAGATGAATTACAGCTATGGTAGCTATCAAAGATTCTTTGTTAAGGTAACAAATCATCACCACTGTTGTTTCTTTCAATACTGAGATGTCTGTTAGCACTTATTCCCTGCTTGCCCAAGCTTCCCTCTTCTGGTAGTAGGTTCCATGATATCACTAAATCTCTACTAATATGACCTAGTCCCAGGAAAACTTTTGAATAAGAGGGATTTAAAGATCCCCTGTAATCCATAAGAATCCAGAAGACAAAATACAGCACTCGAAGTTTGTGTCCTCAGTGATCATATGGATGATATGGTTAGAAGCAAGACCTCTATCCACAAGTCCTGTTCCGGTTTTGCAAGAAAGAGTTAACAGTTTATTAGAGGATTAAACACATCCGCCATCACAGACAAGCTTCTCTTCTGCTAATACTGGACTTGAAAATTACTTCCGATACGACTTATTTATTTCAACATTTGTGGATTTCTGAGGGAAGTGACAAATCTGCACAAATCCAAAAAATGCAGATCCTCTTGAAAATACTCAAGTTGATGATCGTATTACAAATGAATTCTTCAAAACTTAACTCCTTCCTATCAATGTCAGACCAACAGCCCTGTATCAGATTCAGCTATTTGCTCTTTATCTAGTCATGATCTCAGCCATACCTTCAGACAACTGAGAAATGGTTCCATTTTTTACCAGATTTTCATCTTCCACCTTTAAGGTTGAAAGTGAATCAGAGAACAGTAACAGCATGTCAGCTACCAGGGGACATGTTAGAAGTGTTTGAAAGTAAAGTATCGTGTTATGATTCTGACTGTGACTGAGGAGAAATCACAGGATTCACTAGGAGACCATAATCAAAGCTGCAGAGAGAATGAGGGTAATGAACTTGCTTGCTTCATCCATCTCTTACGGTATATTCAAAGGCTGGTACGTACCATATTCCTGCTCATCTCAACCACACGTTCTCTGAATTGAAAATAAATACAATGTGGTTTTACGCACATCAGCATCCAGTGCATAAGGACATAAAGCAAGTTTTATGTGTAGTGCCCCAAGGCTTTTCCTTTGCTTTCTGACTTTCTGTAATACCCTGCTCAACAGAGTCCCAAACTAGTAATTATCATTATAACAGAGAAACTTAATCCAAATCCATTTTAGGCAGTTTTACTCATCTGTGCACTAGGGGTGCTGTATTTTTGACAGCCCCTGGTAAGCTGGACATTTTTTTTTACCCATAGCAGCTTCATCATCAGGTGGCCCCTCAAAGAAGTTCACAGCGGTATTTTTGTGCTGTTACAGGGGAAGGTAGGTGAATGGTGATCATCTGAAGCAAGGCATCTCCAGCAGGCAGCCAGCAGCGCATCACCGCCTAGGGACCCAAAATTCACATTGTAATTAAAACTTGTCTCAACAAACTTAATAACCGACCCCCAAATAAACCTTTTGGATAGCATATAGAAGGCTACACCTAGGGATGCAATGTAAAAAGTCATGACAGCCATTTAAAATTTCCCTATGACTACTTAAATCTTGTTAAAGGCTATGAGTAAAATACTTATCTAGAACAAGCAATCTGAACATAACTGTATGTTTGAATTACTGAAAACCAGCACTCCTTGCATGCTTTTTTGCCTTGGGCTAGTGACTTATATTTCAACAGAAAGGTTAGGATTCTGGGATTATATTAAGCTCCTGAAATACAACACACATGTCCTTCTTTGCTGACAACAGATTACAACAGTAGAAAGAAAAAGGTCCATGAACAGTCATATTTTATGGCTGTATCTTCCATATATGGAAGATAAAAATAATGTTTTATTAAATCTCTGGCTGTTTGCCACAGTGATGTGGTTGGATTTCCCTTCTCCAGTAATTATTTCAAGAAGTTTCCACATGTATCCCCTGGGCTCCCTTTTCATGTGGGTTTTAACATACATGAGGAGAAGACGAGTTAGCACAGGAACTGGACAGTTTCTTAAAGTCTCTCCTCTTAACATTCAGTGCTGCACAGAAAGCGATCACGTGCTTTCAGACATTACTCTTCAAAAGGCTGACTAGAATTCAGCAGTGTTCTTGAATATATTGGAATTTGTGAGAGCCAACCAGAAACCACATTTCTGATTACACAGCCACAGCATACATGTGCAGCAACAGACACTTTGTATTAGCATTGCATTTACACCTTGAGAAGAGGGAGGGAGGCAGTGTTGGTGGGTTTTTTCATGTATGAAAAAAATTTTCTCCCTTAAATCAAAACAGGTATGTCTTTTGTATGCTGCAACACACTTAAGTCCTGTTATCTCTCTAGCAAATTCAGGGCAATACATTACCAAGCACCTTATTTCAAATCATGACATTCCTGACGCACAAATTAACCATGAACAGATTATAAAAAAACAATTAAGTTTCTGTGGATTTTAGAAAGACGTACAAGACTGTTCTCATTACACAGCCCAAGGGTAAGAAATGCAACCACACTGGCAATTCTAATGAAGCAGAAAGGCCAAGTTACCTTAAGAAGCAGTTTTCCCTCTTTATCTCGATCTTCAATGTCTAGTTTGATATCAAGTTTTTCTATTAGTTTGGCTGCCTCTTCCTTCTCAAAATTTATAATGGCATCAAAGATCTGAAAAAAGTTTATAGCAACCAGAGTAAGTAATACAACAGAGACAGGTTTTGCTTACTGTTTATCTTAAAACAAGTTGTACGTCTGAAAACCCTCTGGTTTCTCTGTTCTGGGCTTTTATTTGAGAAACTATTCGCAAAGATCATACAGCTCAAGATTTACAAGTTTATCAAATGTTTCTAATTACAAAGGAGATTCCAAATTCCTATCAGAAGAGGTTCACACACAAGACACACAAATCTTTAATCTAACGATATGCAGAATATGTTATTTCAGTGAACAGACCATTCAGATTTGCTGCCTTCTACTTCTGCCTTCTACCTTTTGCACATTGTTCTTATACTGCAGAATTTTTCTAGTCTCTACGTAAAGTATGGACCTACTTTGTAAGAGGGATGGCTTTCCCAAGAGCTAACCTGCTAAACTAAAAAAGGTCTCCCCTTAGGCCCTTGCAATCAAATCAAGACAAAGTGTTGCTTTACCTTAAAGATAGGATCTAGAACTAGCTGGCAAAATGTCCTTGGCAACTTCTTTCCATCTGGGCTGGTGGCTCATTTGCTGAATTTTCCAGTTGCTGGATCAAAATATCTAAAGAAGATGTTTACTTTTACTCATCCAGTTTGAACTTGAGGGGTATCCACTTTTCCTGCAAATTTCCACTTAGTTATTTTTAAAAGAAAACTTTGTGAAGTTTCACATTCAAGCAGAGATTAAAATAGCAGGAGAGTGGCTAATCCTTATCTGAATGTAGCAATAACTGTTAGATGTTTGGGGAGGCAAAGGATGGCTTTTTATTTGTTTAGGTTTTTGAGACTTTTTACCACACTTAAAAACACTGACTTCAACGTGCATTTTTAGGCTTTTACAGGGAACTAGGCACTGTAAGCAAACCTGTTGCCAAGAATTCTCTTACTCCACCCTGTTATCTATAACTGTCTTTTGAAGCCTTGCTAAAATCATTTAAATATCATACAAGATAAATCTTGGAGTACCCTATGAGCTAAATGAGTCAAGGTAGGTTAATTTATTATAAGGCATCAGAAGACGAGCAAATATATTGAGCTTTCACACATGTATAAAGCATTCAGTTAACAGCAAGTTGTGTACACCTCTAATAGGAAATTAACTCCGTCGTTTATGAGATACAATTTAAGGTGCATTAAATTCACAGAAATACTCATTGGTATCAAAAGACTGGATTTGGTCCATAATCTTGTGTTGTGTCTTAATTTCACCTATGCAGTTCAATAAAAGCATTTATGATCTGAAGTGAGGAGAGTGAATCTCCTCTCTCTGCTCTTACGGAGCAGGTTATCAGAACTCACCACAGAAGGCACATACAACATATCTGCATTACAAGCAATTGCCTTTCTCAGATACTTAAATATTTTTGTTGTAAGAGTTACAAACTCATGTCTCTAGCTTTCTAAGCTGCCTATGAAAGTTGAGTTTTACAGAAGCACAAACTCAACATGCACTGGTATGCATCACTGGTATCCTTGGAGTGTCACTGTGGTATCTAAGCATGTATCTACATTCATTCCATGCGTACCGTGCTACTTACTTATCACCCCAGAGTTTTTTCATCATATCTTCCACTTTCTTTGAACGCTCAACTGGAGGGAGTTGTGCTTTTTCAGCTTTGGCAGCAAATTTGGTTACATACATCTCAGCAAACTGCTTCAGAGTAAATGCCCAGCCATGCAGACCAGAGCCAAATCCAACAGTACCGATAACTGGATCAATCTTTAAAAGGGGAAAAAAATGAATGCATTTCACAAAACACTGATTTGAAATGTATGAATTGCTTTCAATGACAGGTAGGATCAGTAAAGATGCCAAATATTTTCTGAAACATAGAACAAGGAAATATTTCCCCTAAAATGGGTCTATTGAATATTACTTTGAAGCAAGAACCTTACTTTGTCCCACACAGTGGAAATATTTATAACAAAGGCTAAAATAAAAACTTCAGAAATATATTTGTAAAGTGCTAAGTAGGATTTGGAGGATTATGACTTTGTAAAGAATATTAACTGAATTGTTAGTGAACTTTCTCTGGAAATTAAAATATAGGTGGCTGACTTACGAATGGCTGAGATTCATGGAATATAAGAATCAGAATACAATCCTAGCCGAGAGTCCTTTCTTCCAGTAACTAGATTAAACTGCAGTCAATTTTAGCCATAAAACAAGCTAGTGCAGGACGATCACATTTAAACAAAGGGAACAAGGTCTGAAAACTCTGGTGAGAAGGTCTGTCTTGTAGCTATTTGGTGGAAAAAATAATATCTGAAGCAGCCTGATTCTGACAATTCCTTACTCTAAGAGCTGGACCACCAGAGAAGACTTGCAGTTGACTTCATTTTTTTATTTTACAATTCTCAGCTGCAATACAGCAAATACTATTTGTCTTTCTAGTTTCAAACCATCCTTCCAGAGATATGCAGCGTACTATGGATATAATTACTGGTAGAATAACAGAGATCTACATCTTCAGATCAGAAAAGAGTAAATTAAATGTCTTATCAGTCAGGAACAGCAGAAAGGCCATGTTTCTTGTTGTGTAAGTGACATAAGCAGCAAAGTCAGGCACAGAAAGCTAATCTTCTGGCTTCTGGTCCTTTGCCTTAAATTTCACATCATAGCTTCCCTTCAGCAGTTTGCCCCAGGCAAACGTCTGACATTTGATGTTTGAATGACACTGAGCAACTGGCTTGAGGTTACACATTTTGTTAGTGAGAAAGTATCACTAGAGGATGATCTGCTTTGTGAATTCTCTCCTCTCTCCTAGTTGCTTTCGCTCCCCAGTTGATTGGTCTGAAATAATATTCCCAACAGAAAAAGCGGGGGTGGAAGGCGACTGAAGAATGGCTCCTTCAGGTTGGCCAGAGATCTGAACTGCCATAAATGTATGCCATTGTTTCCTATCAAGGCTGGTGTTCTCCAAAACAGGATTTCAACCACAGCAAAGTTTTAAAGTTTTCTTTACCATAATATTACCCGTTGGTCCAGTTTCACCCTCTCTGTAGGTGGAAATGATGACATTGACATTTTCCACAATACGCTGAAATGTCTGGTGAAGTTCCTCAGGCTCCAGCTGCAATTCCAGCAA
Organism: Gymnogyps californianus; assembly: GCF_018139145.2. Classification (NCBI taxonomy): domain Eukaryota; kingdom Metazoa; phylum Chordata; class Aves; order Accipitriformes; family Cathartidae; genus Gymnogyps; species Gymnogyps californianus. The sequence goes on along the minus strand of NC_059500.1, from coordinate 80,914,108 downwards.
AGCACGATCCATTTTGTTCATCATCAGTACTGGTTTGATACGTTCTGCAATAGCCTGCCGCAGAACAGTCTCTGTCTGTACACAAACCCCTTAAAAAATAAAAGCACAATTAAAATATGCATTATATATATGGACAAGATCTCTAATCTACTTTGTACAGTGGTGACTGGAAAATTCAATCTGGGAATTTGGTGGTAGTCTCGGTGCTCCCTGAAATTGTCATTACTCAGTTGCATGTACCACTCCATTTTCTAACTGAAGGAGAAGAATGACAGGCAGCTCCACTCCCTAGGATTTTACTGAAAGATTGACTTTATTTCCTCAGTTACTCTGCATTCAACCCACAAGCTGGATACAAAGTGGATATAATCCTCTAAGATACAGGAAAGGCCATGGGCTAAGACTGCGAATCAGAATTCATACCATTAGAGGTTAAACTTTCAGAGAAAGAAGCTTCTTCCATCATTCATGATTTTTTTTTTTTCTTAAGAGAAAGAAAATAAAATACACTGAGGTCTTTCTAATTAGAAGAGCATGCTTACCCGAAACACAGTCAACCACAACAAGGGCACCATCAGTGACACGGAGAGCTGCTGTAACTTCAGAGGAGAAATCAACATGTCCAGGGGAGTCAATTAAGTTAATAAGAAAACCTGAACCATCCCTACACTGTTTGATGAAGGCCAAGTCGTTGTCCGAGAGTTCATAATACATAGAAATTGCCCTGTAAGAGAAGACAATTCATTTTAATAATTTAATAATGTTTCATAATTTGCTGATTTTAAAATTTGCATTGGTCAGGCAACTATACCTGCTCTATGTGCAAATATTTCTTGATGTACTTAAAGGAAAAACCACAAGAAGACTTCAATATTTCAATTTATAAAGTTCTTAGGATCTAAAATTCTGCTTTGGGTGTAATTAATTTTTATTCTTATCCAAAATCAACACCTCAGGACAGTAGTCAGAGCATAATATCACTGTCAGACACTTGTAGAGTCATGCTCCAAATCACTTTACAACTTAACTTTGCAGTTGCAGACATCAAAGACAGAGGTAATAATAAGATACAGCCCACCACAGTGGCTTGGAGGAACAGGGTATTAGTCTGTAAGCAATCCAATAAAAACAAAGGTTACTACTAAGAATCTTTCTGAAAGCATCTTTCTCCATAGTGAGAAGCAGGTAAGAATGGTCGCTAAATATCACTTAAAAGCTCTACTCCAATATTGCCCAGATTGCACTCTGAAGACTGTGAACTTCTGTTCTGTAATGCACAACCTGATTCACATGTCAACTTAAAAAAGATCTGCCAAGATGCAAGGCTTTGAGCAAACCATTTTTCTCTCTTCAGATTAAAAAGAAAGAAAAAAAAAAAAGAAAGATACAAACAAATTCTTACGTAGACTTGATTGTGATACATCTTTCTTGCTCATCTTTCCGTGTGTCTGTGATTTGTGTTTCTCCGGCTCTGGCTGAAGCAATGATGCCCGCTTTACACACCAAGGAGTCTGTCAAGGTTGATTTGCCATGATCAACGTGAGCAATCACAGACATATTCCTAATATTGGACTTCTTGTCCATGATTGCTTGGATCTGGTCTACTGTGAAATTCACCTGGATGTGGGATGAAAAAAAAAAAAGAAAACCAGCTATTGCTTCCTTTTAAACTATACAAATGCCTACGTGAAATTTTGAACTTTCCCTATTTGTTATTAAATTCACAATCTAAAGAAGAAATGAAGTTGTTCATACTTTTAAGCTTAGTATTACAAATAGTTGTTCCCATTCTTGGCATGTTTTTGCGCGTACGAAGAGTGGAGGCATAACTTAAAACACAGCTCAGATTTCGTACCACAAAATGTCAACTACCACAAAAATGAAGAACCCATCTGCAGAGACAGAACAGCTCATCCCTGCCAAATGTTACAGGAGGGTTAGCGCACACAATTGCAAGCTGCAGCTCTCGTCAGAGCTTCCGCACACATCCTTCTCCTCTCCTCCCACCACTGCCCCTCACTTTGCCAAGTCTTCCTCCCACATCTGCTCTCCATCTCCCATAGCTTTTCAGGTGAGCCACTCTTCCTGATTTCCAGAAGAGGCTGGGTCTTCTCCTTTTGTAGCCAATATACCAGTTCTAGAAACTGGTGGTCCGGCTCAGTTAAAAACCTCTTTAAAGACTTTAATTAGCCAAGTGCAAAATTTTTAGAGCCCCTCTCACAAATGACATGCCAGAAAGAAATTTTTCTTCTTTCCATAATTCTTCTATCTCTTGCTGAGAACAATTCCCCTCCTTCAATTTGCAGAAAAAAAATCTTGACCCTCAGAAGCCCTGGTAATTATCTATTAAACCCACGACAACTTAGCAAGGGAAGATGAGATCTTACTAATCTCGGCCTATCTCATTCTGTAATAAGAGTCACCTGTAGGTCACAGGAGTGCAGTTAATGTGGTTATTCTTGCAAATCCCTTTAATGCACGAAGTGCTTCATAGGGACATGGAAAAAGACAGAATTGGGAGGAAAAAATGATGGGGAATATTAAACAAACAAACACAAAAATCACATACCGCATCAGTAGTTTATACCTGTTGCTCAAGTGAAGAAAAATATACCATAAGAAACACTTAAATAGGTTCCTCATCTGTGTTTGAGTTGCAAATGACACAGAAATAACGAAACATGCATTTCTATTGCTACACCAACAAAGGTTTCTAACAGCCTGGGTCTTAATGAGTGCATTGATGAGTGCATTAATGAGTGCATCTGTCTTCTTGCAAGGATATTAATTAAAAAAAACCCCAAACCCAGCTCAAAATATAATTATATGTAGGAGACAAAACAGGGTTTTTTTTTTACATGGAGAGATACACTTCTGATATGTATGATATTACAGCATATTCTCATACTAACTTTGGATCTTCAGTTCAACTTTTTCATTATATATTTTCTCGAGAAAATGGTTCTTACTAAAAAAAGGAATACTTCTAATTAAAACAGCCAAGTTCTTTTTAGAGATGAGAAACATCCAAACTCTGGCCCGTTCCGCCCAAAATGTATTATTTCCCAACTCTCCCCTACATTTATAGTTTCTTTCCTACCCCGAAGTCTGCAATGGAGAAAACAACCAACCCACCCCCTTTTTTTTCTGCTAAAGAAAATTTAGTACAAACAAGAAAATTTTTAGAGTATGCTTACGGTTTTGGCTGTGATCTGCCTCAAATGAAAGCACTTAATTTCTGAATTTGTTCTATTAGGTTATTCTTCAGTTTAATAAAAACAAATGATATTTCTTTTCTAGAACCTTCTAGGGTGTCCAGGCATCCAAAGTCTCACTCACAGCAAAATTTATAGACTTCTTCTGAGACCTTGAAATATTTCTTTCTTCTCTTTCTTTTCCATTTAAACAGCACCACTACTTTTCTATTTTTATCGTTTTCCGTGTTTTTAAATTGTGCTCTGCTAAAAAAAAATCAGTACTTTTAGCGAGAATTAAGTATAGCGCTAAATCTGTGCTATATACACTTATTTCATAATGTAAATAAATACTTAAGTGTTGAGAAGTATACCTACCTGCTCTTTGTATTTGCTAATTATACACTTTCTTAATGGAACAAGTGAAATTTACTGCAGACAAATATTTAACTAGCACAGATATCACATTTTGAACTGAAACCTGTATTTTTTCCATTGTCTCCACGTTTCCAATACATTTATATACACAGGCTACAGTGTAGTTTTCTTTTGGGGCAAGGAGCAGAGATGACCTTAACAGTTTATTTCTTCCTCATATTTTAAGCATACAGGCCTCCTATGCATGTCCATTTACATTAATTCTAAATGTAAACTTCATGCACGTGTTCCTCCAACAGGACTGGATGTTTTCCTAGGGACTGTTGAAGCTATTCATACAATCTGAGAAAGGATGGTATTAGAGTTGTAAAAACCTTGATTTGTGCCTAAAAACAATGGAGCCTTGCTCTCCAGCTGGGATAATTATGTCCCAGTATTACAAAAGTAGAATGAAAACAGATACACGGAGTGACCATTATGCAAGACACGGATGTAAAATGTTAGTTTTATGGGTTTAGTTGCTTAGTGTTCAAGAAGCCATTAATATATTACTATTACTTTGTGGTGGAGCTGGAGCACCTTGGGTTTGAGATGGAAAAGAATCATTAAGTCATGGTGAAGGAAAGGAGAGCCAAGAAGCACAATGAGAGAAGAGCAGGGTCAGGCAGTACCCGGGTGGGAGGTGGGGGGTAAGGCAAAGGACAAGGGAAATCTACAACCAGGTTTAAGGGATTAGACGGCCTGTGGGACCCAAAGCTCTACAATATTGTACCTCAAAAGAAGTCATCACAGTCAAGGAGGTAAAGAGGCAGGCCTCCATAAGTGACCTCAAAGCTTCTGCTGCCAAGTCTCATGGCAAGCCAATACCAACAACATGAACATATTTTTATTTCAGACTTTCCATCCTTTTGCTCAAAAACAAGACTGAATCCCTTCCCAGAAGCTGAAGGTCCAGTGCCTTAGATATTACAGCATTAGTACTTTTTGCCAGGCCTACAACAATATAACACACCTGGGCATGAAGCTTTCAGCCTGTAGGAAGTTAATGCTGAGAGCCAAGTTCAGGTAAGTGGCACTCCTTTATTATTGTTTGGTTCCTCCCTTCGCCTAAATGAGTATTTTTACGAGCTTAACACTGCTAGCTCACTTTTAATTCACTTTGTTATATCATGGCAGCTGTTCTTGTTAATATAACCGGGTAAACCATTCTTAAATTTCTGCTAATTAGCTAGTTAATAAAATACAGTATATTAGAAAAGATAAAGAGCTCAGTTCAAGCATTAATATTAACATCTTACCAGGCCTTCTGGCAGGAACTTCAGGATTATGTGTTAATAAGTGCTATCCACTTCCAAACATTTTATTTACCACTTGATTTATACAAATGCCAAAACAGAGTTTACCATATGCGCTGTTCTATAAGAGACAGAGGCACTGGCATCACAATTTTTTTTGGTCATAAATACAACTGAAAACACAAAGCCAGATTAAAAATTAAGAGCAACTTTAATTTTAAATGTTTTTCATTAAAGAGCTGTTACAGAGTTTCTGTTCTGCTATCACAGACAGCAACCGGATCAAAGTTACCTTGCTATGAAATGCTTGCTGCAGAGGGGTTAAGGTCTTCCGTGTGCAACAGCAAGCAAAAAATGAAGGAGATTAAAGTAGTACTTGTAGAAGGGAGAAACACCACCGCTTTGTTACAAGCAGAACATCACTTTTGCCAAAACCCTCAAGCTTCATGGCCACTACAGCCAGAAAATGACCTTGCTCCTTTTAACTATGGCATTACATCATTTGGGTAGCCCATACTGCAGTGTTGCTTATCCCTGGCTATCAGTAATGCCTCCAGAGCAGACTGCCTTCCTCTTCTGCAGGGCATCTCTTTCTCTTAAAGATGATCAAATTCTTGTTGTAACAAACCATTACATAGCTTCAATTCAGAAATACATATTCTAAAAACAAACAAAAATGAAAACACTTATTGAAGCTGACATAGGTAACTAGAATGTCCATTTCAGTAAACAATAATACTTATACAATGAAAGATTACAAGAATTTAAAAAAAAAAAAAGGAAAGGGTTTCAATAGCATTAATCATCAAGAAATGCAAAGATGTACAAGCACCTGTTTATCACAGAAACAGGCTGGTAAATTCTGATTCATTAGAATAAAAAGAGACTCAAAACAGGTGAAACACATTACCAGAACTGCAGTGATTTAAAGTAACAGGGCAGGCTTGCTAAGGGGAAAAATAAATTAAAAACAAAACAACACAACCCACCCTGCACTGTTTCTAACAGATTGATTTCCCTGAGAAAATGCTGCTGATCTGATTCAGGTCAGACCATCCTTCCTCAAGAGCAGTGCAGTGCAGCACTGTGCAATACATATATTCACACATACGCATAGCCTTTTCCAAGCCTCACTGGAAGCAATGCTTTTGTCGCCTATCCTTATAAACACTGATGATCAGGATTTAACCCCAAAGCTTACACTTGAATTCCCTACACATGTCGGTGGGCAAAACGTACAGAAACATTCAAATCCGTGACCTACACTGACAAGCTGCACTCCCCATACCTGCAAAAGGAGGAGAAAAGAGAGATGCAACGACATCCTCCCTGCACCTGGTACTGTTCTAATAAAAGAGCATGGCGGGGATAAAAACAAATAAAAAAGCTCAGCAGTGCCCCAGTCCCACAGCCGGGTGGAAAGGGAAGCGGCCAGGACTGCCTCAGCGCTAGCGGGCACCGCCGCCTCCCCGGAGTCCTGTCAGGACCGGGAGGGCGGGAACCGCCTCCCCCCCTCCTCGGCCAGCCCCCAGGGCTGAGAGAGAATAAGGAGAAACTCCTGAAAAGTATTATGCTCCGGCGAGAGCCAGCGGGGCTGCTCCCACCCGCCACTCCTTTCCCAGCCCGCTGCGCCTGACAGGCAGCGCTGTGACAGGCACGGCGAGAAAGATGGCCGCCCACGCCCCCCCTCTCCGCCCCGTCCCCGGCAGCTGCCCTCTGTTAAGGCGCGGGCAGAGCCCCGGCTGCCTCAGAGCACCGCTGTGGGTCGGTGGCTTGGCGGCCCCCCGGGTGGCACCGCGCCTGGCCCGGCCTCCGCCCCGCGGGAGCACTCACCATCGTGGCGGATGGCTCCGGATCCCACCTGCCGCCGCCGCCTCAGCCGGGCTGCGGGAGGCGGGAACGAGCCGAGATCAGCTGTTGCTGGGCTCGAACATCTCCCCCCGCCGAGCGCTCCTCAGCTTGGCCGACGCCCGTGGTGTGCTGAGGGGCGGACGGCCTCCCCTCACGGCGGCGGGGCCCGGGGAGGGGGCGGGAGTCCCTGCCCCGCTTGGCCGCCGCCTGCTCCCGCCGCGACCCTTCCCCGGAGGTGAGCTGCCCGCTCCCGCTGCGAGCCTCCCGGCCGCTCCTCCTCGGAGCTCTTTCCCAACGGTGGCCCGGGCCCCTAACGCCGCCATGACCCCCAGCCATCGCCCGGTCCCCAAGGGTCTCCCGCGTCCTTCAGAGGGGCAGCGGCTCCCGGGGTAGCGGGAGGGGACGGGATCCCCCGGAGGGCGCGGGGAGGCGGTGGCAGGCTGGGGCTTATGGTGTCCCTGGGTTCGTGAATTCTCCCGTGATAGCCCCGTGGCTGCGGACTCCAGGTTACTGCGTGCTGTGCGGAGACGGAAGAGAGTCCCGACTGCGGCCATCACGCTGGTTCTCCGCCACTCGTTCAGGCTCGGTCGGCGCTCAGGGCAACGTTAGGTGGAGCCCCGTCCCTTCCCGCGGGAGGGGACGCCAAGGCGGCCGTGGTGTTTCACCGCTCTGCTGCTGCGAGGGCCGCCTGAGAGGTTTTTCCCTCTGAGGAGGTTTAGTGGCAGAGCGGCAGGTTTGATTGCTTGCTTGCTTTGAACAGGTAGTCAGGCTCGGTGCCGTAACCCCTTATTAGTTACTTTTAAAAACCAGGTTAAATGACTGATCGGTTCCCTGTTGAAACGCGAAGGTGACGTCGTGTCCCTTTAAAAACAACTTGCTGTCATGAAAGACACGAAAGTAATAACAGCGCTTCACATTTTTAATACAGACTTTCAGCTGAAAAGGTCTTTTAGAAATATTAGGTAATTAAATTGTCAAGCGCAGAGTGAGCGCATGAATGTCTCCGCTGAAAGCACCAACTTCTGGGATCAAACTAAGGGAAAATTTATACAGTAATACTTCCTAAGAATTGAAGATCAGAAAAGAAGACTATCAAATCAAACTATTATGCAAGCACATTATTATATGTAAAGCATGATGGATGGAATAAATGGCTGTATCAGCCATGCAGAATGAATGGTCCTTTTCAGAAACTGCTTCCAGCCTCAAGCGTGGAAAAATACTGTCCTGTTACTTTCAACAGAGCTTCTGCCCAAGGAGAACTTGCAGGATTTTACTCAGTTAGATAAAGTGTAATACAATCCAATACATTTAAGATATCAAAATAGCAGGAGCAAGCACTCAGGAAGGAGCAGGAAGTGGGAATGTGATTAGGAAATTCTGACCTGTAGGGTTTTTTTTTATTAAACAGCAATTTCAGTGGTCATAAATTGCCAGCAAGACTTCAGAATTACACGTTGCCTCAAAGGCATTACTCGTTTTATTAAAGAGCAGGTATTAGTTGCACCCATACTCCTCAAAGCGATACTGTAACAGAGGAAAAGCTAGATATGAGAGCTCCAGACCTTCTTCGGCCAGATGCTTAGCAACTTCACATTGAATAGGCTGTAAGCCCAATGCGTTTGCTGCCTTGTCAGTACCTGTATTCAAAACAAAATAATCTATTTGACCAAAGTCCTTTACTTGGCCAAGAAAGAAAAAAGCTGAGAGCTTCTTGCCATTCAGCCCCTGTGACTTTACACATGCTGTTTTATTCATCTCTTTTCCCTGAACAAGAGGAAATGTTCACCAGATACTTTGCTGGCAAGCTTTTTCTACCCAAAGGCTCATTTTTCTTTTAGCGTATCTGCCAGGGGTTGTGGAGCAGACATCAAATAGCTTCCTTTAATCAACCTGGTTGTGTCACAACAGAGGAAAAGCACTGTTGTTTTGTTCTGAAGAGCTGGGCAGCACTTGTATGGACTTCCTTATGCAGACTGAACTTCAGCTCTGTGCACAGTTCTCTGTCAACATGGAGAGTTCTTTCTGAAGACTCGATGGCTGATTACAAAACCAGCTTTTCCTCGTGCCTGCGTGCATGCGCACAAACAATTTTAGGACCGTTTTGCACAGCTGGTGCTCAGCCATGATCCTATAAGTATCATTGAAATTAACTTAATTTTCCTCTGTCTTTTATTGCATTCCAACTTATGCCAATCTGTGCAGGAAAACAAGTCTTACAGAACTGTTGAAAATTTTCCAAATTAACAGGCTCCCTGAAAAAAACCCTCAGTGTTTACTGCCTTGCCATCTTCATGGGTATTTTATTTTTTATACGACCTCCTTTCCATTTAAAAATGACAACACTTACACAAAGTATCTTTCAGCCTGTACACTATCTACAAAAATCTTCTTACAGGTGCTAACCATTCCACTTCCCACATTTTTTTTTTTACAAAGAGCACTGCCTTCTTTTGTATTTCTGGAACTATTACTGTCATTCTCTCCTCCACAGCATCACCTCCAGCCATGGATATGGAGAGTGCTGTACTAAACCCCTTCTGGTTGTATCTTCAGTAAAACCAATCAATAGAGTCAACTAAATTGTGCCTGAAGAATGAAAATTGTGCCTATAGAAACAGCTCAGCTCCAGGGCTGTGTGCTGTTCAGCACACATTTTAAGGGCATAAGTGAAATTGAAGTGATACATTATTTTTGTACCTGCCTTCTGCACTGACTTGAATTTTTTTCATATGCTGTGATATGCCTAGGGCATCTAAAATGATTTCATGTAAGTGATTAGTTGTTCTGTGTTTAGAGCAGTGTAAACAAGAGTAGACTCTAGCAAATTTTGGAGGTTTGGAAAAGTTTGAAGAGAGGTTTGTAAAAGTGTACCTGAGGCTTCACATGAAAAGAAGTTGGTTCAAACTGTACCCGGTATCGCTTCACCATTGTATTGAGGGTACAAAGAGCCAGAGTCCTTATTCAGTAAGATGTATTGGAACAGGAAAAAGATTGCTTTGCTAGTTAAAACCTGTGCGGCAGGAGAAGCCATGATGGAACAGGAGGAGCCATTTCCTGCTTCCAGTGTTTCTCAGAGTTTTTAATCCATTTTCACTTACCCTGTTTTGCTCTGGATCCACTCTTTCTCATACACCTGCAGAAGTTTTTCCTGTGAAGTGCCTGATGCACTTTGGTCTAGATTCTGCTTTCTATTCAATTCAGATAGATTTGGCTTGCTCTGTAATGCATGGAATACTTGGTTTTCCATGGCTGCAACTGAGCCAAATGGTCCCATTGTCTATACAAATTAATTTTGACGACATTCAGTGGTTTAGAGGATGAGTGTTATCAAAGGTTATTTGTACGTGGACTTTGTAGACAGGCAGGACCTTCTCTGGCTATCATCCAGGTTAGCCAAGCAGAAGGCAGCTCTGACCTGAAAGCCAGATAGCCCATTTGGTCTGGTTTTGAGCTAATAATGTCTGTCTTTTCTCAGGGAGCATGTTAATTCAGGGGTGCTGCTCCATTATCATTACTGTATAGCTTCCACGCCGGTGTTGCCTCAGATCTTGAGAGTTTCGAGTGCATCTGAAGAGCTCAAGTCTGCCTTTGCCTGCTTGTATATAGGATTTTCCCCAGAATAGTTCAAGTTTGAACCCTGACTGGATAAGAATGGCATCACCTTAGCCAACAACTTAGCTTGTTCTGTAAATCCAGGGTCTTATTTGTGTGTTGTTCAAATGTATTGACTAAAATATTTTCTCATTTGCAGTATTAGTACTGTTAAGACACCGCAGTTAACCGAGATCGATCTGTAGCCTATTTGTTTTATTTACCAATCGCACTTCTCTAAACCTACCATTAACACCTCTGAGGGGATCGTCTGAAGGCAGCAGGTTTATCCATGTTTCAGTAGGTTACCTATTTGGATCCGATTTCTAGTAATGATGCATGAGAAGAAAAAAATGCAACTTTATTACTAAGCCACTCTACAACAAAAACTTTCACTGTTGTAAGATGCCTGATGGGGCAACTGTTTCTTTACAACTGATGATTCACATAATTTTGGGACCACTAACAGGGACCAGTCCTGCAAATTTTTCATCAAGGAACCAGTGGACCATTTACCTCAAAATACTACTGTGAATCTTCTGCTTTACAATATTTCTATATGAATAAAAGCCTGTGATGGATGCACTTATGGCAGCAAAAAGGTACCTGACCAATACAGTGTTAGAAAATCTGTGAAACTGATGCCAGTAAACCTTGTAAAGAGCAGAAAAAGTCTAAAATTTTTGATTTTCAGGACTGTGAGAAGAAAATCCTATTAGTTGTAAATTGAAGCTGCATGGTATAATAATCTTTGAAAGGCAGTGAATAATTTCACTACCAGCTTTTGGGATTTTCCAGGGTAGCACTGCTTTTAAAGCTGAAAGTTACCTTAATCTGTTGCCATAATTTTTTTTTAACTTCGTAACCTCTCATCTCAAGCAGCCTGTGGGTTTGAACCCTTGACTATCCCAGGAAACTTAATTTCATCTTGAAATTCAGACAATCAAGGGTATATGGTTATATATTAAGTGTGACTTTAACTTTTCTTTCCCTCATAGGCTTTTTCCTAACAGCATGCAATTCCTTTAAAACTGTTAATCAGAAAGCTGATGAGTTCTTTTGCTTTTTTTTTTAAATTATGCATTGGCTGTAGTCAAGCAATCTCTTCAGATTTTGCCTGCACTTCAGAAATGCGTGGGTCCATCTCACAGAATATTAGGCATTTAACAGAGATATCTACATTGGAGGCCTTACTTAGCAATGAAGAGAGACAGGCACTTCAGGAAGGCATTTCAGCTTTTTGTTCGCCTGTGATTTGTTGTGACTGAATGACTAGTAGAGTATGCCACATGATATTATTTTTGCTCCTTCACTGGATGGTTTGCAAGAATATCCGGTATTGATACTAACACATAAAAGCAGTGCATGTAATTTTCAAAAGTACTGTCTCTGTGTTGCCTTTATTCTGTTCTCCTTAAATCAGTGAGATTGCTGTTGTCATTGGTTCTAAATAGTTCGGCCCAAAATGACTGTTTTTGCAAACCCAAGCTGTAAAAATCAGCATTTTGCAAAGACCAGTATGTGTAAATTTGAAATGCATTGTGTGATTGTTTGTGCTAGTGAAACACACTTGCTTGTCTGCATACACCAAATGAACAGGAACATAACTGAACCACGTTTGTTTAGAGTTGAGGGTTGGTCTCATAAATAAGGCACCTGACTTGGTTTGGGAAATGAATGAAAGACATTGCTGAAAAATTACATACTCTCTTTGCCACGAGGTCCCTGCTTGTGAATGAAATTAATAACACTTCCCTACCTTATCATAATTTATTATTATGATACATCTTATGATTATTTTAAATTATATTATAATATTGAATATGGTGATATGGATGTAGAAGTGGTTATGTTTTATCAAAGCTTCAAGAAAGTTTAGTTGTAGTGTTCATTCCATTCTGGTTGTACAACAAAGTGATAAGGAAGGAAAAGTACAAGGAATGAAGTGTTTTTCTGCTTCAGGAAGAATGCAGGCAGATTTTCTACAGTGAATTAAATAAGGGCTACTACTCAGCTTTCTGGTAACTTTGGTACATTGAGAACGTCTGCCAAATTGCACTGAAAAGGTCACATCTGTTTATCTGGGAGCAGGATATGTTTTGTATTTGATTGAAAAGAATGGCATAGGCCAAGTGGCAATGCAATAAGGCTGCCCTGAGCAAAGCCAATGCGGAAATAAACACAATTTCAAGAAGTTCTATCAGGAACGAACAGTCTTGGTGAACCCACGTGTACAGGGTTTAAAATCTCTAAGGAATCTCTGGATCTTTATTACTCAGGAAGTGAACAGATTAAGACTGAAAGCTCCCAGCTTGAGCCAGACCTGGCAGCCAGGTTCCTTCATTGGTAAAACCACTGTGAGCACTTTCAAGTCTGGGATGGAGGAGTTGACACTTCAAAGCCCAGTTGGATCAGCTGCCTGGGGCATTCAAACTTTATCTCTGGCTACAGCCTGCCAAGGCAGACGTGCCCCTTTGAGGCAATGGATATCACAGGGCTAAGGCGCAGTGTGAGACAACTGGAGGAAGGGCACCCTCACTAGAGGGGGGTGGCTGTGGAACAACCCTCCACAATGATCATATTAATCCAGGCTGATGAAGCAAATCCAGAGTTTCACCATCTTCCTTTCATACCACACAATTTTACGCACTTTTTTTTGGAGAAGGTAGCTCAATATAACCCTCTTCAAGCAGAAGTGATCCAAGATAACTCTGGTAGAGCTACTGTGGGGAAGTGAAAAACATTACCACTACAATAACACCACTGTTAAATATTTCTGCTTATCTGAGTGATGACAGGATAGTTATAAGAGCTTTTTGTGTAGTCTCTCATTCTTCCAGGAATTCCCATCTTCTAATATAACAACTTCTTCCCTCATCTAGTAGCAGTCATGAGCAGTTTACTATAATGATGAATGTGTTCACAGTAAAAAATGGCATTATAAAAACTGACTGTAATCAGGGGTAAAAGCGTCTGTTGTGGTGCTGAATATTTGTTCATGGTCAGTTCTTTACAAAGCAGTATTTTTTGTTTTGCAAGCAGAAGGATGATTTTTATAATGTCTCTCTCCCCCAGCGCTCCCTGAGAGCTGAAAAATAAAATTTGTACTCTTTAGTGTCCCTGGCATAACTGTGAGGCATCAGGTTTCTGCAGAGCAGACAATTTTGTCAGTGATGCATGAGACAAAGTAGCATCCAAGCCATTCTTCCAAGTTTTTATTTGGTCATAATGCCAACAGGTCAATGGACCTGTTTTTGTCATTAGTGGGAACAGATAGGAACTTTTTTTTATCCTTGGCCTGAGCATGTTTCATAATCAAATGTTCCTTTAAAGCTGGGAAATTACATTAACATCAGAAAAAAGAAAAAGGAAGATTTTCTCTCTTAGGCACTGCCATATGTCTTTCCAGGTGGAAATACAACAGGGTGCAGTAAGGCAAGGATTGTGGAGGGACCCTGTTGTGCTTGGCTGTTGGAAAGCATATGGTGCAATAATATTCCAGCTCTGACTGTGAATTTTCCTTCTCTTGTCTTCTCTGGCAAGTATGATCGTTCTAATATATATTCAACTATTCTGTTTGTGCCTAGGAATAGAGTGCCCCTCCATCTTCAAAACTACCTATTCGATCAGGTCCCACTTCAGAGAGAACCCCAGAAGAAACAGAGAAGAGGTATGAAAAATTTCCTCACTAATTGTCTGAATCATCTTTATAATGTAGAAGAGGTTATGGAGGCTTGGATTTCAATCGCCTTAATGGAGATTTTAGGATGCTGGAATTCCAGGAGAAGGAAACTCTCCCCATCTTGAAGCGGTAGCTGCTCCAAAGGAAAACAGTGCTGGTCCTCAGCCACTTTTTCTGCCCCTGCAGTAATGCTGAGCTGCGGTTGGCTCGGTTTCAGGACTTCCTTCCTAGCCTTGGAGGTGACCGCATGGAAAGTATTGCATTGCAGAATTTATTATTTATTGTTTAAATTTCTCAGTGCGCTTTTCAGGGCATGATGCTGCAGAAGTGTTAGCAAAACCTGAGTTCCTATCATCCTGCTCTCCTGGGCTTGGCCAGGCATGTCTAGGACTGCATAGCAAGCTTCACATCTCCAGGGCCTTCATTTGTGTGGAATCCAGTGAAATGCTTCAGATACATATGTAATCAGAGATTATAGCAAAAAGTAGAAGTAGTTGTATTTGTTTCCATATCATCTTTCAATATCAGGTCAGCGTACAATACAGTTTCTGAGTGAGGCTGTTGCTTGCGGCTTCTGAAGAAAAAGGCATAAATCTTGGGCACTTGGCAGTTTTGAAATAAGAAGCCCATGCAGGGAAGTTTGTCTGTAATCATAAGCAGTTTAATGGCTGGCTTCTATTCTGAAGCTGGAGGGGGTTTTATATCTCCTAAAACATATCATTATGATCTCTAGAGCTATTATCTCTAATGTAACTGTGGGTATTTGCATTGTCCAGTCCTTTTTAAAAATCCTGTTGGGCTTTTGACCTCTATGATTTCTGTCTGCACAAAATCCCTTAGAGCAAAATTAACCCCTTACAAAGTTCCCTGCACATATACCACTGAGGATATTTCTACACCTCAGGCTTTCTGCATTGTGGTGTCCAAACTGTTAGCAACCTGAAGCTGTGTTTGCCAGCGTGACTGAAAGGAAGTTGTGGACACGTATTTGGGCAAGGCTGTAATCTGCCAGCTTTGCAGTGTGGTTGTAGTACAGCTGTAAGTAACAGGGCTGAAATACTGAGTTGTTCACTATGTTTGTAAAACTAGCTGGCCTCTATCTCTCTTCTTCCTTTCTTGTCTTGCCTTATCTCCTTCTTGCCTGTTGTCCCCAGAAGCTGAAAATGCAAAGTAATGCAAACTAACTCAAACTCACGCACAGCAGATGCAGAACAAATATTGCAGATTCTGTTATAAAGTGGAATCTTGAGTTGTGCTTCCAGGCAGTGACTTGTGAGCATCACCCGATGTGACTTGGCAGTGGCACGCAGAGCATTCATCAGATTGTTTATCTGCCCTGCTGCAGTGCTGTTGTTGACACCTGTATATACTGGTTGAATGAACTGGGCATGATCATCATTGCTGTGTTCTAGACAAAATACTTTCTCTTACTGCACAAATGTTGAGCAGAGCAGAGTTGGCAACGTTTATGGGAATGTCATTTGTGACATGAACAGCAAAATGGCAGCATCATCTTGCTTTCCCAGCAAGTGCATGCTCTGTTAGCACTCTCCATCTGCTGAGTTTTTAATTCTGTTGTGTTTTATATTTTAATGTTTTTCTCTGTGGGCAGGGTACTGCTCTACAACCAGAGGAAAAGAAGGCAGCAAGGTTTTCTAACGGTAACTGTGGACACTGCTATGTTGGTAACAATATTGCTTAGAAGCAGTAGGACCTCATCTTGTCCCTGCTCATAAGCACCAGGTCTCTTCAGTAGCCTGTGCATGCACCTTTACAGCATTTTTAACGTTGATGACTTTTAATCTACTTTGCTTCTTTGAGGGCTATCTCTCTATGAATAATCACTCTTGAGATACTTAGTCTGAACTTGCCATTTCTCCTTGATCCTCAGGATCTGATGAAAACATGGTTCTCCCTTTCCTTTTTACTGCCTTTTCTGTGAGAGGAAACAAAATTCTGAAAAACTCAGAAATGTCACCTGAAGGAGTTTATAATCCTTTCTGTCCACCTCCTGCTGGCCCACTGTTATCTGGTGGTGGTGATGGTAGTAAATAAAAGATGAAGTCATATTTCTATAAGTGTAAACACAGTAAGGAGTAAAAGCAGTGGGAGAAACATATATAGCAAACCTTTACAATTCTGATAAAAAACACCTCTTTCATGAGAAGTTTTGAGAAACATTCCCATAAACTGTAGGGCTCTGAGGTGAGTTTATTGCAGGGTGCTCGGAGCTCCTTATGACCAGCGACTCTTCTCCATCAAGTGCATACTTGGGTGGCAGAGAAACATTTTATCCCTCCTATTCCCTTTTCTCCTAGGGAATCCTGCAGATGTATCTGGTTTGGGAGTTCTAGTCTACCAATGGGAAAGTTGGGGTATGGTACGGTCATTAATTTCACTGTGTCAGAGTCCAGATTTAGCGGTGGTGTGTTTTAAACAGAATGAGTTGCCCAGAGCTTGAGGAAAGCACTTTCTAAGTGGGAATGTCAACTAAACTGATAAGTTATGACAGAATTACAGACATTGCAAATTGTACCAGAAATGGAGAAGTCTTGCAATGTAACTTCTTGCCCATTATCTTATCTATGTGAGTGTACCTAACCAAGCTCGCACATTTATCCAGCTTTAAAACTTCAAACCTGATTTGAGGTGTAAAATGTGATGGAGAGTTGATAAGGCAGGGACATTGCTCCAGATGTCATCAGCAATCTGTTGTTATTGTTCAGTCTTACTGGAGATCTACCTGGAGGCTTTTAGAAGGAGCAGAAAGCTGCTTTGTGCTGTGTGTTAAACAAACACTAGCAAGCAGTCCTGGCCTCAATTAGCTATTAATCTAATCGCCCAGATTCTGCAAATTTTAACCTATTTTGTGTTACTGCTATACTCATGTGAGCGGCCCCAAACAGGTCAGTGTTTGAGTCAAGTTACACATGAGACAGTTTGCAGGATTAACCTGTAGATTCAGCGTTTAACTCAAAATTATGCAGGAAAGAAGTCTTCTGCCCCTCTTTTTGCTTTTCAGCAGTCATACCTATAAAAAGTTGCATTGATTTAGAATTTTAGATTTAGAATCTTGTTTGCATTTTAAGAGAAATAAACCTCTTCAAAGGCAGTCTAAATGCTTCTTCTAGATACAAAAATAAAGCTTGATAGTAGAAATGCTCCTTAGAGAAGTTTTATTGACTCCAGGGGATTTCGGTGCCACTGGAGCAACTGAAAGAGCTGTTTCCAGCAAAGGCAAGGATTTAGCTCAAGAAAGAGGCTTCCCTCAACACAAACAGCTGTTTCTTGTCACATAAGAGAGAAAAGCTGCAAAAGAAATAGGACATAAAGTACGGAGTGAATAAAACTGCTGCTTCCCTGCAAACATCCCTTACAAAGTCTTGAGCATAGGAGGGCTTTCCAGCTCATGATGCAAGAGCCAAGGCAGGGGGTGGGTTTCGTGGGCTGGGCTGAAATTTGACATCAGGAGAAAATTGAAACCCAGCATTGGTGGAAGCTGTCTGTGATGCAGAGGTGAAGGCTGGATCTGGCTTGACGCTTAGGGGAGGTGAAAGAGGGGGACAGTCCGCGATTCAAAGAGCGAAAGAAGCAGAAGTCCATGGGCGGCAGTGGAGGAGAAACAGAGAGAAAGGGCATAATAGGAGGGCAGCCACAGCATGTGTAGAAGGTAAATAAGTAATCACAGTAAAATAAGGGGCAATTTGATTGGAAAAATTGGTTGCTGCTGCTCTCCTGGTCTGGCTGGATTTCTTGCAGATGGTGTGTGCTGTTCTCTCTACAGCACATTTCCGATACATTTGTGCAAACCTTTACAGGAAATCTCGCTCCATAGTGACCTGCATTAATCTAAAAGCTTTGTTAAAAATTGTGAATCAACTCCAAACACAAAAGAATTAGTTTTCAAATGGTGATTTTTTTTTTTTTAAAGTAAAATACATTTGTATGGAAGAAAATGAGAGTTCAGAGACAGGCATGGCACATCTGTAAGATGCATGCGTGTGATGGGAGGGGGGATTGCAAGCTAAAGATCACTTGCAATTAGCTGCTGAACTTACTGTGTGCTATAGATTGCTTCCTTTAGGTGTGTTAGCAAGCTGTTAACACCTGCACTGAACATAGTTGCCAGATTTTTATCTTGGAATATTTAACTAACTCTAATAATAGTTTCATATTTTAAGAGAATGGTGTGGAATTATAGAAGTAGGAAAGAAAGAGGGATCATAATGGAAACTGACTGTGTGATGAAGTGTAAACAAATGAGAAGTCAAATTAAGTCCTATTAAATCTGACTCAGATATGATTTGCCTCAACTTGACTTCTCTGGAGTTGCAGGGTGTTTTTTCCTGTGCTACCTAAATAGTATTTGAGCATTGTGCAGATGCTGCCAAGTTAATCAAATGAATAGTCATTTCAGCACGAGCATGAGTTTTAGGGGTGAGTGATCAGGGCATTTGCTGAGGCTGCAGGTCATATGGGACCCCATTAAACTAAGTAGCAGTGCAGATCATCCAGTGTGTGGATGGGAATGGGAGAAGAAAGCAGCCCGTATCTTAGCATCTGACCCTACAAATGTGACATTGGCTTTGCCCTTGAAGAAAGAGATTTAAGATCTTATTTCCTGTTTCCAAGTAAATCTCTTATCTAGGATCTAGTATCCACTCTCCACCAATATGTTGAGGGATTGCAATAATGAATCTTTCCATCACATCCAGGGGAGGCTGCTGACAGCACTGCACCTCTCTGACATTACACGCTCTAATTACATGCAAGGTTTTTAAGAGTGCTGAAACATCACAGAAAAGAGAAAAAGATAAAAGCCAAGATTTCAAAAAATGACAAACCAGGACTTCCCAGATAAACTCCAATGGAGAAAATGCAGCTTGTTTCATTTTGTGCTTGTTTCATGGGCAAAAAAGAATGCTTAGGTATTCCTGAAGGAATGCAGAAACCACAAACACAGGCTGCAGTAGTTGCAATTAATTGCTCTACAGAGGCATGATGCATCACCCATGTCCTACTACAGCTTTGCTTTGAAGAACTAAATGACTCTCCAGCCACCCATTCAGCCCTGTGCTCAGCACTGTTTTGCACCCTGTCTCTGGGCAGAAGGCCAGGATGCTTATGTACTTAACTACCTTCTCGAAAGACTTTTTCACAGATATATCAGAATGAGGTATTTGATGGAGTAATTAGGTGTAGTATTTTAAATTAACAGTAACCAAACAACTTGATTTTCACTCAAAAATGATCCCAATTTTGTAATGGACAGGGCCAAAATAAGGATCAATGTACAGAAGCACTTAAACCTGTTTCTAGAATAATTCTAAGGTTTCTAAAGCACATGACTATGTGAATGCATCGTGTTTTTGAAAGACTGCAACTATTTTTGACTAAGGTATTTAAAGACTACAGGTATTTTTGACCACCAGTGTTGGTTTCCTGCAGACCTAAATTCTTATAGATTGTGGAAAGAAAACATCTGCTTTTGCAGAGTGATTTTATTCTTGGCTGTTATTCTATTTACTGTAATATTAACTTATTTTTAGAAGTCTACTTCATATTTCAGGCACAAGTATGTGTTTCTAAAGTATTGAAAAACAGCAGCGTTTTCCTGTCAGGGGAAGTGAGAAAATGGGAGTAGTCAGTATTTGCATTTATATAGCATCTTCTCGCAAAGGATATAGAAGCACTTTGAAATTACTAAGTTGCCCAAGATCCAGGGAATTGTCAGTAAAAGGTTGTGTGATATTTGCAGATCTATCACCGACTACACTGAATGTGATGAAAGAGATGCAGCCAGGAAACTCTGACCTCAGGATTTACATGGGAAAGGAAACTTGGAAAAGTGAAAAACTTGGAAAAATGGAAAACAGTGTGTCTCATTAAATAGTTCAGCTGTTCGTTCTCTGACCCACAGACATGATATACTCTGGATGATACCTGGCGAGCCATGCATGAAGGAAGGGACAACCTGAAGTTGTTGCAAAGTTGCCAAATAGCTTTTAGAGCTCAGGTCTAACTGTCTAGAGCTTTGACAATTGGATCAGTACAGGTTTGGTACTATAGACAGTATTGGTATAGGATTTAATTAGAATAACCCCTTTTTATTGAATTCTGAGAATGTCAGCTTGCTAATTTTACCTCTAGCTCCTTTTCAGGCCAGCTTTTCCTTAGAAGGTATTTTTAAAATTGGGATGTGGGAGGCTTATTAGGTCATTGAAAGTGACGGAATAGAGATGTAATCAATAGTTCATCGTTGGGAAAGAGAGTGCCAGAGGAGGTGTTGCAGGTCAGGTGAATTGCTCTAATGGGACTCAGAGTCACAGACCAAGAAAATTACTTTTTGTTGCATTTGCTCATTATCATCGGTTATAACCCTTAGCATCCATTTATCAACTTTCCAATTCCCCAAAGAATTAAGAAGCATTTGCTTTACAAAACTCTCAAGAGTGTGATTCTTACTATTTGGGTATTAAGATGTGAAAAGGATTCTTGTAAAATATTTAAATTTATTGCTGTTAGGAAAATTAGCTTTTATTAGTACAAGGAAAATAGCTTACTAAAAATCTCACCAGGTCTCTCTGAGTCTTACCAGCGAGAATGTAGACCCACCGAGGAGCTTTTAGTTCTCTTTTTCAAGAACAGAAAGAGAAATACAGCCTCTGAAGTGAAATCTCACCCTGCTGTCTTTGCCCTTTAATGCTAAGTTAGAAGAGCATCTTTCTGTGTGACAAGTTTAAACAGTATTTGTGCATTCTTAGCTACTTGTGTGGTTTTAGTAAAATGCCTCTTTTTGGACCTATAACACTGGGCAAATCAGCAGTTCCAATTTGTGAATGCAGTTATATATATCCTGACTCGAGATCTGAGAAAGAAATAGCTGTTGGCCTGTTTTTACTGGCAATGTGAGAACTATGTGCTCAGTTATCAGTTCTGTTTTGCTGCTGCTTCTGTCAATATCACATCAGTGATTTTACATGTAAAAATTGTGCGTGATCATCTTTGTTGGAGGGACTGTATGTTCCATGTGATCCTGGCAAGCATTCGGTGTTTTGTAGTTCCCGAACTACTAACTGCTATCTCCTCTTTTAAAGCAATTTCCTGTTTTTCAATCGTATTTATTTTAAAGTTAATTTTAAAATTCTATTAATTTTAATATTTCAATTCTGATATATTTTTTAGTATCCTAGTAAGGAGCTTTTATCTATCAATATTCTTTCCTTGCTTGAGTTGCGTAGTATGACATTTCTAGAGTGCAATTCTGTTCTGAAAAGAAAAGCAAGTATCATTCAGTTTTAGTGGACGTCTATGTTTGTACTTATTGCTGTAAAGATAATTATATACACATTAAGAACCTCCAGTTCAATGGATATCTAATTTTTGGAAATAAGACTACAACCAGTGGAGTTTTCTTAGCATGGGCAGTTTCTTAGACCTGCAGCTGAAATTGATATACTTTCCAGTTAGACAGCTAATAATAAATATATCCATTTCAAAGAGCATATTGAATGTACTGTAAATATGTATCCCCTTCACACCTCAGTAGATCTATTTTGCAAGAAGTTTGTATTCTTTATGATGAAACGCAAAAATATTGCTATGTTATATGTTGGAGTAGTCCACAGCTTTTAGTGTCCTATGGTCTGGAATTAAAATTACATGAAAACCAGCAACATTGTTTCTTGCAAAACGTTTTAAGCTCAGCAAAGGTGGCATGGCTCCTACACCAACGCACACAGCATGGGCAATAAACAGGAGCTGGAAGCCACCGTGCTGCTAGAAAGCTACGACCTAGTTGCCATTATTGAAACTTGGTGGGATGAATCCCATGACTGGAGTGTGGCTATTGATGGCTACAGGCTGTTCAGAAGGGACAGGTGAGGAAGGAGGGACGGAGGGGTTGCCCTCTACATCAAGAAATGGATAGAGTGTGAAGAGCTGTCTGAAGAATAGCCATGAGCAGGTTGAAAGCTTACGGGTAAAAATCAGACACCGAGGCAACAAAGGGAACCTTGTGGTTGGTGTCTACTGCAGGCCGCCCGATCAAGGGGAGCCTCTTGAAAAAGCTTTCTTCCTCCAGCTACAGGAGGCATTGCGCTCGCAGGCTCTTGTCCTGCTGGGGGAATTCAACCACCCTGACATCTGCTGGAAAAGTAGCACGGCAAGCTGTAGGCAATCCAGGAGACTCCTGGAATGCATTGAAGATAACTTCTTAGGCCAGGTAATAGACAGCCCTACCAGAGGGAATGCAATACTGGACCTGTTGGTCACCAGCACAAGTGAGCTAATCGATGACGTCAAGATTGGAGGCAGCCTGGGCTGCAGTGGTCATGCACTGGTGGAGTTTGCAGTCCTGAGGGATAAGGGTCAGGCGAAGAGTAAAGTCAGGACCTTGAATTTTAGGAAAGCAAACTTCCAGCTGTTCAAGGAGTTAGTCAATAGGACCCTCTGGGAAACTGCTTCCAGGGACAAGGGAGCAGAACAGAGCTGGCAGATCTTTAAGGACACTTTCCATAGAGTGCAAGAGCTCTCGATCCCCAGGGGTAAAAAATCAGGAAAGGCGGGCAAGAGACCGGCATGACTGAGTCAAGACCTGTTGGTCAAAATAAAGGGCAAGAAGGAAATGCACAGGCAGTGGAAACAGGGACAGGTATCCTGGGAAGAGTATAGAGATGCTGCCCGGTTGTGTAGGGATGGGGTCAGGAAGGCCAAGGCATGGCTGGAGGTGAACTTGGCAAGGAATGCAAAGAATAATAAGGGCTTCTACAGGTATGTCAGCCAGAAAAGGAAGGTCAAAGAAAGCGTACCCCCCTGATGAACAGGCCTGGCGAACTGGTAACAATGGATGAGGAGAAGGCTGAGGTACTCAACAACTTTTTTGCCTCAGTTTTCACTGGTGATCTCTCTTCCCACACCTCTTGAGTGGATGGACCTCAAGATGGAGACTGGGAGAGCGAAGTCCCTCCCACTGTAAGAGAAGATCAAGTTCGTGACCACCTGAGGAACCTGAATGTATATAAGACTATGGGACCTGACAAGATGCATCTGAGAGTCCTGAGGGAATTGGCTGATGTAGTTGCCAAGCCACTCTCCATGATACATGAAAAGTCATGGCAGTCAGGTGAAGTCCCTGGTGACTGGAAAAAGGGAAACATTGCACCCATTTTTAAAAAGGGTAGAAAGGAGGACCCTGGGAACTACCGACCTGTCAGCCTCACCTCTGTGCCTGGGAAGATCATGAAACAGATCCTCCTAGAAGCTCTGCTAAGGCACATGGAGGACAGGGAGGTGATTAGAGACAGCAAGCATGGTTTCACCAAGGGCAAGTCCCGCCTGACCAACCTAGTGGCTTTCTTTGATGGAATGACTACATCAGTGGACAAGGGAAGAGCTACAGATGTCGTCTATCTGGACTTTTGTAAGGCCTTTGACACGGTCCCCCACAACATCCTTCTCTCTAAATTGGAGAGAGATGGATTTAATGGATGGACTGTTTGGTGCATGAGAAATTGGTTGGATGGTCACATCCAGAGGGTGGTGGTCAACGGCTCAATGTCCAGATGGAGATCAGTGACAAGTGGTGTCCCTCAGGGGTCTGTATTGGGACCAGTACTGTTTAATATCTTCATCAATGACATAGACAGTGGGATCGACTGCACCCTCAGCAAGTTTGCAGATAACACCAAGCTGAGTGGTGTGGTTGACACGCCTGAGGGACAGGATGCCATCCAGAGGGACCTGAAGAAGCTTGAGAAGTGGGCCCGTGTGAACCTCATGAGGTTCAACAGGGCCGAGTGCAAGGTCCTGCACCTCGGTTGGGGCAACCCCTAGTATCAATACAGGCTGGGAGATGAAGGGATTGAGAGCAGCCCTGCCGAGAAGGACTTGGGGGTACTGGTGGATGAACAGCTGGACGTGAGCCGGCAATGCGTGCTGGCAAGCCAGAAAGCCAACCATATCCTGGGCTACATCAAAAGAAGCATGGCCAGCGGGTCGAGGGAGGTGATTCTGCCCCTCTGCTCCACTCTGGTGAGACCCCACCTGCAGTACTGTGTCCAGCTCTGGAGTCCTCATCACAGGAAAGACATGGACCTGTTGGAGTGGGTCCAGAGGAGGCCACAAAAATGGTCAGAAGGATGGAACACCTCTCCTATGAGGAAAGGCTGAGAGAGTTGGGGTTGTTCAACCTGGAGAAGGCTCTGGGGAGACCTTATTGCAGCCTTTCAATACTTAAAGGGGGCTTATAAGAAGGATGGGGACAAAATTTTTAGTAGGGTCTGTAGGGATAGGACAAGGGGTAATGGTTTTAAACTAAAAGATGGTAGATTCAGACTAGATAGAAGGAAGAAATGTTTTATGCTGAGGGTGGTAAAACACTGGCACAGGTTGCCCAGAGAGGTGGTAGATGCCCCATCCCTGGCAACATTCCAGGTCAGGTTGGACGGGGCTCTGAGCAACCTGATCTAGTGGAAGATGTCCCTGCTCATGGCAGGGGGGTTGGACTAGATGACCTTTAAAGGTCCCTTCCAACCCAAACCATTCTGCGATTCTATCATTCTATGATTCTATGATTAATCTCACTTAGTTGTAGTTGTAAAGAAGCTAAAGCTCTCGTCTCAGCTAGTCATTTAAGCGCTTTCTGTAGTCAGTGGGGAGAGAAGCACACCCAATGGCTGACTTGCCTGTCTGTCTAACTTAAAAAGCAGTGAAACATTTCTGGAGATGCCTGTTTTCATCTGCTGAACAGCTCTTCTAGAGATCTGTCACTGAGAGAGCTAACATTCAGTCAAATGAATTCTGCATTTTACACACCACACACATGTTCTGAGCAGGCCCATAGCAAGCACCAGCGCATGTTTCCTTCTGGATTTAATTTTTTAAATTAAAAAATCCAAGGAAGCTGGATTTAATTTTTGTTTAAATTTCAGATCAGAAAAAGCACAATATGTATCCTTAATTAAATGTATATGTAATCAATGCTGTCAAGATTGAGCATTAATCAGACTTTTTATTTGCCACTTCTAATATAATATGCTTTTTTTTTCTCTTTCTGTATAATGTGACACCCAGAAAATTTATTTTCTACTAATTGCAGTAAACAGAGCAAAGACCCACAGGTAAAGCAGTCTAGTGCCTGAACTCTGGAAGTTGGACATGTAAAAAGAGGACATTTGGATCACGAACTTTAGGAGCTGGGTACATTTTTATGCAATTTTTTTGTCAGAAGGTAGTCTGATAGTCTGATACATTATTTACAGTTAAGATATTTGAGTGAATGGACATTGCATTACTATTTTAAGAATTGTCCATGTAAAGAAAAAATAAGGCTTGTTGTTCTCCTTAATCTACATGTGGGACGTTCATTGGTTCCCAGGGAAACCATTAGGGTAGGATTTGAAGAGCACAAATGAGAAAATATGATAAAGCACAGTTGGAGGCAGAATCTCTTATAAAAGCCTCTGAGAGTGAGTGAGTAACCCTAAACATTAACTAGATTTGAGGTGGAGGTTCCCATTAGTGAATGAGGACCTAAGAATTGATCCTAAGAGTATGCAGAGTATTCAATGATACAAAGCAAAGTAATTTTAGAGATGTGACATGGTGTTTTCAGCCTACATAATACTTCAATCCTCAGACCTACTCTTCTAAAACCATCAGCTGTGGTTAATCAGGAATGCTTACAGCAGGGATTGAAATGGCCAGTTCACTCCTTTTTTCCAATCAAATTTTGCTCTCAGCTACACTGCTGTCCTACGGACTTGTGAAGGTAGGATTCAGTACATCATTTGGATCTTCTTTTGACTGCAAGCCAAATGAAAAATTGCGTTTGATTCACTTGCTATACAAGTTGGTTAGTTTTCCCTCTGGACATTCACTAGTCTGTAATAAAACCCCCCAATTTTTAAGTGTTTTAAAATGTGTTTTCAATGTGTTTTTAACAGATCTGGACAGAGCTGAGTCATTGTTCCTAACCTAGTCCTATATTGGAGCTGTTCCATAGGAGGGGGATTTTTCAGTCTGGCTGGTTCATGCCATTTAGCTGGTGCCTCTGACTTCCAGGTACCCTCCTAGCTTCTTACACCTACTCCCTCAGAGTTTTCCTTATGCAGGGCAGGAGGGATCATACTGGGCTTCTAGCTTAATCCCTCCTGGGGACAAAGAGGAAGGCAGGCAGTGGTACACATCCTGAGTGACACAATTTCATCATCACTGTATTTAGCCACAGGGAAGCTACATCTCTTTGCTAACTAACCCGTGTGGTGATGCTCACCGTCCTTTCTCAGTCCGATTAACTCTTTCCTTCAGGCTGAAAGGAGCTGCCCAAGTGTCAAGGTAGGTGGAGTCCTTGCCTCTCTCAATAGCTTGGCTCTATTTTTGCTCTTTTTCACAGGATAGTTGAGTCTCCAGACTCTGAGAAAGAGCTAGTTACCCTCTGATATTAGGCCAACACTTGAGCAATAGTCAAAGTCAGTGGCTCTAGGTTGCTGTGTGAGTTCTTTTCAAATCAGGCAATGAATGATGTGTCTTTTATCTTTGCTGGGAAGGAACAAATCATAATAACCCGCCATAGCCAGCGTTGGCCATTGCGTAACCACACTAAAAGTCATCATCCAAAGGCTGGACTGAAAGACTCTTAAGCTTGATACTCCTGGTGTTGAAAGTTTGCCTAGCTGGAGCTGGCATGTCTGGTCCTCTCTATGCATGGATGATGTGAAGGACGCTGCTGGCTGCCCTTTCTCCTGTGCTGGTACATCCCTCTCTGACCCATATTGAAAATCTCTGCTGCACACTGGCATGTTGTCGTGGTTTAACCCCAGCCGGCAGCTAAGCACCACACAGCCGCTCGCTCACTGCCCCCCCACCCCTGGGATGGGGGAGAGAATCAGGGAAAAAACCTCGTGAGTTGAGATAAAGACAGTTTAATAGGACAGAAAGGAATGAAAAACAATGATAATGATAATAATAATATGACAATAGTAATACTAAAAGAATTAAACTATACAAAGCAAGTAGTGCACAATGCAATTGCTCACCACTCATTGACCGATGCCCAGTTAGTTCCCAAGCCGCGATCCCCCCTCCCAGCCAGCTCCCCCAGTTTATATACTGGGCATGATGTCATATGGTATGGAATATCCCTTTGGCCAGTTTGGGTCAGCTGTCCTGGCGGTGTCCCCTCCCAGCTTCTTGTGCCCCTCCAGCCTTCTTGCTGGCTGGGCACGAGAAGCTGAAAAATCCTTGACTGAGTATAAACACTACTTAGCAACAACTGAAAACATCAGTGTGTTATCAACATTATTTTCCTACTAAATCCAAAACACAGCACTATACCAGCTACTAGGAAGAAAATTAACTCTGTCCTAGCCGAAACCAGGACACATGTTGTGAACTCCCCGGTGGATGGTGTGCACTTCTCTGTGTGCAGTGATGCCAGGTGGACACACAGGAGCTGCAGTGCAGTAGAGCTTTGCAGTGGGTGGGGTTCATAATCAGAGTGTTGTTCCAAAGGTTTTTAGTAATGGAAGTGTCATGGATGAGTTCTTCATCTGATCTCACTAGGTGGTATTTCATTTATCATCAGAGATCCTTGCTTTTCACGAGTTTATTCCTTTTCAGTTCATGGCTGGAGACTTAAAAAATAAAATTCACATCTCATTAGTTTATTGTCATTTTGAGAACTCATTCGCTGAAACCCATGGTTACTATTTTGCCGGAATCTCACACTGTAAAATATAGAAGAGTTTGTGTCCTTCAGAGTGGCCTTAAATGGCAGTAGCACAAAGAAAGCTATCAGATGCCATTAGCAGCCTTCTGCTGGATTAATGGCCAGCAAAATCTGGTGAAGATGCCTGGAGCTTTCTAGCATCACTGTTGTGATTTTGTACATAATTGCCCATGAGCAGCTACACAACATCCAGCTCAGCTACACAACATCTAGCTCAGCCACAGCATCACGCTGTCAGGCCTGTGCACCCGCACGTCCCTCCCCACCAGCTTTCCAGCTAAGGCAAATTGAGGCCAAGTGCCTCTCCCAAGGTTACACAGTGAGGCAGTAGCTCTCCTGTGGTTAAAATCCCCCATCTCTACATGGCTCTTAGACTTTTTGTCCTGGCCACTTGTGTGACACGTCTTTATCCTCCTGCCTACTTGAACAGCCTGGTTTTGTTGGAAAATCAGCCTGTGCTGTGGAAAAATAGAGAGACGTGATATGATGTTGTCCAAAGATTTCAGCAGGGCTTGCTTGAGAATGCCACAAGTCACTTATTCAGGCCATCATTTTGCAAACACTTTCAGCTGACAAAAGCCAGCACAGCTGCCAAAAGAGTCTGTTCTTCTCACCCCTTCATCTCCAGCTTCCCTGCTCATGCCTCCCGTGTAGCATCCCCTCTCCTGTTTTTTGGGAGTGTTTGTGTGCTTGTGCAGTGAATTTGGACTGGGAAGCTGATCCACGTGAAAACTAACCTTTTAAATTCTTTTTCTGCTGGGTTTATTCTAAACTGGATTACCTCTCTGATAGTCACGACACATCTGGGCAAACACTAATGCTATACAAGAGAAGGAGCAGTGCAACAGCAAAGACAGCTGAGAGCAGGACAAGTTTGCTTTTTCCATTGGTAATACCAGCCTAGGCCAGGTTGTAGTAGTTGTAATACTGCAGCTTCATGTTATCTTCAGCCATTAAAAAACCATTCTGTCCTGGCACATCATGAATATGTCCATAAAATAATGTAGTCTGGAACGGCTAGTTGGAAATGTTTGAGAAAGTGTTTTGTTTGTTTTTTTTTTTTTAATTAGGTTCTGTTAGACCAGGTGCTGCACTTTCATTAAGCAACTGCACAGATGTAGGAGAGTCAAAGAAAACCCTTTCTGTACCCAAAATTTAGTCTCTTCCAGAGTCAGGAGATGCTGTGTTGCCCCAGGGTAGCATGCAAGCAGTAACACAGTGCACAGACCAGGCTGCGGATGCAGAAGATGTGAGGGGAGGAGAAAAGGCCTTTGACAGCCTCCCCAAGCTGGGAGGCAGAGGTCAGAGAGGTGAAAGGAGCTGTTGTACTTTGGATGTTCGACTTGTCAGAATTTGTTTAGTGAAAAAACAGAAATGTTTCCCAAAGCTCCTTTTCTGGGCTCTGGGCACATCTGTTATATGTTCAGAAAAGGAGCTAAAATAACACAGGGGGAAAAAAGTTAACTCCCTAACGTCAGCCATGGAGAAGGAGCGATATCCACTTCTGGCTATCAAATTCTAACTGTGAGGGGGGAAAATTCACCCTCTAGCCCACTCCAAAAGAATTGGGAACAAAGAGGTTCCCAGTAGCATGTTCACGAGGTTATGTTATCACAGATCCTCTGGAGAACAGGGTCTGACCAGCTCCTGGGAATGCCTTATACCCAACTCAGTGCCTGTTATACTGATGTAGCTCATCTTTAACATGAGCAGGATTTTCAGGGGGAAATGCAGATTTTTAGCAGTGATAGCCTGGTTGGAACCAATGAAGATCCCAATTACCGTCCCTCTTACTTGTCACCAAGCTTCTGTAAAAGTTTGGAGCCCAAGCAAAATGAGTCAGGACATGTGGGGTTTGCAGTACCAACAGAGCCTTTGACAAGGTCTGAAACAGGAATGGGAGTAGGGAAAACATGACAACGTCACTTGGAGCCAAGCAAAAACTCATCTGCCCTAAAAAATGTCTCCTAAAGAACACAGTCTCTCTTCTATGCTTGCTGCCAGTTGTACTTGATTAATCAGGTTTCTGTGGGGGTGTTTTCCTTCACTCCATTCCTAACAGCATATTTTTCCATAAGTATTCTTAATCTTGTTGCAGATAATTTGTCGCCTGCAAGATCACGGCTGTTCCAAAAAGTTGCAATATTTTGCCCTCAGAAACTAATAAAATTCTTGTTGGATACCTTTTCAAGACCTCAGCCCCACAAAGGTATTTGTTCTTTTAAAAGTAATCATTGTGTGTTTCCCCTCCCTGCAAAAAAGAGGGTGGGAGTTAGCCTGGTTTTGATCCTGTGGAGTTGATTGAAGTTTTCCTGCTGGAGTCCATTAGATCGTTTCAAACCAGGGAGCATTTATGTGCGATACACCTGTTTCCAATAGCTCCCCCACCTCCATAAAGACAGCTGCAGCAGAAAGTCCTATTCACTCTGGGGAAAACACATTTTCTAATAGCTTCCCATCCCCCAGCCAGATGGGATCAAGCTGAGGCAGCTGCAGTCCAGGTCCCATGAGAAAGAATACAAAAAATGCAATTAAAATAATTAGTTAATGCCTTTTTTATCCGGCATGGTAACAAATAGGGAAAAAAGCTTGAAATAGCTATTCTACATATCAGTCCAATATGATATTGGATGCTTCCCAGGATTGCTATAAGCTTTCCCTAGAGCTTGTGAGTGCTCGGCCAGTTGTTGGGTTAAGGATCTCTATTACTGATGGTAATGGGGGTAGGTTAAAGCCACTTGCACAGTAGATTTTGCTGTGAGAACAAAAAAAAAAGTGAGTCTGAATTGATAATAAAGTGATTTAGATTCTGCTTCCTCCCTTGGAAATCAAGATTGCCTCCCATTCTTTTAAGCATGTACTGGCTTAGGTTCTGATTAAGCAGAATTTGCCCGATGATTCAAGTTTATGGGGGATGTACAAATGAAAAATGCATGGCCAAATATGTCCCTGGCACAACTCAGTGAAATCTGGCATTTACCCAATCGTTAGCTGCTTGTTGTTTGAGGGTTTCTCTGCTAACCTTCAAATGGTGCAGCAAGTGAAGATATCTTTTGCAGGCATTTTAGTTCCTTTTCCTGAAGCGTTCATAGCAAATAAAGCGGTGTACCAGGAACTGTAGCCCCAGTAAGCTGTATTTGTTATTGCCATAGCAGGTGGTATGTAGTCTGCAGCCAAGTGAGATGACCAAAGGATGAAATATAACCTAAAAACCAGGGCAGATTCTCTTAACAATCCTTAGCTTCTTTGATTTCACTCTCAGATTTTGTCCAGGGACCAAATTATGCAAACATGAGTATTTTTGCATTTTATATTCCTGTCATTGTTCCCTGCCATCCCTGTGGGGGAACCTGGAGGTCAGGCATCTTAGCGAAGGGCATGAAAATAAGGGAATGTTGAATAATAAATGCTTCAGGTCATGCAGGCTGTTCCTATCTCCCACCTTCCTGACAGATGGTTACAGAATAGCCTAGCTGAGGAAGTTCTGAGTGGCTCACAGAGTGATTCTGTGGTGTTAGTACGCAATCTGTGAAGCTGTCAATGCTCTTAGCCTTGGCATGGGTCGTCAAAGGAGTTTTTGAATCTCAGTAAGCACTTTGCCATGTGGCGGGGACTCCCAAAAGCTACATGCTATGTAACTGGGCATTTCCTTTTAATAGTTTCAAACTATTTCATTTTTGTGGCTTTTAAAATTCTTTCAGTTCTAGGAGAAATGGTATTTTAAAGTATCTAATTTTCTTATATTGTCTGGAAATGTAACTGCCCCCCTCTCCTCACCCCAAACCATTTTTGAAGGTTACTGGGAGGAAGAAATACCACGACTCCCCAGATTTGCCTTGTCTTCCTTTTGACTGTGAGAGGAGGGTTAATAGTAGAAGTGGGAAGAAGGGTTAGCAAAGGAGAGTGCTAGTCATGTGGACAGAACGCCAGCAGCAAAGCTGGCACATGTTGTTTCATTCGCTTGAAAGTATGTTTTATTCATTTGCTGATGATCATCTACAGTAGATATGAGAAAAAAAGAGGACCCAAATACTACTGGAAATCTAGGTGAAACTCTATAGCTTTGTCTCCCTTCAATGGCAGGTGGCTGCAGGAAAAGTGAGTTTCTATGACGGTTTCACTGGAATTCATATAGGCACTTTCAGTGGATTAAATTTTAAGGGGAAACCATTCATAGCTCACTTCCTTATGTTATTTACTTGGCATTAACTTCAACTTGTTTTCGTGCTGTTTTCACACTTGGCCCTCTCACCGGTGTTTAGGCATCCACCAGGCAGATACCTGCAACTGAACTGATCATCCCAAGCTCCCATTATAGTAAGGAAAGACAAAGGCATTTTTAGGATGGGATTCATTTGACATAGCTTAGAACTTTACTTTAGGATGAAAAGAACTGCTAGTCTCCATGGAGTGTATTGACTAAATCTCAGCTAACTGCATGGAGGGTTTTGGTAGGCTATAGGCACATAAATTTATGGTGGGAGTCAGGTACATCTGTGTTTAGTGCTATTAATACCTAGATTTCCTGGTTCCAATGAGCTGTGTATGATACTTGTCTGTCTTAACCAGATGATCCTGGGACATGGCGAGTAGTTCAGGATGGCAGCGCTTAGGGAACTGAATCCTGTGCCCAGCCAGGTGGATCCTGCTCTTGCAGTCCTCAGACTGACAAAGTCATACGTTAAAAGGCAGAAGAGTTTTTTTGCCGTACGCGATAAGTGGAAAGCTTCGTACAGTTGTCCTTGCTACTCCTGCAATACACTTGCAAGGCCAAGAAATGCTATGATTGCTAGTTCAGAAATGAGGGAAGAGATGCTGAGGAGGGTAAAGATGCTCATCTGCACGGCATATGGAGTGTAAGGTGAGGTGACTAAGCAGTAGATGACCCCACCGCACCATGCAGAAATCACAGTTCAAGTGCTGGAAGCCGTCATGCTTTCACAGAAGTGCCGTTTTGCCTTCCCAAGCCAGCTTGGAGACTTCAGCACGGCAGCGTAGCTCTGCCTGAAGTCATGAAGGAAGCCTGGTGTCACATGGAACTGAGCCCAAAACTCCTCCTAATTAGCAAATGATAGTTCGGGATGTTGTCCCCCCTGCGGGATGAGGATAAGGATGAACTCGGCTTTTGGCCTGCTAGGAGCAAGTTTAGGGTTTTACGTTAAAAAAGGACTGGATACTTCTGCAAAAATAGCAAACTAGGGAATAGTTAATGATTTTTTAATTGAATCTCTTACTTTTAATATTAATAACCCCTTAAAACCAGTGGGGTATGAAACACTTGGGGCTGATGTTTGAAGTCAGCTTGGATGGATATTGTTGAACTGTAACTTTTTTGCAGCTCTGTAGCTTTTCACTAGCTGCTGGGAAGATAAGACTTTTAACAGGAACATGTAAGTTCTGGAGCACAGACATGCCTTGATGGGAGAGTGGGGATGGCAAGGAAGGGCAACAGACATGAAATGCAGAGTTCATGGCTTTCCTGCATATTTTAAGGAAGGGTGATATGCTGGGTCCAGGCAACAGCTGGTGAATTCAAATATGTATTTAACATTCAAAGTCAAGCTCTGCTCTGTCTGTGTAGGGCCGGTCAGAGCTTGCAGGGATTTACCAGGTCTGTGGCCCAGACCAAGATATGTATTCCTGTGAAGTTGGTGACCATCTAAACTGAGATCATGTGCCACAGTGCAATGTGTATCGTAAAACCACTGATTTTTGCAGTGCTAGCCAATTCCTCTGCTTCATCAACTGGAAGGAGCAATGCTGAGGAAAAAGGCATGTCCTTCCTTTGCCCAAGGCAGACGGGTGCTATATGTATAGATCTGAACTACAGCTTCCTTGGATTTCTAAGCCAAACCTGTAGTGGTATCCAAGGTGAGGGGATAGCACCTGAACATGAGCTGTCAGAGGGAAACTGATGACCGTGCCATAGGTCCCTGCTGCGCTGGAAGGCCTCAAGTGCCCTACTGCTTTGTATTTGATATGGTGCATTTTTCCAGTTGGGAAGAGTGAATGGAAAAACTCTACCCAGGGCAGTGTATTGTGAGGGATGGCTCCAGGCCTGAAGGAGGAAAAGCAAGAGAAAGTGGGAGGCTAGAAAGCTGTAAATTAAAAAGGGGTAAGGGACAGTCTTCATACACCCTTTCCACCTTTCTTTTAATTTCCTTGTCTGTTAAACCTTAGAGCAAAAGTTTAATCAGTTTATAATGACCGTATGCAACAGTATAGCATATATCCTCCATATTATCTTTGTCTTTGCAACAGTAAAAAAAAAAGGAGAATTTAGTGTGATTATTGCCCTTTTTATTAAGCAGATATTTTGTCTGTGATTCCAACGGAGGTGAACTCACAGCACTGTTCTTGTTTGCTGGCTACTCTTATAGACTGCAAGGACCCACAAACAGTATTAGTTATGATTTTTGTTATCGCATCAGGGAAGAGCTTTCCTCATCAATTAGCCAACTTTTGGACCTGTGAAACTTTCAGTGTGAATCTGGCACCGCGGTTCATTTTCTTAAGTGCTGCATGGATTGCAAAAGAGGAATACTGATTTGGCTGTTCCTGGGTCATCCACATCTGTGAAATGGGAACCAAGATAACGTCACAAAATGAAGATCCAAAATGCAGATACAATATTTAATTTTAAACTGATTGCGAAAAAAGCAACTATCTGACGTAGAATATCTTCATTGGTGACTTTTCACTGTTTAATGTGCCAACATACTGAATCACAATTGAAAGTTAGATGCATTGAAGAATACATTTGTAGACTCTGAGCCCAAACAACCGTATTTTAACTGTGCTTGAGCCCTAGATTTATCTTCCTCCTCTACCCAGGTCCAAAGCCTCACTCTCTCACTGTCACTAGCTATTTTGTTGCTGCTGTTCAGTCATGTGGATCTTATTTATTGTCATTTGACAGAAACGAAAAAAGCAGTTCAGAAAATGCTTTACCAAGAGTAATTTGTTCCCAGCAAGACCTTTCTAGCTACGCAGTAGCATGAAAGCATCAAAGTGCCAGGAGAACTTTTTAAAAATAAACTGCCCTAATGCTAAAATAAGCTTTAATTGATTGAGACTTGCACTGAGCCTGACAATCCGAACGATTTATTATTATTTTTCCTTTCAAGCTTCAGCTTCATGTGATTTAAAGTGACTGAATTACAGTTCCCACATACCTTCCTACCCACACGGCATGAAAAAAAACCCCCACACAAACTTCTTAGCTCCAGAGGAGCTGCTGGATACACCTGGAAGAAAATAAAAAAGCTGATTGAAAGTGAAGTTTAAATAAAGGTGATGATGATGGGAATGTTCTGCAAAAAAACCCTATTCTGGCTAAATGCCACGCTGTGCTTCCCTCTCCTCAGAGGAGAGCTCTCCTGGGGATGTCTCTCCCTGTCAAAGGCATTTCCTTAATGTCTGCTTATAGAGCACTGGATCCTGTAGGCCAGATGCTGTCGCAACTCCCTGCGTTGGAGATTAATAGTAGGCTGTGGATAAACTACCACTCTGTCTTCCCCATTTTAGGTTTTTAAAGAAAAAACCACAACCGAGTGGCTGTACTCAGCTATTTAAATAAATAAGCTGTCACAGGCTCTCTAGCAAAAGGTCAACACCACCACCGAAGACTGCTGATAAATGTGCAAAACTTTCTGGCCGACAGAAAGGAGGCTGTACTGGCAGTCCTGTACTAGAGAGAAGTAAGCACTGGAAGTAGGTGGAATATAGCAAATGTCAATGGGGTCAGTTGTGGGGTTTCTTCTTGGCAGTATGTTGTGGAGGATGGAAGTCTGGTCAGACATTCATTAGTGATAACTAGTGATACTTCTGAAAGTATATCAGCCATGCTCATGGCATGTTTGGGTGTGTGAGCAGGGAAAGCACGGATCACTACCTTCAGCCTGGGGAATGTTTTTAGACTCATGCCAGTATAACGGGGCTCATGGGCCATGGGTAGCTGCAGTTTCCCCAAGGGCTATGCCATGTTCAGGTCAGAACAAGTCCCAACCTAGCCCCAAGCTTCAGTTGAGTTTAAGATCTCACTGTAAGTCCTTATCTGAATTGTAGCCCTGGACAATTCACTGCAGCCAAGAGCCAAACAAGGATTTTCATTTAACTCCCAAAATTTCAAGAGGAGGAAGATGCTTAAATACCCTTCTGGCTGTGGCCCTCAATTTCCCTGCCCATGTCAGCACTGCCTGTGATAGTGCTGTGACATTTATGTCCACAGAGCCAGCAAAGCTCAAACTGCTGGTAGAGGTTAGGGGTGATCCAGGCCCTGTCTATGGATGAGTTTCTTGGTCTGGGTGGCTGGCTGTCCCCTCGGGACTCCCAGACTTGTTTGTCAGCAAAATGGACCATCATCACCTTGGGTTTGCATCCTAGTACATGTTTGCAAGCTGGGCAAGTTGCATGCTATCAAACATCGCCTCTAAATCACAATTCCTGCTCTCTGTCAAAGAGGCTAACAAATCCCTCTCTCACCTTTCTTTCTTGCCTGCTTAAATTATAAATTCTCATGGCAAGAACTGGCTCTGCTAATGCCCAGCCGCAGTGTCTAACACAGTCCTGTTCCAGGAGTGGTCTCTATTTGGTACCCTAATACAGATAAGCATGACCCAGGAATTCATGGCAGATTGCAAATCCAAAGGAAGGAATTCGAAAGGGTCGCCAGTTTTATTAATAGCCATCTCTGTAACTGCATGCAGGTCAGACCGGACACTGTGCAGAGCTTAAAAGCTGAATCCACGCTATCACAGGAGGGGCAGAAAGATGTGCCTAGTCACAGTACTGTAAGGACAGAGATTTCTTTCTTCAGGGCTGGTTGTCCGGATTTCCAGTGAGCACTTCCACAGTGCCAGAAGAGTGAAATAAAATGTATTTCAGGAAGAGCGGGGATTTTTGAAGACCGCAGAAGCCAGCTGGATTTTTTTTTTTTATTTATAATTTTTGTCATGGACTGAACTAAGCATGGACTAGCGTGGACTATTTAAAAAATCATGATGTTTCTGAAAACATACTGGCTTTGCCTAGAAGAGTAACTTAGGTAAACAGGTAGACTACCCAAGACAACACTTGTTGCCTGCAGTGTGTAGTTAGTAATGTAATCAGTGCTGTAGGAGGACATCATGAAGAATGGTTTGAAAGCTGAATGTCTGGACTGCTTGAAAGTTTGTGTGAATTGAAGCTGATGGTTAATTCGAGAGGAATATACTTCATTCCTTCGAATGCAAAATTAATGCAGAACTGTGGTAAAAAGGCAAAGGTAACTTTTCCTAAATAATTTTCTGTAATGGGTCTCTTCTACATCTTGATTGTAAGCATAGTGTAAAATTTTTGAAGTACTTAATTAGCTGATTATTCAGAGGAATATTTTCTTTTTCATATTTACCCCCATTCTGATTAGTACTACTCACTGACACTGCAAAATGTATTCCAAGATCAGATTCATTGTCTCTGTGAATTAAATCTAAGTTTATATGCCATATTATAGTTTTTTTAAATATCTCAGATTAACATTTTTATTTTTGCTGTAAAAATATATTGTCAAAATAGTGAAATAATTATTAATTGGGTTTTTCAGCATTAGATAATGTGTGATTCTTATTCTGACCATGGGAAATATTTGTTCATTGTAGTGTTAATGCTAGAATATTTTCAGCAAAAAGAAGTATCAAAACTTTCAACTGCCACTAAACTTGTAAAGTGAGCGCCACTGACTCCAGCACTTCCCAGGCTTTCACTAGAAGGTTTTAAGTGTGGTTTTGATGAACTAGGTGGGAGTTATGACTTGCTTGGGATAGAGGCAGGATCATGTTCCTATTCTGAGAGCAAGTGTCAGCCATGGAAACCCTTTGACCCCTCCATGGTTCTGCCAACATCTTGATCCTGTTGATTTGGTGCTAAATCCAGGGCTCCCATGCTGTGCTCCGTAATCAAACTAATGCTTTTAACAGATGATTCCTGTAAAAGCAATTTGGTCCTGTTTCTTTTTCCCTGCAGAGAAACTGAGCTTCCACCATTCTCAATTATTTGCAGGGTTGTTGTGAGCTTGTACAGGATCATAACAATCACACTAAACTTCCTATATTTTCTAGGAATCTGGAAACGCCACTGGGAAAGCAAGGCTGTCCCCAGTATCGAGCCCAGCTTAGTTTTGCACTTTGCTATATGTTTTAGCAAGTCCTGGTATAAGGAACTGTTAATAGTAAATGTACAGCACTCTAGCCAAGGCAGCCTCTGCATTAGAGCTTCCTGCCAGCAAGAGGAAGACCTCATTCCTTTTCCAACAGAGATGGTGTCAGCAGTGTAAAAAAGGGATATTTTACGCACTGGGTCATTTCTCCCCCAGTGCCTATGATGTGACCCATAATTGGAAGGAAACTGGTCATGATTCAATAGATGATGTAATGTATATCCAGTGTACAGACCATATGTTATCTTCAGGACACTTCCTCCAATTCAGGCGGCTCCACAGGTAGGAGGCCTGGTGCCAAATTAGCTGTTGTCATCTCCTCGTGGCTTAGCCCAACTCAGAAGGAAATAAATATTTACATCTTAGCTGAATCCTTTCAGCTTCCTTCAATATCCCGGTTTAAGACATATGGATTTGTGGCAGTGATGGGGGACTAGACATTGTGTTAAGCACTAGATTATGCTAATAAATTCATGTTTTATATCTGCAAAAGAATTAATATTGATAAGCATATGTTTATGAGTTTCATCTTCAGCAGACCCTTCCAGGCATATACCTATGTGCCAGTGCTTTGCAAAATCAGAGATCTAGCAGTTGACACAAGCATCGTAGAAACGGTAAATAGACTTGATTTAATTTTAATTTAGGGGAAAAAATGAGATGTAAAAAGCGTTCTACTAAAACCTTTTACAGCCCATAGTATTCTGCTATGCTGTGTGTGAAGTTCTTTAATCTGCGTAACAGTCATGAAGAGGAGTGGAGAGTGGCTGAGCAGGCAGGGAGAGAAAAAATCCTGAAGGGGAACGTGAAGCATGTTTTGCTTTACTCTGAACCTGTACAATAATGTGAGTTTAACACGTTCAGTTATGTATACCGTGATTTAAACAACCAACAGACAGATCTTGCTATCCGAAACACTAAATGTCTTTGCTTTCAACTGAAATTAGAATGCATAATCAGTCAAACACTGATTCAAATGACAGGTTCAGTGAAAGGTACTTAAGGAAATTCCCAATCAGACCTGCCCATCAGAAGTGAATTTTTCTGTTTCATTTGCATTAAAAAATAAACTGCAGCTTAGAAATAAGGGCTGCACATTGTCCTTTCAGCAGAGAGAGATGTGCTTGTTCCCTGCAGAAGAGAAGTAGAGTCTGACTCTTATCAGGTTTTTGCCTTTTGCTAATTCAGCTTTCTTTGTGTGGAGCTTCAAAAGCATGGTCTTGGTGGTTAGCCAAGATTTCTTTGTCTTTGAGATTCAATGTTAACTTTTTTTGTTTGTTTAATTCAGTTCTGCTTCATTTGGACTTAAAAGCAAACAAGAACTCCCATTGGAGGGTATCACTGTCTGGAGCATGTTCCTGTTTGTGTTAGAGGGCTCAGAGTCTCACTGCTCAGGCTGGAGGAGTTTCTTGTGATAGATTATCTCTGATGATATTTAGCAAGCAGCTGACATACAACAAATAAAGGCCAGCAACGTGTAAGACTGACTGCTTCTGGCAGCTTCATATTATGATAGGCTATGAACACTTCCGTTTTGCCACTTTTGCTTTAGCCTCTGACGTCTGTGCTCCAAGAAATGATATAGGAATACCCTTTCTGAGCGTGTGCATATCATGCAGCTTATCCATCTCTCTCTCACCATGTCATAAGAGGTATTTTGAGTAGCTGATACTAGTGAAGAGATACTTGATCCTCTGGTGACGGAAGAGATCGTATTTACTGGGTTCCTGTGGTCTGGCATGATGCTGACTAGAGTATAGTGTGATGTGGCCTAGACTCCCTATATATTACCAGTGCCATTGTAATATATATATACACCAGTGCCTATATATTACCATTGCCCGTTGCAGGGTCAATGCCTATGCAACTAGCAGTCAGTACTGTACGCAGCACCTGAGGCCCAGTCATGCCCAGCAAATCTTTGTTTGCAGCAGAACTTACTGTAATGTCCTTTTCCACAGCCCTTCTCAAACTCTGGAGGGGCTCTTTTGTTGCCCGTTACTTGCTTAAGTGCAGGCTGTAAAATAATTTAAAAAAAATTAATTTGTTCTCTGCAGAGGCCTGATGCTTTCAAGGAGGCCTGTAGTTGACGAGTCAAAGTCTCAAAGGCCCCCTGGGAATGAGTGCTGGCATTGCTCATTCAGCCCTTCTGCATGCACTATATGACTGTTTTCACTCACAACAAATACTGCAGGCAACCTTGAGTATCCTTTGAAAATATGTCGATAGTCATCCTATTTCTTTATGCTTGCACAGAGCTGCTCTGCTTCCAGTTCTGCAGTGTTATTGTAGTACTGGGCTGAAGGCAGCAAACAGATTTCTTTTAAATGTGACATCAAGAGCGGTTTCTGCACAAGATCTGACATAGAAAACCCTCTCCGCTTATATATCTTTGTACTTTGCTTTTTGCTTTAGGCGTGCAGCCCTCCTGCACATAGGCCTCTCAGGTGCTGTATCTTCTGGCCAGCTCTGATACAGCAGAGAAGGATGAGAGAACACAGAAAATCAAAGACTGACTGAGAGTACATGGTGCTTCCAGGCTGTTTACTGCAGCTCAGGCTGACTATCAGTCCAGGAGAAAGAATAGCTGCTAGGCTCATGAGTCTGGTGCACTACAGCACAGAGAGCTCAAGAAAAAAATCACGTTGAATGGAGGGGAATAGAGGAAGAAAGGCTGAAATTGTTTTCACCAAAACCTAGGTGATATTAAAATCTGCAAAACTGGCGTCACACCCATAGAAGGTCATAAGAAGCCAAATTCTACTCTCTGATACTTTGCTGTTATTGTAAAATAACTCCTGGAGCAACTGAGACAAATTTCTCGGAGAAGATTTTCAAAGCTATTGGTAAAAATCCAACAATTCAAAGCATTAAGTACCTTTTCCTTCACATCTGCCCTTACTGGCCTTACTTCCCAGCTTCTCCATACAAATCTGCCAGTGTGGTATCTTGTGGGGTCCCAGCCTGGAACTTCTGATGGCCATACTGCTTTTCCTGGTACTGAGAAGGGTACGCGGTTAGATCCATCTAAATGGCACAGTTCCTATATGGAAACATTCTTGTATTATATGGGCTTACATGAACTGATTGTTAAAAGAAACACATTTGGCCCTAGAGCTGGTGACTTTGACAAAAGGGAATCAAACTGCTTTTGCTATTTAATCTGCAGTCCCCTGGTATGTGTGTTATTCCCAGTACAGTACAAATGAGTGTATCCAACTCAGTTATTTTTCTAACCAAAATATTGTTTTTCTTCCCCCAGTTCAGGAAGACCCTGAACCACAAAATGGTAGGAGAGTGTTTCCAAGGAAGTATCAGTATGTCCTTGCCCTCCTCTTCTACTTTTCCCTGTGTAGCCATCACTGGCCACCGTCAGGGACAAGGCACTGGGCTGGATAATCTTTGATCTGACCCGGGATCACCACTCTTTTTATATGCACAGGTGATAACTGAAGCATTTAGCAGGGTTCACAAACGCATGTGTGGGAGCTTTGAAAGGGACTGAAGAAGGACGTATCAGAGGCTGGATCCCTACGCCATCTCTGCAAAGTCAAGGGTGTCTAAAGGGCTGGTCTCCTCTAGGAGTTCTTGCCTGTAGGAGTTCAGGGTGAGCAGGTTCCTACCTTAAACACTTCTGTTACTTTTGTTGCTTAAAATTAAGTAAGGCAAAGCCTGCTTTAGCCCTTGATTGTCTTACCTAAATTGCCATAGGTCGTGCTGAGGACTAGCCCTGGCTTCAGGAACTGGGTTGAAAGGGTTGCACAAAGTTACCTTTGGCCCTTCTTCCCATGCAGCATCAATTACAGCTGAGACAAAGTCCAGAAACAGTCCCTGTTTGCTGCTTCGTGCAGCTGGGCTGCTGGCACGCTAGAACATTTTGCATACACTGGTTTAACTGTTGGAAAATTTATTCACACAAAAATCTTCCCATTCTCTTAGACAAAGGATTTTTTCCCCACAGTTTGTTGTCAAAATCCTTTTCCCATCTGTTACTGGGGCAAAACAACCTCCTAGCCAGGATGTTTCATTCATGGATAAAGCTTTCATTGGAACTTGTTTTAAGAAGCTAAGGGTTGGGGGCAGATTTTTCTCCCAGTGAAATCAGCAACAAAACTCCCATTGATTTCCCTGTGAGCTGAATCGAGCCTCTCCTGACAATGGGGAGATTTTTAGAGAAGTTATGATGGCCGTGGACAAGGTCTTGTCACTTTGCCCTTTCAAAAGAGAACTGTTTCTGGTGGAGGAACAATCAGAATATTTGTCTCTTTAAATGAATGGTTCATAGAGCCTGCACTGAGAGGCAGTCTCCCTCTCTGCGGCTGTGAGGCTACTCAGAGCCTCCAATAAATCAGCATGCAGGAACTGAGAGCTCTGTCCTTGAAGA
Source organism: Gymnogyps californianus (assembly GCF_018139145.2). Lineage (NCBI taxonomy): Eukaryota > Metazoa > Chordata > Aves > Accipitriformes > Cathartidae > Gymnogyps > Gymnogyps californianus. The sequence goes on along the minus strand of NC_059500.1, from coordinate 80,871,806 downwards.
GATGTACAGTGACCTTGCTTATGCTTACTCTGGAGGAATAACCAGGGGAAATACAGGAGCCCAAGTAGTGAGCAGTGTATGACTAAAGGCACTGCATTCTGCATGCAAATGCTACAGTACCGAAGGCACGGTACGGACGGCACGCTGCTACACAAAATGCAGCTTTCCTGCTAGCCTGACCAGATCGCTGCTGTTGTTTTTTGCAGGGGACTGAATGAAATCCTCATGATCGTTACATGCTTGTTCAATAATAGCACACCCCGGTCACGTCTCCTTGCAAGCACATTTTGCTGGAATCACTGAGCAGAAGCGAAGAAGAGCTGACGACTATGTGTTTCCAGCGCGGGTTGCCGGAGCCCTGTGTTTGCCATTGGCTGCAGTTTTCTGGTTTATTTGCAGCTTCCCCCATCTGGAATATGAAAATGGGATTGAAGTAGATAATTGCTAGCAGCGGGTTTTCAAGAGAGGCTTAGAGGGAACAGAATGCCTCTTGCACAGCACAGGCTGCCTGCGCTGAAAGAGCTCTGAGAGATATTTTAGATGTTACCCACGTCTGAATCTCCTGGAAACTTTACCATGGAAGCAAGCAATTGCGCTCAATCCTGGAGCTAACATCCAAAAGGGGCAAGGAAGGGGCAGCAGGGCCAAACAATGGGATACCTTGTCCTTGGATTGCTCACAGAAAAGCCAGCAAGCGTTCCCTTCTGCTTCCCGGGAGAAAGGGCATGAAGGCGACAATGAACTGAATTTTGCCCAGTGGAGCTTCAGTGGCTTTTAAGAAGGATGGGATACACTGACCCTTCATCAAGCAGGGATTTGCTGGGAAACAGAACTTTGTTCTTCATATTCATCTGCGCCTTTGCCGTGGTCACCTTGCTGCAGCAGATCCTCTATGGGAGAAACTATCTCAAAAGGTAAGGGGGGATTTGAGGGAATAGGAAAAGTTGTCTGATCGGACTGAACGGAGACTGTTATAACTGTTCAAACCACTTCTCGGTGTTGTGCTGACAATATTAATATCTTGTCAATCTGGGAAGGTGCATCCAGCATCTGTAGTGTCTGTTAGATTATTAATAAAGGAGTCTGTTAGGCAGAATATAATGATCTCTGTGTTTCTTAGATCGTGTTTTAGTCCTCAGCTGTTGTAAAAATCTAGGTCTTACTTAACTTAAGCTAGACTGACTTGTATCACCGGAGTATTTGCCCCTGATCAGACCCTGCCATATAGGCTTTTCACCATATATAAGTTCAAGCTGAAGTGGCTTGAGAGGTTGAATTAAGGTAGCGTGCTCATTGCCTAAACTTTAATGTCTTTAGAAACAAACATGTGGATGCAGTTCCTAAAATCAAAGTGGCAATATTACTGTTCCAAATAACAGAGGGAGCACTTTATTATTTCACTGCTGTATTCTCATGAATTACTGCTGAGACTGCTTTGTTGTAGAGCACATCAGTCTTTGATCTGAAAATGGTACTGCTCTTTTCACAGCAGACACCATGGGGGGATCTTCAAGTGTTTAACCTTGACCCGTGCAGAGTTTATTTTACTTAAATCTAGTTTGAGGTCTTACGGCTTGTATGATTTTATAAAGGGGAATGTTTCTCTTATGTGCTTTGAGGTAAGTGGGTTTCAGTAGCGTAGGCAGCTGCTGTGGAATTTTTTACTGGAATTTGGCTGCATTTTGCCAGAAGAGATCAATGGTTTGGTTCTTGCCTGGTTTGCAACTCATGTAGTTGTTTGCCTTGTGCCAAGAGCAAGCAAAATGCTGACAAATCAGCAAATGTTTCTCGCTGGGGGGGTACAGCAAGCATGATATTAATAAGTATAGACAGGAGTGTTGTAGTTTATCCAGAGAGCAATTTGTGTGCCTTGCTTAGCAGTGAGGCCTTGGCTGGAGTACTCTGTCTGCTTTTGGGCACCTCACTTCCAGAAAGAAGTGACTCAGTTGGAAGGAGCCAAAGGAAAGCAGCAAGAATGAGCAGAGGCGTAGAAAACATGTTTGTTTGACTTGGAGAAAATTGAGGGGAGATAACAATAACTGTCTTGAAATACCCAAACTATTTCTGCCAAGAGGAAGGTAATAAACACATCTCTGAATACTCACAACATGACACGAAGTCATGGACTGAAGTTGCAGCAGGAAAGATTTGGATTTAACCGTGAAGGGAAACTTTTAAAGAAAAAGGCTACCTGAGGAGGTATAACATCTCCATCTTCGAGGGCTTCAGGAACCTGTTAGGTAGAGAAGGGTAGTACTGAGCTGCCTTGGTGTTGAGAGGATGACTTTATGACCAGTTGAGGTCTCATCTTGCCTTATTGTCTCAGTTTTTCCCATTTGTCCTGGAGGCTTTGCAGCCCTACCAATACTTGCTTTTCTAAGTCAAAATGACTGCAACAGGATTAGAGCAATGAAAAATAAATCCCAAGTATAAATTGAAATGAAAAATGGCAAAGTAAAGATAAAATGAGGAGAAGATGCAACTAAAGCTCTTCCAGTGAGTGATCTCTGTGGCCAGTCTCTGTCCTGCCTTGTGCCCTGGGAGCCTCTCCTGTCATCAGCGGGCTGCAGGGAGTGAAAAAAGAGTGATGTCCAATTCCCAGGCTTGCTAGGAGAAAATCTGGTTCTGAGCAATCTGCCATCAAAGGGGCTCAAGCAGGGAGATGTGCATACATTTCTTCACTTTGACTGGAAAACACTGTTTATTTAAATTTTTTTATTCCAGCTTGTAATGATTTGTTTCTTTTCCTTTTTTTTATCACAGGAAAGAGTCTCAAAGAGCGTTCCCCCCCACTCAGTGCAGGGAAAAAGCACTTTGGCTCCTTTCTGCTGGGAAGTGGTAGTTCCTATCTTCCATGGAAATAAAAATGCAGGATATGGCAGTCTCAGGCTGTCAGTTATTAATGATAGAAAGGTGATTTACGCAGCAGCCTACATTGTTACCATAATATTATTATCATGAAGGTACTTTTTCACTTTTTCTTTCCCTCTCTCACTCTCATGCCCTGCAGTACATTATGGTGACCATTCCCGAGCAGTTTGATTGCCAGTCCGCTCTGTGCAGGGGTAACTGTAACCTCTAATTACTCTTTTCTTTCACAAACCTCCGGTGTTAAATCCCCTGTTAGAAGCTGATGCTGTCTGTGAGGTTCCTTGGACACGTTAGAGCTTGCACCTCCAGGGACCCCGGTGGAGCTGGTGGTTTTGGAGAGCATCCCTGCAGAGGGGAAGTGGGATATTTATAGCTTTGGTGCCGCTTGCCAAGCTGGAGCTTGGGGACACTGCCTAAACCTAAAGCCATTTACTCGCTAGGATTCAACATGCCTCTTGTTTTATGATAGCCTTTGCTTGCCTCCCAACATCTGCAACAATAACAGGCCTCTGGGCCTCTTCCCAAGGCAGCGGGAAGAAATTCCCTAGTGTATGTAGAGAAACCTGAAAATTGCCCTGAAGTACTATTCCAGTAAATGTACAATGCTTTTAAGCCTAAATATAACACAGGGCTAGCTTGTTTCTTTGCAGGAAGATGGTGGAAATGGGTAAAGGCCAGCAAGGCAGGGGGAATCTGACTGAAAACAAGCAGCTTGGGCACAACGCAGGGGACAGCATAGACTAGGGACTGGTCCCAATAAGTGATGTGGACAAAGGTACCCTTTTGTGGGAGAAAGATGGAAGAGTTAGCTGTATGGCTCTAAGCTGGGCCATGCCACTTGCCCTTACAAGCAGGGAATGGGCTGGTTTTATTGCCATAAAAACTCACCTGAAGCTCTCCATGAAGGGTGCCATGGAGGCTTACGGTCCTGCATTTGTCCGGAGCCATACTCCCAAAGGCTGGCTGTGGGGATGGCAGGACTGCAGGCAGGAGAGGCTGCTCCAGGAAAGAAACTCTGCTCAGGGAAATTTGATAAGGGGTCCAACCTCCGGTCAAGTCCTCTCTTTCCCCTTAATGAGATATTAATGAGCTCCTGGCATTGCTGGAAGAAGGGGAGAATGTAGAGATTGAATTTCTAGGTATTCACACATTTTTCACCCACCATATAATGTCCTCTGCTCCTTCCCCTGCTGATTTGTACTGTGTCATTGGAAAGCAGAATCCTGCCCACCTTTTTTTTCCCTTTTTCAGTTTTCCTCCAAGTGGGATGGATGTGGGTGCTCTCAGCAAGGCCAATGCCTTGTCCCCATAGTAGCAGCTAAAGTCCTAATGAGAGAGTTAAACTGCAAGCTGGAGAATGATGTCGGGAAGCTCTGGTCTCTGTAGCTCCTGATCCTGAATAAAAAGGATGATGAAATGAGATATAATTAAGGGACTTTAATACAGATCTCTAGGGTAATTATTTTTATTTTAGGATTAATGTGATGATTAAAAATCCGCTGCATTGATCTGCTAAAGTAGGTTAAGTGCTGTGCACTTCTGCTTAAATCTGGAGCTGCCACTTGCTTTTATATTGACTCATCTTTCCAATGCTCGGCTTTCAGCTGAATTTTCTTTTGAATCAGATGCTCAGCTGAGGGCTGGCCTTTTTCTGTGAGCTCTTGTTTGGCCAGCAGGGAATAATCCTGGATTACATCAGGAAACTGCCACTACAGTAAAAAATGTTGAAATGGTCTCTGTCTTCTTCTCCCAACCTGTAGCATGGGAGAGATCAACAGGACGGTCCTTGCCTGCTTTGGCAAAGGAAAAATATCAGAGCAATACTTTGCTATATACCAATATTCTATTGGCAGGGAATTCACTAAATACTGTTTTTTTACACCCTGACTTCTGCACAGGGTGAGAGTCAGCTGAAGAAGGGAATCTGCCTCTTTAAAACCATTTTTTTTTCAGCCCAGTGAGGAGAACACATTTTCAAAGCTATTAAACACTTTAAACAAAGATTACCCTGGGGTCTGTCAGAGGGGGCATGTACAATAACTCAAAGAATCACACAGCAAGAAACAGCAAACCTTCCCATGCAGGCAGCCTGCATTATTTGAAAGCTTTACATCTTTTAAATGAGAATAAAACATCACTGCTGTGTGTGTGTACCCTATAACTGATATCAGACTCTCATAACTTGAGGTTATACCACCATTTTGGTATTTCTGAAGCAGCTTTTATTCAACAGTTGCAAATCAATCCCCAGACGTCTTTACCCCTTTCCTTACCCACATAGAGATAGCTTATGATCATTTTTTGCACAGCATGGGCAAATAAGGAATAAACCCACGGAAAATAAACCTGGACTACACCTTGGGAGATCATTTAGTCTGTGCTGTGCTATAAGACAAGATCAGATCTTACTTATACCAGCGACAGCAGTAATTGCCATGTGGACATGGAGGCTGCACGTGGCCTGAGTTGTATTTTGTCCTAAGCTGGGCTCTTGAGGAACTACAGCCAATTTATCTCAGTTGAGAGCTCCTGCCCCATACCTGGCACATGCTCTTCTGCCTGTTCTTAACACCCTGTGAAGATGTTAACCGTAACCTAAGACCATCTATTCCAGTGTTTAAAGTCTCTTTCCATTTAAATATTTTTCCCAAGAGACGTAAGCTGAAGGTCACCTAATTAGTCATCTCTCCGTGCCCCCTCCATTTCTAACCAGAGTGAAATATCCCAGTGAAATGACGTGTGACCTGTGAGTCACCTTGCTGAATCCCTGATGGTGCTGCAGAACAGGTTTTGGGTTTGGTCCGTTTTCTTCAGAGGAGAAGAGCACTGGAAACTTTGGGAGACAGCAAATTCTTGAAGCTATATACACCAATATGTGTATGTATGGGATATGGCCATCACCTTAAAGTGACTGGATCTAATCTAGCATAGCAGGAGAAGCTGAGACTTCATGAGACTTCAACAGACTCATGCTGTTCTTGCTACAGGGTATTCCCAAGAGCATTTCAAGGGGATGGGGACTGGGGTGCTGGCATCCCCATCGTGCCTAACTAACCTGGCAAAGACAAGGAGCTGAATCAGCTCCCTGAGAGGTCAGAGGAGCACTGGAGCCTGTGCTGGGGGAGAGCTCAGGGGAGAGAGATGGCAATGGGATGGAGGGGGCAGAATGAACAGGGAGCTGATAGATGAACTCAGCTGCCTGCAAAGTCATCCCCCACTGGTCATCCCATTCCCTTTGTCATTGCTGCTGTTGGCTGCTTTACGTAATGCTCCTGTCTCCCCACATCAAATAAAAGGAGAGAGCTCACAAGTACATGGCATGTGAACTAAAGCTCTGCAAGAATTTGCAAACGATCACAGCTCTATCACAGGCTGCAACAGAGACTTTTACTGTGAAAAGTGTCCTGAAGCCAAAATCTTACCTTCTGCTGCTTGGAGTTTTTTTCTGACCCATAATTTTAATTTGCTTTTAAAGAACAGCATCAAGTGGCTGAAGTTTTAGTACCAGAGCACGAGGGTATGTTATTTTCTCTCTTGTGCTCCCTGGCAGTGCTCTCTTTGGTTCTGATGCGGAAAACAGGCAGGGTTTGAATCCCTGCTCCCTCTAGACTTGCTTTATTTCCAGCATTGTTGTGTTGCACCTCTGCTTTTAAGAAGGCAAAACCCCTTGCTGATCTAGTCTGTGAGCTGCCAGTCCTTCTCTGTTCCCCAGATGACAGTAAATTAAGGTAATGAAAGTCAATAATTCAGTATTTTACAGTGCAAATTGCGTTATCCTGAGTGTGCCTTTCCCTGGTGTGTTACACCGTGGTCCTTCCTGAGCTCAAACCACAGGGGATGTGAGTCACTACAGAGTGACCTCCAGACACTTGCCCCTTTCGCTGTGGCTGTGGCCACCCGGCAGTCCCTAAATCAGTTCCCACAAGCCCACCCTGCACAGGAGTGGTTGGTTCGCCTAGGGTTTGAATCATGTTGGGCTGTAGGAGCTCTGCAGAAGCTTCTTGCCCTGGAGTAGTGAATTATAGGTGTCCTGTTTACCAGCCGAAAGGTGGCCATTATCCTCACTGATTAATACAGAGACAATTAAATCCGAATTCTAATTCACATAATACCCAGTAGCAGCTTGCTTCAGTCTAACTTTGTTGTGTGGGGATCTAGGCCTACTTCTGTCCATGCAAACAGATCTTTTTGGATATTTGGCTGAATATCCAGGCTAACTCTGCTTTCTGCAACTTTGCACAGATCTGTTGCCTCTGTATGACAGAGTAATGGTTGAGTTTTGCCAATGCCCAGCATTCAACACCTGTGAATCAAAGCCCTTTCATCCAAAGTGGTTTAAACCCCATGACATTCCTTTCAAAAACATCTCTGTTATAACCTGCCATGAACTTGTTCTATGTCGTTTTGAAAAAATTAGCTGCTTGCCCTCTCTGTGCATGGGTAGGTACAAAGTTCAATCTTACCTACATTTGTAGAAAGCCAAACCCAGAACCCAGTCTTCCCGGTTTGAGTTGTGCTACACCTGAGTCCCCCACAGCCCTAGCTGTGAGCGATCACATCCTTGACCACTGACCTCCGTGGCCAGTGTTGCAGACCTCCTGGTAATTCAGTCGTTTATTTTTGACCTGATTGGAGTTTCCTGATCGTTCTTACACTTGCTGGATTTGGTTCAGACATAATTGCTGTGCAAAGCTTTGTATTTTCTTACTTTCGCTGTGCCTCATTCTTACCCTTGATTGCTTTTTCATTTCATTTCTCATTTTTTAATTCAAGTGTATTCATTGCTCAGCAATCCATGCCTCCCTCAGGCAAATTGTGGACTTAACCTCTCATTTCTTTGAGGCATCCTTGCCCTCCGTTGCTTGCATCCATTTTGCTTTTTCATCAGCCCTGCAGATAGTCACTGTCCTTCCACGTCCTTTTTATTTAGCCAGTTTTATGCTTTAATTCTCATGATGAAAACCTTAAAAGCAATCTGTGTCGCTGGTAGTTTCATGGCACTTTCCATAAGAACAAATACAGGCAAAGCTAGGCTTTTCACAGTCCTAGCTGAAAATCTTGGGCAGTTAACAGTTTGGAGGGCTTGCACGAAGGGTAGGAGGAGATTGTGCCATCCACTTCTGTGCGTGGAGAGAGGGAATATTGCCTACTCCTGTGACTGATACTGGGTACAGACACATTGACTCTAAATGGCATTTTGCTCATCAACTTCAGCATGAGTCCTCCGTGCAAATGGGGGTCTGTGGGTATGTTTACACTGAAGAATATAGTGCAGTGTAGGGACGCTTGACCTGGTGCTAAATATATTAGTTTTGGAAATATGAGATGTAAAGCAATTAGCTCAGTCAGATCTCTGATGCTATGGTGAGATTGCTTCTGGTACCCATGCTGCACCAAGTATCTTTGCAGTGAGCTACCGTCTTAAATGTCAGAATTTGCTGGTATCTTAAAATATTTCGGATTTCCTGTGAGTCTCTGTGCTTGGAGCTTGGTTGGCCTTTTTTCTTGACAAGAAAACAACCTGCCTTACTGTCAGCTCATTCTGTTGTGGGTTTTGTGTTGCCCCTAATTATTACAAATAATAACATTTTAATTATGAATAATTATTACCAATAGAATTGATACAGATTATCTGTTACTCGTTGGATGTTTATCTTCCAGCACAGATGAGAAAAGGAAAGATTGTATCATTTTGAAAGGTATCCTTCGATGTCCTTGATGTCCTAGTCAACACTTCATGCCATTTAAGCAGACTAGTTGAATGTTGGCATTGAGTCTATTTTATCTTTCTTGGGAAGTGATTTTAGATCAGGTTTTTCAGACGTTGCATGTGAATATCTGATGCAAGGTTTTACCCAAATGTGAAATGTCATACATGAAACAAAACCTTTTTCTGTGTAATAGTGGTTATAATCCAGAAGCTTCCCACTTATGTTTCCAATTTTGCTCTTTGCGCTAGTCAAAATATACTCCTTCACCACTTTATTACTACCATTTCCCTCTACATGTAGAGAGAGCCAAGCTTGTCCCTGGTGTAATACTGTACGGCCAAGTGTGTGGTGTAACCAGACGTGCCCATTTCCCACATCCTCCATCCATATTTTGCTTTTCATGGGACCCATTTTATTTCATTTCTTCCTTTTGCTATGAATAAACCATTCCTGCTCTCCCACATATTTTCATACATTTTCAAAACCTTTTCTAATGGTCTTCTCCCAGTAAGACAGCAAGCAATCAGCTCAGCAGTTGCGCACTGTCAGTCAACTTGCAAAGCCGTAGGTCACTGAGACAAAGATTGATCTCTGTTAATGCAGTGAGCAGAAGTATGTATGTGTATGTATCCAGATTAAACTTGCATTTTGCTAATTTTACTGGAGAAATAAGTATTTTTCTAAACTGGACTGGTCAGATTCAACTCTGCTTCCACTGAATGCAAATGTGAGTTTTATTATGGACTCACATAAGAAGGGGAGCATCCTGCTCAAGTACGTGAGTTGGCCCCAGAAATTCTGGGGCTTTCTTTGTGCTGTGTCTGGTAGGGTTATGCCCATGGGTTCTCCACTGAAAGAGGCCAGCGCACACATGGTGTTTTTCTGGCATTATAGTACAGGTGAACTGGACCTGGACTGTTACAGGCAGATTTATGTTTCTTCCTGTCACCTGTGCTGTGTCTTTCTAGATTGCTGTGCCTCGAATATTTATTTCAAAATGGATTGGAGTGTTTGAAGTGATATTAAATTATTCAAGTACACATTTGCCTTTCTCTTGTCATCTTACTTCATTGTCTTCAGGGACTGAGTCTGGCCCTTTTGTCAGGAAAGAGTTTTTGGACACAGAGGCTAGTCTGCCTTGACTCTGCTGGGTTGGGTTTGGTCTCAGCATCTCATTGTTACCTGGTGGATGCTTTACTCCTTTTGAGCCCCTCTGATGTCTTTTCAAGTGCAGTGTAAATAAACTTGCTGTTTCTGGCCTGTGCGAAAAAAACCCAGATCCTTGTTTTTTCTCCAAAACTTCTCTTATTGTTATCTCTGTTGGCTGTTGTGCTTGTCTTCACTTGTGCAGCAGTCTGTCAAACTGGAGACTCCTGATATTCCCCTTTCCTACCCAACCTCCTCTGACTCTCTGATCCATTTTAGTGAGTGTTTTCAATCACTCTCATCTGCAGGTCATTCATGCATACCATTGTTTTCATTTTATTTTCCATACACCCTGTGGACACAGTGAGTCATAGTTTCCTTATTTTGCAGAAAGAAGGAACTGGATCTTCAGCAAGATTAACCATCTGACTTTCCAATACCTCTGTGATATCCCAGTTAGTAGGCTAGGGGCATAACTTTCCATTTTCAAAGAGAGTAGCATGATCATTTAGCACTGAAGTCTTCGGTTCCTCCTCTCAAGGGCACAAGAATTATGAAATGGGGAGACTGAGGTACAGTGAAAGTAAGTGATTTTCCACTGACTTTAGGAAGCCTATACGTGGCCTGGACTGTGTTTGTCAGGGCAAAGACTGTATATGGCTTCTGTGTTTGGGTAGTAAGTAACAGTGTAGTGCAGCACCATGACCAGGCCTGTAGAAATATGATTATAAAATTATTAATGATGTATACAGAATTAATGCATATACTATTAGCTTTTAAGTTAAACAGGAGCCGGAGTCACAAAAGCTGGGCTTGCTGTCACCTCCTAATGGCCTCTTTGCTAGGGAGAATGCATATAGAGAAGGAATATGAGAACTGCTAGAAAGAAAGAGCAGGTAAAGTGAAGCCAAATAAGAGAGGGAGCTCAGAAAGAAAATGAAGTAACTTGCCTTGCTCTTGGGGACATTCGTATCTTCCTTTCACCCCTTCAAAGAAGAGTCTGTAGACTCCTCTGCTTCCCCTTGCTTGACCATCTGTGGTAGGCCAGCAAGCTGAGTCAGATTTTGGCTTAGCTTCACGGATATAAAATGACATTGGTTTCTGTCTGTTTTTGCTTACTTTTGGGTTTAGTCTGCCTCTGGTAGATGCAGGATGGGGGCACTGGTAGCTGTCACCTTGAAAGATGAGTGGAAATAGCCTGCTGGCTGGGATTAAATGAGATGAGCTGGTGGTTTTTGGGGAATGGGTTGGCACTGGCGCAGCAGGTGCTTTTCCATGCCCTCTCCTCACACCACCTGCGTGATGCCCCTGTTGCCACTCAGTCCTTGTTACCCATAGGTGCTGATCACTGTGTTACTCAGCCACTTGCACCAAACTGGTCTTATGCCTTGAAAGCACATGGGTCTCTCCTGAATAAATTCTGCTGCATACACGGTCATCGCCTGCTCTCTGGTTAGAGCCCAGACAGGACTGCCAGCTGTGCTTAAAGTCTTTTGGGTCTTCTCCATTTATTACCTGTAGAATAGCCCTCTTTTAAAAACCTTGCGTTCTTGTCTGAGCTGAATTTTCACCTTGCCTTTGCACTTTAGAAAGGCAATGAGACACCCCTGAGGTGGGATCTCATTGTGACAGCAGCATGGATATGAAGCTTCTTGCTGCAATCTATCAACTTGTTCATTCTTGCCTTATAGTTCAAAAACCTCATAATTGTTTGACATCCTCTGCTATTAAAACCTCCGCTTGTGCAGGAGTGGTTTCTTGTTTGGATTGCAGCAACAGGCTTTTTGCTTTGCTTCCTGCTGCTTCTTGACAGCCGGTCTTGACAAGCCCTTCAGAATTACTGCTGCTTTGTTAATTTTCTGTTTGTTTCACCCCCTCCCGCTATTCTTACATTATGCCAGTGTTTATTTGACCACATACTGATTCAACATTTACAGTTACCAATTAGGATCAAAATATTGCTTTGACATTTACCTGAAACTCAAGGTCTTTATTGCTGGGACATCCAACTTAATGGAGTTTCTCTAATGCAAGGCACAACATTGCTCGTACTCTTATTTGTTAGGGGTAAGTCCTGTGATTAATGATGTCCATAAACCTTGATGAGAAATTTGCTTACAGTGAACGGGCAAAACATAGCATCTCTGCACTAAGAGTGTTTCTGGTTATTACACTTTTATGAAGTCTTCCTTTGTCATCATCAGCATCACGTGTTGGGGAAACATACTAATTTTAGAAGGAAATAACATCAGGGCAAATTGAGCAAATGGTAAAGTTCCACCATGGGTAACGATCGCAGGCTTAAAATTAGCTTTTCCTTTTTTTTTTAAGCTCCTTGACATGAACTGTCTAAATTACATAGGAGACCTCTATGTCTAAGTCATTTCCTTTGCTTTCCTTCCCTTCTTTTAATCTTTCCTTACCCTCTTTTTTGTTCTGCTTCTTTTTCTCTTCCTTTTCTGTGTTTCCATCCTGCATGTGCTTTTCTATTGCAATTCTGATTCACAGGAGCTTAATTTGCCTCTTTGTTTACCTGTTTAAATGTAGTTAGTGCTGAGAGTGAACACGGTAGAATTTAGCTACAGTAATATGCCAAAGAAATACACTGATGGAGCAGTTCAAGTCTCTTTTCTGTTTTCTCAGGCTGTTTGCAAATTTGGCCAGACAGCTTTTATGAACACTTACGACTCACGACTGAGAGGATTAGAAAATTTTATATTTTTAAAATTGAAATCTCCCAACTGAAGGCTGATTGAAATAAATGGTAAAACTCTCAGTAATCTTGTTAGGAACAGAATTAATTCAGGTCAGTGTTTTTAAATGTCTCATCCTTGATTTCTACTCAGTCCTAATACTACAAACCATTATTTATGGGAGTTGTTCTTACTAGGAGGAAGAGGTTTATTGTACCATCACTCCAGAAAATGCAGAGCAGCAGCTTCGTCTCAGTCTTGCAGACTCACAGTGACACACAGAGTCCTATAAGCTGTGTAATGTTTCTTCGGCGGTGTGCTTTGTCTATATAGAAGTCTGTGTGTTGTTAACCTCTGGAGTACCTGTAGGAAGAAGAGCACTGTGTGGTCCTCTTCCCTGTCTGGTTCAGGGTCGGACACTTAGCTTGCTCCTGAACCTAAGCTCAGCTCACAACTTTATACTTTGTCCTTACTATGTAGAAGTGTCATACCCAGACCCTTGCTTGCCCTTGTTAGATATTTTTGTACCTCAGTTAGATCCCCCATTCTGCCATTTCAAAGCTAAGTATTTTAAGCTGTTCATCATAAGACATATCTGCCATTCCTCAGTGTTAGTCTTCCTGATCTCCTCTTGGATCTTACCCAAAAAGTGCATGTCCTCCTTTAAACTTGGTGCCTCGGCTGCAGTACACACTGTTCCCAAAAAAGGCCTGATGAGAGGAGGGCATTAAAGAGTGGTTTTGTAATTTCTTTTACTTTATGGATGGATTCACCCCCCTCCACCTTTGAGCATTTACTTAGCTTTCCTCCTAGCTGTTACATGTGGAGTGAAGATGTACAAAGGGAAAGGACTTTACTGAATGTTTGAATTCTTTATTTCACCTGCCTGAATATTGGCTATGCTTTAGGAGAGTTCACCTCTGAAGGACGCACCGACACCAGCTATTTATCTAGATTAGTGCTCTCTGTTTCAGTTTGCAAGTAAATATCTAAGCCCAAAATATCTAATTTAAATCCAATTAAAAAGTACAATTCCAGCTTGGTTTTCCCACACTTCTACTCTCTGTCCCCATGTATCATTCAGTGCTGCCCTAGCAATTAAAACATATTTTTAAGGCCATATATTTAGATGCCTTTTACAAAGACATACACATTCAAAAGAAACGTGTTTCCATACCAGTTACAGTGCGGCAAAAAGATGTGTTGGACTGTGTGGTACATGGGAGAGAAGCACAAGTGTTTATTTCAACAAGCCTAAAAGTGAAGGTGTCTTAGTAAAAGTGAGAATTTTCTCGTGTTTTCTTCACACCAATATTCTACTCGGAAGTCATACCTTGGGCAGCCTCAGCTGATTAAAAACTGTCAGAACAACGTACGAAGTATGGGACTCCCTGACAAGCCATAGCACTGCATTACCCTGTAGCCATTATAGCATAACCTATACACCCTTTGATGTGATTCTCCAAATTGATCGCCAAAGTAGCTCTCTCCAAGCTGAACGTAAGATATAAGTATGCGATATCATCTCATTTTGCTTGTGGCGATCAGCATAGTCTCTTCCACTTGTTTTGATTTTGTGGAAAACAGGAGAATTGCATCCATGTATTTAACTAAGAAGTAATCAGAATGGATCTCCTATAAGCAAAAAAATTGGCTTCTGTATTTGAAATGTTCCCATTTTTATACTTAAAAAGTTTTTCTTTGAAAAAGCAAAATTTGACGACTGAAGAACATGCAAGAAATGAAAATGCATTTGAAAGATTCAGAGAAAGCTTTTTCAATATTTTCATAGAGCTTTTCTCCCACCTTTTGTGGTGGGAGGCAGCTTGGGAGGGGAGGGGACAGTTTAGGAGGCTAGCTCTTTCCTCAGTTCAGAGTGTTGAAATGGCTCCCTACCTTCTTCAGAATTCCTTCTCCCCCAAAATGCCTTTACCAAAAAGTCTGTTTTCAGTAAAACAAACAACCGAACAAAAAGATTAAAAGGCACAAAACATACAAGAGTAAACTTCTTAAACTCTTTCAAAATATCTTGGGTTTAGGTCAGAAAAAAACGTTTATGGTGACATGCACTGCACTTCACTTGGGTGGTGGGATTCTTCTGTCATGCATGCCCACACTACAAGCAACCCTGTGCTCCTTGTACTGCTGATGGAGGGAGAGTTTGAGGGATGGATCAGTTCACCCTCGGTGAAGGCTAGCCTTTGATTGAGTGAATCTTCCCCTAAGCTAACTGTGCTGAGCCAATCTCTACTGATTTTTAAGAACAAAGACAATTAGCTGATGTGGAAATGCCTTCACTGCAGATACTTGAAGTTAGACAAGGTTGTCTTAAAACAACTATGACAACAAGAAGTTATGTGCACACATTTCCACAATACAGAACAAATAAACTCCTATTATATGTTTTTGGAGCTGTTTAGAGCTACTCCCCTTCTCTGCTGCAGGAAGCAAAAAGGCCTTATTTTAACACCCCATGTTGTTCCTTCTTAATTTCCTATACTTATAACTGCTGCCAATTCAACTAGAGGATGGATGTGGTCTGAGAGATTCTCCAGTCCTTGTAATAAGCGTGTTGACTAAGAAAACTAGCAGGGTCCTGGATGCCCTTTCTTTCGGGCAAAGTGGGCTGGCAGATTGCTTCCTGGCTGTCCCTGCGCAGCCCAGCCGGGAAGTTAACTTTCAGTATTGGCAGCACCAAATGTTCACAACTCAGCTGCCAGGCTTCTGAAATCATGAAATTGGGTTAAAATGGAGAAGATTAAAAATAACAATCTGCAAGATTCTTTTTCGTTGACTTCTGAGCTAAGGGAAGGATTTGACTTGTGTTGACAAATGTTTCTTCAGACCCAGCTTTTTTAAATACATATGAGATTTCTACCCAACTATAGGTGTAGTTTCCAGAAGACTGCAGGCATCATGAGTCTTGGAATGAATTTGTGAAAGTTTGGAAAACAGGGAGTTATGATGATTGTGATATGCATTGGCTTAAAAAATATCATCTTCCCAAACAGGGAAAAGAAGCAATATAGTGTGACTTAGAGATGTCATCAAATGACAAATCCTTTGCTAGCATGGCCAACAAATCAGAGGAAGGACCCAGTGCCCACCACATTTAACAACTGCTCTAGATGTAAGATTGAAGTTTGGAGTTTTGAAGTTTACTTCTTTGGCCCTGCAGTTTTCCACATAAGTCTCCAGCTTTTTGTACTTGCGTCTCTGGGAATGAAATTTCCACCTTGCTCCACACATATGTATGTTGTTTATGAGCACAGATGATTACTGGCCTTCCAGTTTGGTTGGGGAGCCTAGTGTTGTTTTCAGCCAAGGACTTGTAGAGTCTATGGGAACTGAAAAGTAATTGTTTCCACTAGTAAGGTGATGTCTTGTGGTTCTTGGTATCTTTTTATTGGTTTTGATGAATGTGTCGTAGTCACATTTCTGTGTTAAGAAAAAGGACATGAGAACTCATGCTGATAAACTTAACCTAATGAATGATATCAAATATCAACTGCCTCGTTTTCTTGCTAGAGGGCTGCAGTTTAGCTGGCAGAATGGAGAGGAATTGGCAAATTGGACCGGCACCTTTAATTTCACGGATGACGGAGCAGTGAAGAGTGGCAGTGACACAGGCACCAGGTACCAACATCCAAGGGAATGACTACAGAGATCTCTCTCTCTTTGTATGAACCACAAATGTGAGCACAGGCTGTATGAAAAATGAGATTTGCAGTTTGCTTTGGCTGCTTGGTACTGCTCCCCATGGCACAGAAGGTGCCAGGGATGCTGAAGTGCTGTGCTGTTTTCCCCCTTCAAGGCCTTGGGGCCATTTTGGAATATGCCATAAGCATCCATGCAGTACGCAGGAGGGTGGCTTCTGTGTCCTGGCCTCTCCCATTTCCATTCCCCCACCAATGCTTTGTGTCAATATGTGGCAGTGTGGGAGAGTGAGACTTGGGTGGAGAATGTCCCAATATGACAGTACTGATGCACACAGAGCACACTGAAGAATCTGGCCCAAGGCTTTCTTTATAATAGAGTATGTATTCTAAGAAAACATAGTTCAACTCGAAATCTTTCCAGGGCCTAGTATGGGAAAAATGTTCTATCAAGATAAGACCAGAGTATTTCCTTTATTTACACTATTTTGAAAATATGAGAAGTACTGATGTGCCATCGCACTTTTTGTACTTATTAATTTGTAGTAGGATCCTTTTGACTGACATGTATCTGAAGGGTCATGAATAGCCATGTGCATAGCCATTTCCTCTAGGAAACTGGCTGCAGTTGTGCCTAAAGAGCTTTATAGCTATCGCAGGCCATCTGCATAAATCCGGGTACAGGCATCGGGCGAATATTTGGGGTATCTTCCTGGAACCTCAGTTGTAGAGGCTAAAAATCCTGAGTCGTGTAGTATCAAGTTCAATAAGTAGCAGGGAAATCTCAGAAAGACTGTAAGTTAAAGAAAAAATAAAATGAATTAAAAGAAGCTTACATTTAATACCTATGTATAAATAAAACTCTCTCCGGATAAATTATGTATTTTATTTCAAGTATCATCATTTTGGTAACCGTACATCACTACAGCTGTGGAGTTGATTGATAGCATTTCAAAGGCAAGCAGAAGTACGGAGTCAGACCTGCCAAAAATCATCCAGTCTCACTGAACCTCAGCAATGCTGCAGTACCAGTTAAGGCTCTTCACTGTAATGTGATCATGTATAAGTGCTACCCGCCACTCGGCTGGTTTAACTAGTTAAGGTTCTTTATAAAAAAAACCAACTTAAGCTGCAGTTTTTTACTCAGAGCAAGGGAAAAATGGTTCATTCTGTGTATGTATATATGTGTGTATCTATCTGTCTGTCTGTCTGTCTATCTGTATCTACTTTTGTGGCCTTTTTTGTGTATGCATCTATAGTCTGTATATGCAAAGTCTTCAGTTTAGGCACTTGGCATATAAAAGAACTGAATGTGACACAAAGACAGATATCTTCTTGAAGACATGAGAAAATTAGTAAATATAGATTTCCCCCTCTAGGCACCCTTGACAGAGACAACTGAACCATCATTGATTGCAGGACGGGGAACCAAAACCCTTGACTGCAAAATACATACTAGTTGTGAGGCACTGAATGACAGTACTATTCTCAATCTGTTTAGCCTCTTCAAAGATGAAGAGGTTCAGGATGCAAGTGGTTTTTATACAAACAGGCTCAAACTGCAGAAGTTAGGTATAAATTTCAAAGGTTATAATATCAATAAAAGATGCAAATTTCAAAGTCTGTGTCACGTTAATGACTGTGGAGCTGAAAGATGGGGATTTTGAGTTAGGAATAAGTCTAGCTGCAACATATATTGCACATAAGTGTGTTATAGATATTATTTATCCATTTGTCTACTGTCTGAAAGCTGAGACTATAGCAAAATAAAAAAGAACCGTATAAATGTGGAGGTGAGACTGTGTGGTGAGTAACTGCAGAGCTATGTCATAAATTGTTTACTATTTACCTTTGACCACCTTTCTTACTGTGTTATCACTAGACATCTCCTGGGAGTCTTAATCTGACACCCAACTTCAGGCTGTTGATATAAATTGAAAACAAGCCTTCCTCTAATGAATAATTCTTTCCACCAAATGGAAAATTTGCAGACTACATTTTACCAACCTGATTTTACTTGTATATACTTACAGGTCTCCAGAGAGATGTCTAAAGTGCACAAAACTAATTACATGTCAGCATACACACAGTAAATAACTTTCACTGCATGGCTCTGCAGTTTATTGTGTGTTATCACCTCCTTGTAAAAGGTTTGGTGTTTAAAGATATTAATTGAAATAGATATTAATATGCTTTTCGTTAGCTTATATAATTTATATATTTATATGTGTATAGGCACATGTTTATTCATACATATGTGGTATCAACCCATGTATATTCTGTAACTACTCTTTATCTTTTAGTTACGTAACTTAATACATGGTGTAGAAACATCGAGAACTCATTCTGTAGGAGTGGTTTATTAGATGAAAATGAAGGACTTCCAAAGCAAAGGCACACTGAGAGAATAAGTGCATTAGAATTGCAAGACAGCCAGACTTCACGAGAGCAATGAACAGTGAAGATTAAACGTTGCATGAAAATGATCAAGTAGGACAGAAGCGAAGAATGCCATATTATCTATCTGATTTCAGTAGAAACTGATTCAGACCTTAACTAATATACGAAGTTAAAGTGTGGCTTGCAATTGGAATGTTTTTTACTGTCCAGGGGAGTTCATTACACAGTTTCAGAAAATGAGCCCTACTCTGATTGCAGACAGCTCCACTGTGCCGGAGTAACCAAGCTAACTAAGGTTTTTCATCCCAGTGCATAAGATAGATACTTCTTCAGATTGTGTAGAACCAGTCCATGGAGATAAAAGCTAATATCGTGAGCTTGGCTCAGTATGTGGTGCAACTGAGAGTGTGGATCATGTTTGTGACATCTAATATTGTTGTGGGTAGATGCCCGACAGAGATCTCTGTTTGCTGGGGCTTTTTGGGCACCACAAGC
This sequence comes from Gymnogyps californianus, assembly GCF_018139145.2. Taxonomy (NCBI): domain Eukaryota; kingdom Metazoa; phylum Chordata; class Aves; order Accipitriformes; family Cathartidae; genus Gymnogyps; species Gymnogyps californianus. The sequence continues at coordinate 80,852,834 of NC_059500.1, read as the reverse complement.
TTCCTTTCAATGCATATTGCATTGCTGCAGGTCTTCTAGGTAGCAAAGAAGTTGTGAATACTTGCAAGGAGTAAAAAGTGAGTAAAAGTGAAACACTCAACAGCTCCCCAAAGCCATAGGGATGTGTGCTTTCAACCAAAGGAGGACTAGGTGGGCTACAGGCTCTTTGGAACACCCACTCAGATGCAATGTCAACCAACTGTTGAATACTGGCTTATTTTTGGTTCTTAGGTATCAGCTGTTGCTCAGATTTCTACCTTTTGCTTTTTATCTTGTGCTAAGTATTATAAATCTTACAGCATCCTTGTGGGGAATCAGGTAAAGGGTTCTATCTGATGCTGGTTATGAGAAGTAATATATGCAACTACTTCCTATAGCCCCGATTCTTCTGTTCTCCTTTGAATAGGTTTTGCAACTTCCTGGGATTGTGAGTCTTCGTGCTTAAAGCATTTTTCATTGCCAAGAAGCTGCCTTAATGATATGATGATCTATGTGCCATATTGGTTGGGTTATGGTGTTCTCTGCCACCTTCAGTCTATCTGAGCTGAAGATAAGGTTCAATGTAGGACTTAGGTGGTGAGACCACAGAAACCTTTGACGGGCGAGAGGAGACGTGAGCTTTATACTTTTGGGCCTGTCATTTTGTATACTGAATTCTCCAGTATGACAAATCTGGAGCTTTGTCCCCAGTGGCTACAAAATAGAAAGTATAATCAATTGGATTCATCAAATATACATTTTACAAGAATGCATGTAAGGGCTTGAGACATCAGACCTTATTGGCCAGGACAGTAGCTGAGGATGTTCCTTAAGTCATAGTACTGATTTTCTCATACAAAAATACTAAAATCTTGAGAACCACAAGAAAAAAACCCGCCATTGCTTGCAATGATAAACTGTGTTTTTTGAGATGTTATTGATGTGTAAGTGTTGTCATGTGTTTTGTTATGCCTCCCAGGTGGTCATATGGATAATGACATCAGCAGCTTATTTCAATCAGAGTGATGGGAATGGGCTTGATTAAAACAGCCAAACAGCAGTTTATTAAAAATTGGAAGAGTTCTGAAATGACATCAGTAAAATAGGACTCCCTGCAGCATACCCCACTGCTGCTTGTCAGGAGCCGATGCTGTTTTGATACAGTGACTGTGAAAGAAAAGAAACACCAAGGTCTCCCCGAAACTACAATTCAATATACTCTCCAATAAATCATTCTGAGGGTGATACATTGTAGGGCTGTCTCTGCTTTAGCTCCTGCTGTTACACCCACAGCTGGTGCTGTAGAGCTGTATTGGGTAGTATATTAGACTGCAATTTTGGAGAGACTTGGATCGCAAAGAAGTGGACGGATGAGAAGGGAACAACGTGGCATTGGAAGGAGTGGATGTTTGGTCAGTTCACACTGCTAATGTGGTATTGGGCAGCAGAGCCAAGCAATCCCAAACGATCTGTGTGCTGAGACATGCAGACAGGAGATCAAAACCAGAATGGCAGTGAGCAGCCAGTGCCAGTTTGCCAGGAGCTTTCATAGTCGTGATGAAAAACATATCCTCAGGGTATCACAGCTATGATCTTAACTGTACAGATGTGTAAACTGTCTGTGAAGTCATGGGACTAGATCAAATAAGGAATCCAGAAAAGAGGCATCTCTGAGATATGACAGATGGATGCATGCGCTTTTCTAAGGTTACTTGGGAGGTACATAGAGCTATCAGTGAACTGCTTTTAAAGGACAGAAATAGAAAAGCCACTCCTCTTCTGTGGAAGATCAAACTTATGGATTTAGGCCTGGTTCGTGGAAGCACTTTTGTTTTTTTTAAAGTAAAAATCTTTAATTTGGAAGATAGGTAGGGTATCTTGGGCAACTGCCCTTGTCTTGGTGGATGGACATTTCTGATGCCATGTGTTACCAAGAACCAGAAAAACTTGTGACACTGTAAGGAGACAAATCTAGCCAAACATTTCAAAATATCCTAGGTGGAAGATCAGGAGGTTCATGAGTTAATAGCTTTTAACCTCAGGTACATGAATCTTCTGGGAAGCGTGAGTCCCTGTACAAGAATTCCAGCTCCTGACTTGTGTTTGATTACTCTGGTTCTTCTAGAAAGAAAACCACCCTTCAACTAAAGATGCCATTTCTGTCTTCAGCTTCGGCTCATACTATTTTTCCTTCCTTGCTATGCTGTATTGAAAAGCTTCCTGCTACTAAGAATTGCATCTTCTTGCAGTGGCTCCCTACTCAGTAATCGTATGTTTAGATTAAGCTTCATACACCTCTCATACTTTTTGGAACCCAAATAATTTCTGCACGTCCTTTCATAACTCTTGCCAGTGTCTCAAACCCTCGAAGTTGAAATAGAATCATAGAATCATAGAATGGTTTGGGTTGGAAGGGACTTTTAAAGGTCATCTAGTTCCAACACCCCTGCCATGGGCAGGGACACCTTCCACTAGACCAGGTTGCTCAAAGCCCCATCCAAACTGGCCTTGAACACTTCCAGGGAGGGGGCATCCACAACTTCTCTGGGCAACCCGTTCCAGTGCCTCACCACCCTCACAGTAAAGAATTTCTTCCTTATATCTAATCTAAATCTACTGTCTTTCAGTTTAAAGCCATTACCCCTTGTCCTATCACTACATGCCCTTGTAAAAAGTCCCTCTCCAGCTTTCTTGTTCGCCGCCTTTAGGTACTGGAAGGCCGCTATAAGGTCTCCCTGGAGCTTTCTCTTCTCCAGGCTGAACAACCCCAACTCTCTCAGCCTGTCTTCATCGGAGGGGTGTTCCAGCCCTCTGACCATCTTTGTGGCCTCCTCTGGACCCGCTCCAACAGGTCCGTGTCTTTCCTGTGCTAAGGACTTCAGAGCTGGACACAGTACTGCAGGTGGGGTCTCACCAGAGCAGAGTAGAGGGGCAGAATCACCTCCCTCGACCTGCTGGCCATGCTTCTCTTGATGCAGCCCAGGATATGGTTGGCTTTCTGGGCTGCAAGCGCAGCCCAGAAATATCAGAACTAGATGCAGTAATTCAGAAGAACTGTTATCACATAATGTATACAAAGATGTATGACCATTTTCTTTTGCTTATATTTTTGTTTTTTTACATGACGTAGTTTATAATGACACATTTTGTTCCTAGCTACAGCCACATACTGAAAGTTCATGATCAGTTAGACATCTACTACATCTAGTAGCATTAGAGATGAAGGTAATAAAAGATTTAAACCAGTTAATGCCAGTGACATTGGCATCAGCAAATGGTAGCCAGAAGGGATGTGAACCATCTTTTTTATGTTTGTTGTCCCCAAGGAGGAGGTAATCAAATAGTTTCACCAACCTGTGCAGGAGAAGACTTGCTTCTCCAGCCTCCTCCATTGTGCCCACAGCACTTTCTCTCTCACTTCAGTCTTTCAAGCACCATCCTGGTGTGGACAAGTCAACACAGGCTCTCAAACAGCAGACACAACACATGCAGCAACGTGATTTTTTTGTGCCACGGTCCTAGTGGAGTGTAAGTTAATCTAAGGGCATCAAACATTTCTGCTTCACTTGCCAATTCTCAGAGCAGGGGGATCTCATTTAATATCAGTATGTCCACTGATGTTTTCTTTTGCAAGGTGTAGTGTGAAAGGTCATTATGATTTCCATCAGCTTCAGAGGCTGCTCTTGTTCTTGGTGGTAATCGTGTAGTCTAGACAGTGTCTATGAGAGCAGATCCCAAAGTCCCCGTTCCTACCTGCCACGGACTTACCTGTCAATCAGCTCTACATCAGCTTCTTTATCTGCCAAACAGGGATTGTGCCTTCCAAATGAGGTCAAAGTAATCTTAGGAGAATATGTCATGCGAAGGGGTAGGAAGCACTCTTTGAGGGAAAAAAAATCACTGTATTGATGTCAGGCCCTTAAACCTTTTGACCAAATCTTGTAGTTTTTGATGTTGTCACGTAGAAATATTAATAAAAGCAAAGGCTAGTGGGATTTGGTTACAATGGGCTCTCTGATGAAGTCAACGCCTAGTTTGCTCTGCTCTGGATGAGTTTTCCAGAGCCCCTGTAGCCATGATATGCTCCACCTCAGCAGTATTTTTGCCACAAGGGTCTGAAGATCCCACGCTGGCCTTGCCAGATGAACGTGAGTCCCCGTGTGCTTTGGGGAGTGTGCTCTGGCACACTTGCAAGGTTCCTGAGTAGGGAAGGTGAATCTAGACCTGAGGCTGGCCATGGATCTGCCCATACTGATGAGTGCAGGCACTGCTAATTGGACAGTTCTCTTAATAAGTATTTAGTAGGAGCCTGCAGGGCTTGGTTCATTTATTCTCATTTCTTAGTCACTGGATAATGTATATTTTTGGAAAAATCTTTGTTTTTCCTGCAGGGTAGGTGGAATCCTTCCTGCGATACTCTGCTGTCTTGCAGCGTAAGTGCTGCAGCCTCACTGCAAACAGTGCAGAACCAGCACTGCAGGAACGAGCGAAATGGGAAGGCAGCTTGTGCAGGAGAAAATGGTCTTGTTTAAAAGATGCCTGACAATTACACTCAATTATATTTTAAAACCTTTGTTCAATATATCAGACAAATCAGTGCCTCAATCCAAGTGTCACTTGAAGGCAGGATTGAAGTCTCAGGCTTTTTAATTCATGTAGCATGATCAAGAAAAGCTTACTTTTGATCAAAGCAGGAGCAGCCCAACTGCAGATGATCAAAGACCTAAGAGTTAGCTGGTGTACTGGGAAACCAAATCTGTCTCTCACTAGCGAGCTCAGTAAGCTGCTCCGCTGGAAGTGAGGTTGCAATGGGAGACATGAAGTTTAGAAAAGAAAGTCTCAGTAGTCAAAACCAGAAAATTACAGAGTAAATAGCATCTCATTTCTGGGCATTCAGTACTGAGAGCCATAAAAAGAGTCCTCTCTGAGCACTTGCAGCTTGTGTGGTGTTCAGATACAGGATTTGATCCTGGAGAAATGTTGTAAATTTGAAAGCTATGATTGACCTGAATGGACATAGAGCAGTGAGTTGTGTGTATTGCCCGGTACCCCGGGAAAACGCAATCCTGCATGCAAATATGTGGTCTGTTGTGATTCGGTTGTAGTTGTGTTCCCTATTGTAAAGAATCATGAATTCTTGTGTTGGTTTTCCCGTAGACTTGTGACCGTTGAGGGATAAAAGTTATTTAGATTTCAGCAGGAGAAGCGAAGGCAATGCAGGGAGAGGACATTCTGGCGGTGACATGTCAACTCTGTTTTATGGATATAAAACATGACTGTCATTCTGTAAAAGCTGAAACAGCCTTTTTCCATAGCAAAAGGAGTAGTGTAGTCAGGTGTGCCACTTGTCACTAATCACGAGCGTAAATCAAAATAAACTGCACTACACCCTTGCTTCTTAGCTGGATATCAACTAAGGAAGATGATGGAGAGGACAGTTTCCATTTGTGCTAATTAAGCTTTCTGACAGGCAAGTGTGTCTTCGTTCACAGGGAACTACGTGGTTTAGAGTGGGAGTTAACAGGCAGAAGCAGCACTCAGAGCCCGGGGAGTGGGTGAGACTGATGCTTCCTCTGGAAGAGCGCAGAGGGCTGGTCTCCAAACACTCCCAGCAGGACCAGACCCTGCCGAGCGAGGAGCTGGGTTTAAAGGACATCCGTGGGAGTTGAGGGAACCCATGTTCCTTGTGCTAGAGCCTGGTGTTGTGCAAAAACTGTATCTTGGGAAAGTACAGTGTGAAACACTTCTGCGGGAAGAGGTTGGCCGGTGCTCCAGGGAGCTGCCTCTGCTAATTTGCCTGGGTGTCTATAGCAGGAGGGGAATTGCTGTGAAGCAAACAGTCCTGGGAGAATGAGAAGAAAAATTTTTTTTGGTCTGTTGACTAGATACTGTCTTGCAAATTCCCTAATACTGTGGTAATGTCATTGATGCTTGCAACCTAAGTGCTACAGCGTCAGTAGCATTAACACTAAGGAGGCTTAGCATCCAGATGTGGCTCAGGGCTTATGAATGACAGCCCAGATGATGACTATTCAGTAGCTGAGGCAGGATGAGTTAGGTTCGGTCGAACTCACCTCATGGCCAGTAGCATCTTCTCCCCACTTGGTGCAGAAGTGACAAAGCTGTTGGTGTCCCCTGCCTTTGCTGTAGGAGGCACATGGGTGTCCCATCGGCAGCGTGTCATCCGGCCTGTTTCACGGATCCTCCCTCTGCACTTCCACAAGGTGCCAAATGGTGAATTCGCCACCCCCAGTGACTCTGCTGGAGAAGCTGGAGCTATTGTGAGAGTTAGTGACTTGCAGGACAGTCCTGTGCTTTTTGAAGCTATAGGCTAATGGAATAACTGCTACAAATGCAATGCTGCCTCATGCATTTCCTTTCAGATCCAGAAGTGGTTTATTTCTTACCTAATCCTTTCCTCCTTACCCTTCTGCCTCTTTGGTAACACATCCTTTTTCATTTCTATTTTTGGTTTGTGGATTGGGTAAACAGGCAATGATCAAAGGGAATCTCTGGGACTCAGGAAATTTCATCTCTGTTTCATAAAATGACATCGTTGTCTCCAGTGCCACAGGCTGAAGCCAGCTTTCCCCTGCTGCGGCATTCCCACATGATAGCATGTGCTGTTTGACATCTGAGCTGCAGTTCTCTAACTTAGCAGCAGAGCCAGAATTGTACAGGAAAGATAAAAATACATGTTAATCTAGATTTTTTGCCATTCTTATCTATCTTGAGGCACATACAAGGTACTGAATTCCAGTGTTAGGTGAAAGGCGAGGATGAGGCTGATGATAGCCATTGCTATCCCCATTACGCCCAGGGGGCGTAACGTGCTGAGTGTTGCGTGGAGATGTATACCTGCCTCTAGCTATTGTATAGAACATACACATTCAGGGTCCCAGTCTTGTCTGACTCAAAGAACCAAAATAAAGAGTGGATACCACAAAATACAGTAAGAAAAATGAGTGTTGCAGGATGATGAAAAAGTTGTCTGGTTTGGTAGTCAGAGGGGACTCCTTCACCCCTGTAAAATTCTGTGACCAGCAAAAAGTCCTATGGTGTTGGCTCCACAGACAGAAATTTCAGTTTAGTTTTGGAAATTTATCTGGAGTACATCCACACAGGGCTTTGGCCTGGTGCAACCAGGTGAGCTCTTAATCCAATTTCAGTTGGAGCAGCTTTCAAAATACACAAGTTGCTCAGCTCCAGCTCAACAAGCCAAGCACGCAGGATATGAGCCAGTGCAATGGATTTCAGCCACTCTTTAGTAAAGGCTGAATGTCCAGGTGAACGATTGAGTTGGAAGGAAAGCCCAGGCCTTTTGGTGAGAGACCAGATGAAGGTTCATGTTACATGAACTTAATCTTCCTTCTGGAGGCTGAGGAAGTCTTTTCCCAGATTTGTCACTGATTCTGGAGTGCTTTAAATACGTAATTTCCTCTACAAATCTCATAAAAATATATTTGTTGCCTTGAAGACTATGCAAACACATTTCCAAATAGTCACATTTTTTAAAGATTGCTGAGCTATTGTTTTTTTTCTGACAGTAATCAGTTTACTTCTTTATTAGGAATTTATGATGCTCTCCTGCCACGTTCTAGGCATGGGCTTCCTCATTTCAGTCTCAAGGTTTGTGCCTCTCACTGGATCACAGAAATTATTGGTTTGGGATTTGGCAAAGCTGAGGTGGTGAAAACCTCAGGGAGAGGTGAAGGAGACACATCCTACAGCATCATTTGACAGGATAGAAACGTTCCCAGTTAGTAACAGATTGCTTTGGGAAGCTTTTGGGCTTTTTCCAGTCGTATACTATATTCCCTTTCTCCCTTCTATAGGTTTGTCTCTTCCCCGCTTTATCAGATTGATTTCTGGATGTACTTACAAGGCAAAATTCAGAAGCTGTTTGTTTTTAGATGCTTCTGGCCTTTGGAGACCCTGTTGGAGATACCTGGAGATGTTACTTTCTGGACACTCTCCCTTCCTACAGTTCCCCTGGGAGGCATGAATGCTTAGCACTTCTCCAGAACAAATCAAACTTTGGATCCCCCAAAATTTTGATATTAACTATCAACATGACCTACTAAGGAAACTAACAAGGCTTTCCTACTTAAGGATTATATATTCAGGACTGAACAGACATTCAGGTCAAACATGAATTTTGATGATATTTTAAAATGACACAAACCCCAAATATTACATTTCCAATGAGGGTTTAAATAAAGCTCTTCCAGGAATCTTGTTTTTTTCTTTCATATTGAAAATTCAAAAGATAGTTTGGAGTTACAGCCTCATGAATTCTGAGATTTTAAAGGATCCATCAAAATAACTTGCTCTAGCCTTGATCATAATACCTATTCCTACAGGTCATCTCCTCGTATTTCTTCATTATTCTCATAACTGCCGTATGGGTATGCACAGTTCTTAGGTATTAGGTTTTAATACAGACTTCTAATGATAAGTGGTGAAACTGATACAGAGCTTGGTTTAAACCCTAAATCTTTTTTGTCATTTCAATACAGTCTCATTGAATTCACTGGACAGCCTGGGCTTTCTCTAGCCCCTAAACATGAGTAGCTCCCATTGTGTTTTGTTTCCCCTTCACTCCAGTCTGATGGCTAAGGTGGAGGAGTTTAACCAAAAAAGTAAAAATTTATGTCTATATTTTAGTTAAGAATAGCACTGTCATTTGTGCTGTGTCTGAGCATTCAAATCCTTTCGTTCTCAAAACCATCTCAAATTTTTTGAGAAGAAAATCCCAGCTTCCCTTGCCCTCTGAATATACCGAAAGAGTAAATCCCAATGAAAAGCTCAATTGCGTAGAGCTATGCAACTGTCTCCACAGACAAGATGCAACCTCCAGCACTTTGCTTTCCACCTAAGAGCAAAATTTAAGGTACTGTTTTTTAAACTCTCAGCACATTCAGACACCCAAAGGATGGGAACAGCGTTCCTTAAGTGATCAGTGCTTTTCCCCTGACTTTCAGTGGCAGCTGCCATGTGCTGACTGCTGGAAAAGGTAGCTGGTCCTTGTTGGTGCCTACAAGATTGATGAACTCTTGTAGGGGTGGACAAACTGGACATTGGTGGCTGTTCTACAATCAGCAATGACATCTGTGTTTTCCTGTGAAGTAATAACCTGCCTATGGGCCAGACAGTGTAATTCCAAGTTAGGCAGAAATCATAAATGACAACTTTAAGCAAATTTCCGTTGATGTGTAAGACAAATATTCTAGTTTAAGCCTTATTTATAATCTTTTTCCTTGTTCTTCTTCAGGTATTTTGAGTTTTATGAAGGGCCTTTGGAATACAATTCTACCAAATGCCTGGAATTACGGCAGGACATCATTGAGGTGAAGGTTTTGTCTATGTAAGTATGAATGAATGCTTGCTAAAAAGGTTACTTTTCAGGCAGGATGAAGATGATAACTTACAATGACATTGTCAAAAGATGCAAGGCTCAAGAAATCCCATCAATAGGGATCTCATCACAGATTCCTGAGGTTCTTTTACATGTGCAAGTAGTGACATTTGAATTTGATCCGAGGTCCATTTGAAAAAAATGGAGGCTTTTCACATACACTGAGGCATTTTGGTCAGGCCCAGTATCACTGTTTGGAATGAAATACAGTGTTTGTAATATTATTTGCAATACTATATTCCAGGTAATTGAAGAGTAACAACAGCCAGACTGACTCATAGCAAGTGTCCGTCTAGCTTAAGGCTCCATCATTGACAGTGGCCAGTAGTGAAGGCTAAGAAATGAAGCAAAAAGGTTAGCCCTTCCTGATAACAAATACTGGCATGGGGACTTGCCAGTGGTAAATGGTGACTAGACTACAGTAATTAGAGTGGACAATAAACCTCTCTCTTAATTTCTTTGAGCCCATTTGTACTTTTGACCTCCTCAGTCAGCAGTGAGTTTCACAACTTGATAACACTCAGTAAAAAGTAGGAAAATGTGATTCAGAGAAACAATGAAATATCTATAATTTATCTTTTGCGGTCCTATATGTACATCAGGAAACTAACGAGTTGAATGAGATGCATCCGTGAAGCCACAGCAATGGAATCAGGCAAAAAAGTGAGGTTGCCAATGGAACTCATTGGAGAGAGCATAGCAGGGTATTTTTGTGTTACCCTTTTGCATTTTCAGCATTGCACTGAATTTAAGTGCTTAGATTATGCCTAATCCCTTACCATATCTAAAACCAGTGGTATAGTAATCTTCCCGACAATCCACAAGGCTTATTAAGGTCTGTAAAGTGCACTGAGAATCTCAGTTGAAAGTGCAGCTATACAAGTGCATAGCATAAAGCAATCAAGGCAACAGAAAATACAATTTGTTGCTCCAGCTCTGCGTGATTTTGAGCATGTCTCCCTCACTGACTTTATGCACAGAAAAATGTAGGTTATGTCCTTGTCTTCTGTATTTGGTCCTGGATGAAGGATACACGAGTAACAACTTTGCACTGCTTGCTGACTTGCAGTGCTTAAAAATAAATAGGAGGGGTGAGAATGTCACACTTCTGCCAATGTTCTGCTGAAGATGGGGAGTTTTGGATTGCTTTTCTCCGTACTTATCAGATGGGACAGAGAATTACTCATTTCTCTTCATCTTATCCAATGGCACATAGAACGCAGTGGACTCCTGCTTAGCTGGATAGAGTTAGCCTTTTACGATAGATGCCATTTGTCATTAAGCTCTTTCACTATGCTGGGTTCTTCTGATGTGCTTGCTTCTCAAGTGCTACATTTCCTAAGTCAGCCCTTACGGTAATGGAAGATTTCCAAATTAATGTGCTCTGGTGGGCTACAGAAAGTACAATATGACCTAATTCCTTTCTATAACTTCCACAGCCTGGGAAATCCTAAGTGCTACTCTCTTTAAATATATAATTATCTTAAAAGTCTTTATTTGTTATTCAAACATTCAAAGCCCTCAAGCCTGAAGAGAACTCATTAAGACCTATCAGTCTTGAAGAAATCTCAGACTTCAAAATTTCCTAGCCAGATTATGACATTGCTCCCTAGCTCTAGATATTTGCAAAGCCTTCATTATCTCTGTTGTCCAAATACAGAAGAATAGGTATGAACTCTAAGGTAGAAGTGGTTGGAAGTGATGACATTGCCAAAAATGTGTCATCCTGTATCAGCCTAGTAGAAATAGGAGTGTCATTTTTTGATATAACTAAAAGTATATTTATTAACAGAGGGGGATGGAGAGATCCTTATGTAAAGAGCTTTTCATGTCCTCTTACCATCACAGATGCTTATCCCTACACCTGTGCTCTTGCAGTTTATAAAATGGATTTACCAACAGTGCTGTTCTGTAGGATCTCACGGATTAAGATAACCTCACCAAAATATAATGGTAGTTGGCCAAATTATCTAAAGTATCCTCTTTTCCGATACCCACTCTGCTGGGCCCGTCTGCTAGGTGCAACTTTTCCCCCCAAAGCCGCTGTAGTTGCCAGACACTCATTAGCTTCCCAGCAGACTGTGGACAGACTATGGTACAGTAGACGCTTCTTGCTCGATATTGCATTTTTTATCCTGAAGAAATGGAGAATGCCTATCAGGGAATAGAAATCAACCCCAAACATCTGAAGAGCTCCATCAGTACCTGTGTGTACATGGCTTAGAGTTGCTATGTCTGAGCAGAAAAAGAAATAAAAATGATAAATTTTGCACTGGCTAGACTGACTGGTTTGCCCTATCAAAAGCCTACTGCATGGTACCCTGGCTGCAGCTGTTCTAGGAAATGAAGCCCTTGTAATAAAATGAATTATTATTTTCTTTCTTTTTCTCTTTTAGGGTGAAACAAACTGAATTGTTTGACAGATGGAAGAGCCTACAGATGTGCAAATGGGAGATGAATGTCACAGAAGCTAATTTATTCAAGTAAGAATGGTCCACATTAATGAGACTGAGTAAGATTTACTTTAGTTTGAGTTTAGCTTCCTGTAGAGAGATCAGACCTTCATATGGATAGCAAGAGTAAGCATTATAACACTGTTACTGTTGGAATACCATCCTTTTGAATAAATATGGACTTTTTTCTACTTTAAAACAGTCAACAGCAAGAGTGAAAGAAAGCTCTTCTGGCATGTGGAACAGTCTTCCCAGGAAAGGCAGGGAATTTGGTATGGGAAAGACTTCCAGGTATGATTCAGGCAGAAGTGAGAAAGGAGCCAAGACTTAATGGCTGCACCTAATACATCAACCTAGCTCTCTGGTGGTGTAAAATGGTAATATCACTGGTGACACTGCAAATTTGGCCTACAAAATACTGAAACTGGATTTTTTCTGTGGTGTATTAGGTACTGTCAGACCTTGTTTATGACTTCCTTTTTTTTAATGGCTTCTCAGCTATTACTCCCTGACTATCTAGATATTTTTTCTGGTCTTCGGAGACCTCTGCAGTTTGTTTGTGTGGTACTCTGTCTTCCTTCATGTGACTTCCTCTTTGCTGAAGGTCCTCCATGGTCCTTTCACGATACAACTTTTGAAATTGGTCTTGTGAAGGCAATAGTAGAATGAAGCCAAAACAATATTTGAATGTTGTATATTGATGTATTCAAGGGCCATATTTGAGTAGGTCTGGAGAAAACACATTATTTCAGAGTAAGTGGAACATAGACTGGTTAAGTCTGTAAGTCACTGGCACAATTCAGAGCTATTGTTTAGAATAAGGCCCAACAACTTTCTCCTAAATTCTCTTGCATGATTCTAGGAAATAGCTGTCACAAGTTAATGAGAGAATGTGAGAATGCATGTGCTGAGTTAGTCATTAACATCTTTAAAAATAACTAATTGTTAGTCCCAGGCTCATAGCAGTTTTTCAATGTGAGCTCCACACATAAGTTTTTTAGGGGTTTTTTTTAGTATATTTTTTTCTGGAAATTACTTGATGGGCAATTATCAGAGCCCATTTTGAAGGCAAGAGCCATTCAAGATTAGAGCCTACTGTCTTAAAGTTTGGTTGGAGTAGGAGAACTAATGAATGTGCCCAGAGTACAAGGACCACATTGAAGTATGGAGGCCAGCCCAGAGGTGGGAGCAATGAGAAAGGACTATTTAAAGACCATCAGGAGGACCATCACTCTCTCTCAGGCCACTAACACCAGCACATTAAGCAAAGAACCCCTCTCCATCCTGGACAGTGTGTTGAGAGAAAGAAGAGATGAAAGACTCCTGGCGCTGGCTATACCTGCCTGACTGATCTACCACTGCTTAAGAAACTCCCAATGGCACCTAGATGTAACCTAACCTTTGTTAGCTGGTTCCAGGAACAATAATCATGCCAGTCATAAAAAAAAAAGAAGTTCAAAGTCTGTGTCAGTTTTGTCTTATGAGACAGAGACTTCAGTGTGTGAATGTGTGGGGAAACTGTAGTCCCTTAAAAGCAGACCAAAGTCTCTGAGTTTTGAGGCAGACTAGTAGGAGACTAAAAGGTGGTGGTCTAACAATACTGAGCTGTGGGCTTTCGAACTTTACCAGTTCTGGACCATCAGGTGAGATGGGGAGAATGCAGCAAAAGTTAAATGGCAGCTACTTAAGCAGCAGGGAGGGAGGAAGCACAAAAATCACACTAGCTTTTGTATCTGGACGCTAAGGAAAACAATTTCCTTGACAGTCTTCCTCCATCAGATATCAGACATTTACATTAAGGAACATTTCTCTGAAAACCAGTTGGATGTTAGATTAAAGAACAACATCTCTTTCAATTCCTTAATGCAGAACTAATGAAGAATTTTTTCGTATCTCAAATATCACAATTCAATCCCACTACCTGCTTGTAATTATTTAATGATTTCGTTATTAGAAATTATTCATTGACTTATTCAGTCTCAATTGCTGCCTTGATCTGATCATCATATTGTGTCATTCTGCATGAGTCAAGTATGTAATAGTAATTGGACATCACTGAAGTGTTTGCATAATTCTGAATTTGCTTTCTGGTGCTTGTAATAAAGCCCATAAAGAAGACTAGCTTATTCTTCCAACTCGTAATAAGGCCACATACCCCAGAGGCAAGGTATTTAATCTAGGTTATTTGAGAGCCATTTGGCTTTGTCTTCATGTTTGTGCATTTGCCATGACATGTATTTTTCATTAAAGGTATAAGATGCGTTGACTGAGAAAAAAACTAGCTCTGGAGTAAGAGTAAGCTGAAGTCAGGGCTTTCAGTTCCACCAGTAAAAGGAGAAAAGCATTCAGGGCAAGATGTGAGCTAAGAAATGGACCCCTATTTGGAAAGCTGCTTTTCCTATTTAAATTTCATATGAAACTTATGGTAAGGGGCTCAGAGCTGAATGTTTTTTCTCTTGTTCCATGAATCCCATTGTTGAGATTTCAAAACTGTTCTTGTTTGCGTTGGAATACCTGCCATTTTGTCCCAGGGACGAAGAAAATTTTGGCCATTTGTCTGAGATTTTGGAGTTGTTGCCGTGACAGTCTGCCTGGCACCCATCTGTCGGGGCCGCATCATCTTCCTGATGCACACATGCAAGGTCAAAGGCAAAACTAAGACCTTTAAAAGTTTTTTGTAATGAAAGTGTGCTGTGCTCCACAGTGGCCTGGTAAGTGGGGTAGTGTCTTTAGGTATTGCTGTGTTTAAGTTCCTGCCCTGCCAAGCTTCCACAGACCCAGATGAATACTTTAACCCCTGCGTTTCCTGCCCAGTGATGAGTAAATAATTTACAAAAAGTGGAAGACCTCTAAAGCAGAGAGGGACTAATTCATTAGAATGTTTTCCCCAGGATATTGGAGGCAGAAGCTCAGCTTTGGGGTCTGGAGCAGGGCAGAACTTGCACATGTATTTCCTGCAGCCTAGAAGAGACAGATACAGGGATCTCATTTCTTCTGGTTTTTTTTTTACCATAAGTTCCTCAATCAAGGAAAATTTCACTGAATCTGAAATTTTCTAAAGGAAAATCCAGCAAACCACTGCTACAGCTAAAAAGTTTCTTTTTGCTGAAAAATGCCTTGTTAGGAGTAATAGTAATTGCAAATCCTAAAGCATGCTATCAGCTCCTTAATCTTATTTCTCTCTTTTTCATTCTACAGGTCTACTTTGTCGAGGTGTTGCAATGCCCCTGCCTTTCTGTTCACCACCCAGAAAAATACTCCCTTGGGAACTAAACTGAAATATGAAGTGGATACTAGTGGAATCTTCCATATCAACCAAGAAATCTTCAAAATGTTTCCAAAGGTGCCTCATGCCTCTGTCCATTTGCAGAATCAACTTCACTCTACTTGCTGCATTAGATACTATCCTATAGCCAAGCATTTAGCAGTCGGCTGTTTGACATTTCTACAAATGCTTTTCATTGCTTATACTTTGAAAATGTTTATTTTTGATATGATATTTTACCTGATTATCCTATTTTCTAGTGGCCATCTGCTCTAGTATGCAATATATATATATTTTCCTGACCTAGAAGCAAAGTGGCTAATGAAATAACTTAAGAAAGCTGAATAAGAGAGGCGCTTACTGATCAGAACTTTTTAAAAGTACAATACTCACATACAATAAATCCAACATTTGGGGTAGGTCTGCTTTTTCAGAGACATGATTATTTTATAATTCATATTCAGAATGACTAACTATTTTTATACTTATTTCTGTTTGCAGCTTATCTATGAACAGGCTGCACAATTTTTAAATATATTCATCATAAAGATTATTCAAAACCTTTTCAGCAAATAATCCTTGACCTGAGGGTCATTCAAAGTTATAACCGGTGGGCAATTCCCATTGCATATAGTGACTGATGTGCAGGAATGGGCTTATGTATCTTATATATCTATTTATCATGGGGCACACCTCATGAATTTAAAATGGCCTATTTGGAGGGGATAACTGAAATTTGTCCCTTTCAGAAAATCAGAAAAATATTCAAGTGAAGTACTTAGATTTGTGTCATTAACGTTGTCCTTCAGGGTCTAACCACTTTTAATCTGTTTGCTTTCTGAGCACTACTAAGAGGTAGGGTAGTGCTGTTATCTAAATGTGCACATGGGGAACTGGGGCAGAGCAGGGGAAAGGCTCAGATCCAGGAAAACACTTTGGCATCTGGAGACGTGCAAAGAATGAGTACATCTAAGTCCAGGAGTATTATCCTCAAAACCCTGCCTGATTGCGCAGATGAATGCATGAAAGACTAGATGCCTACGCTTTTGCTAGGAGTGTCCTGTAGCTGCTGTTGTATTTATCCAGGTATGCCTTGAGGATGCTTTGCAGGCTCTATCCCATGCCAAAGTGCCTTTGGGATTCACTGGGCAGCACCTACGTGGCCAAAGCCACCCTCTGCCTAGGAGCAGGGCTGCAGCATGGCAAATGTAGGAGATAAAGGGCTGAAAGCATGGGAGCAAGACTGTAAGGGCAAGAGCCTTGTACTGAATGCGGAGACCTGGCTTCTGATCTCCCTTTCAGGACTGCCAAGGCATTTTGTGTTAAGAAATCGCTAGATAAAGCACAGACAACTCTATATTGCCTCTCTGTTAGACAGCTGCTGCTTTTCCAGACAGGTGTAATTGCATGCCCTTTTGCCTCATGGCTTATGAATGCCATGGAAAGATCCTGGGAATAATCACCTAGAAATGTCATGCCACTATCGCATCTCTCTGTAGTTTGCGGTATGAAATTATTGATAAAATATGTATGTACCAAAATGAGTGCTCTCATGCTTATATAAGCACCTCTCTACATATTCATAAGGTGTAGCGCGGCACAGTTCTGCGTCACAGCCCTCTCACCCTAACAGCCCAGTTCTGTTCTCGGAGATGTGATTTTCACTCTGTCTGGCTTCAGCACCAGCTGCATGTCTGCATATGAAGACAGAATTTTGCCCAAAGATTACAGAAAGATGCATCCTACACAAGACCAAAAAGGTGCCTGACCAAAGGCTCTAGGCACTGCTGGTAGTACAAGTGCTAATTAATAATCATTAATACTATTTTAGCACAATTAGTGGTAGCAAGCACTAAAATTTGGGCTATGTTCTGATAAATAGCTGTAATGTGCTGTCTGAGTTAGAGAGAATTCTCGGGCTTTACTAGCTGCTCTGGAACTGTGTATGCAGACTTTTCAAAAGCAGGATATCGGAGCCTGAGGAGCGAGCAGTTTGCAGGCAGCTCAGAAGGCAATGCCTGGGGTACGCTAATTTTATGGTTCATGCCCTCATGTGGAAATCAGAAGGGAAGGCAAGTTTCTAAAATGACTTATTCCGTTATTAAGTCTGGACAAAACCAGGTTATTGCTTTTTTTCCCTCTGAGTTAGTTGCCCATACTGTCTCTAATTGCACAGAAAGCAATCCCATCCATTTATGTACACCATGGGAATATTGCAGGCCGGAACCAGTGTCAACTGCCTATGATTAGTGCATCTGCAGCAAGATGCAGCTGCATGAAAAAAAGGAAGAAGTAAAAAAGAGACTTGTTGCCTCCATGTTTCGGGATATTTAACTGTTTCCTTGCTGTGATGTTGCAGGATATGCCGTATCACCGCTCGCAGTTTAAGAAATGTGCGGTGGTTGGGAATGGAGGAATTCTGAAGAACAGCAGATGTGGCCGGGAGATCGACAGTGCAGACTTCGTGTTTCGGTAATCACCACAGCACCGTTTTTCTTTTTGCCCTTTTTAATGACAAATAAAGGATTGCAAAGCTATTCTCTCTCACATGGAAACATGGGATTTGCCAAACTGGCCATATCAAGCCTGCTTCTTGCACAAAAACCAATGCTTCGAAAAAAACACCTCACTGTATAATATTTATTTAAAAATAATGCTCTGAGGAATTATTTCTCCCTAACTCCACGTGGTTAATCATTGACTTATTGACAAAGTTTGATGTCCTCTTTCAGGACATCCCCTGTCACTCAGGTTGTGGATTTATCCTTCCATGGACATTAGCCCATAAGCAGTGTCCTATGAACGTGGCCATGATTTTCTGGGGCAGTTCTGAACCAGAGGTACAACCCCTATTGCCTGACAAGCAACTTGGCCAGATGTTAATAGCTCCACGCTGCGCAGCTTACGTGCCTCGGAGGTGTGTTTCTGAAGTGGTGCAGAGCTCAAGTGCTGGATAGTGGGAGTTACAGTAATCAGTACTGTAGACTCCAGGGTGTCCAGAGACGCCTGAATAACTTTGAAGGTTGAGTATCTTCATATTGTGCTCCCTCCCATATGTGGAGTTATCCAGGTTTTGCGTAGACTGGGATGTCCCGTGACTTGCGCCCCTGGATAACTGAGTTTAGCAGCACTTGTATCATCCTTAATATACATGGGAAAGATTTTTTAATTATTCGTATGCATGACTAATCCCTCTCTGAATCCTGTTAAGCTCTTTGCGTGGGTCATGACATATGACAGCTAGGTCACAGATTCATGACCTGTTCTGTAGAAAAGAAAAAATCTTTTTACTTCTGTTGGCCTATTTTATGATCTTGGGTACGTTGCTGTCAGTTTAGAATAATTGTGCATAAATCAATGAATTTCTCTGATTTCATACCAGCAAAAATTAGGTCAGATTATGGCTCATTGCATTCTTAATTTAATTTGGCATCAGATGAGAAATAAAATTTTACAGGTCCTACCTTCACTCTTCATTGTTTTCAGACCCTTGTGTCTGCCTCTTGTGCCCGCTTTGTAGAAAACTATTGTCTTAGTTTTAACCTGTGAAACAGTCCAGGCTTCACATAATTTGTTTCTTAAAAGCCTAGTGTACCCCATATATATTAAATAATTATTGTAGATTCCCTTCTATTCTGTTGGATCACAACTATCAGTATGGTTGAAAGGAGCGGTACATGTTACACATGGAGATGACAAGCTGTTGAGTGGAAGTGGAAATATGGGCAGCAAATGTCATCATTTATGTATAAGAACTTTCAGTGGAGGTCCCTTTTTACCACTGTTACTCTTCCTTGAACTGTACCAAAACTGATTAAAAAGAGCAGATCAGATCACTACAGAACTTAGAAATTGGATTGCTTTTGATATCAGTAATAGAGGCTTAAGTAGAACTGAAATATGAATGAATATATCAGTACTTGTGCAAAAGAAACCCCTGGTTCACCATCTCCAAAACATGTGGGACCAGTGTTATGCACAGAGACATGCTAGTGTTTAAGAGCTTAAGGTCTGCTGACATCCATTTTAAAGTAAAGCTTGTGTTTAAGGTCAGGTCTGAACACATCCACTTTCCAGTCTAACACCAGTTCACCAAACTGCCAGGAATCACCGTCTTGGTCACCAACAAAATAATTCTTTAAAATAGTTCAAAAACTGCCTATGGAGCACTGCTAACATTCAGCGATACCTTCAGGACACCTGGGAAAATCTTTTATTGTCAGGAAGCTAGTGACTAGCAGGATGCAACCAAGATCTTTCCATGAAATAAATTCTGATAGCAATTAATATTAGTACAATAGAATATATAAAATACACACACATGAATTGCATTTACTAGTTGTTATTGTCTATCTCCATCTACTGGCCAGAGTAGAGATCTGTGATGAAACATTGGGTGCATTTCGAGATGGGACTACTCTCTTTGCAGGGATGAAGTTTTGGAGTCTTATGACAAAAGTACAGTTTATGCAGATTGTATCATTTTTTATAAGGAGTTATCACTTTCAACAAATTCAGTCTTTCTTAATCCTGGTGGGAGTTTACAGTTCAAAAATATTGAAGCTGAGTATTTGAAAACCTTTTTCAAATATAATCTAATGAGCAGAGTGCCCAGTGCTAGGTGAAACTGAGGATGCTAGAGGACTTCAGAAGGACTTTGCATGACCTAGCAGAGAAAAATGCTAGAAATAACATTGCCTATGAGAATGATGAGGTAGCTAAAAAAAATTCTCTGACCTGATGAAGAAGGACTCTCTGGAAGGTAGATGCGAACCTCCTGAGTCTGAGAAGGACTTTGAAGGATTTTTGTGCATTCTTCTGCTCCGCCACTCACCCTCTCCCTGTGACTGAGAAATTATGCTGGCAGCTGAACTGTACTATTGTGAAAACACTGAGCATCGCTTACCCTAAATACCTTCACAGTTTTCTCCTATTCAGCCCTCATCTTCAGAAATATAGAGACGTTTGGGAATTAGGCACAGCAGTATTTTTGAGATGTGGGGATCTTAACGGTGATGGCTTTTATTGAGGCTTGTAGATCACTTCAAAAAGTTTTCAAAATATCAGCGAGTATCTAACACTAGCTTAAACTGAGTGTAAAACTAGTTGCAAGGCCACTTATGTTGCTGCTGATAACACATGCTGAAGCTTTTTTTTAGCTGGGTTTCCTGTGGAAGTGAAGCTTGTGTGATAGCTTGTGTGTATGTGTTTCAGTAACTTCAGCATCTCTTGAGGAATGCTCTAAATTTTGTGAGATGATGAATCTAGGTCAAGGCCAAGGTGAGTGGAGGCTGGGCAAAGTCAAGGTTTGCAAATCTTCACAAGGTTGTTTCTAATAACTTTGACATCCTCTGGTGAATCTGTGGAGTCAGAATTGCTGCTCTTACACTGCGCTGGGAGATACTTATAAAGGGAAAAGGAAGGGAAGCAGATAGTTTTGGATTAATTAGGACTGGATTGATTTGTCTCTTGTGGAGCATTTCCCCTAAATTCTCTTGGGTATAAAACAAACATGCTAAAGGCAATGTTATAGATATAGTTTGCCTATGAATTATTGAATACAGCTCAGGTCTTGCTGAGGAAGTCTTTGATTTTATAGGCTGATTGTCCTTGGGGCTTCATCCCATTTCTCGTCCTAAACTGCCAAAGTAAATAGCTGAATTGCTCTTAAGGAAGCAAAGTGAGTGAGCATTGGTTACATCTGCAAAAAGGGGTCATCTCTCACAGACTTGGGGAAGAGAGGTCTTCATACAGCCCCTAAGAACTTGTTACTTTAATGCACAGTTTGGGCATCAACATGTTTTGATACAATTTTAAATTCTCAATCTGTTTCTAGATTTGTTGCTTGGAAGAAATGCTTAAATCCGTTCTAGTTTCTAGTCCTGAAAAGGTGCAAGGAATTTTTTAACTTTCTTACTCATTTCTTTCCTTTATAGATGCAATTTGCCTCCTATATCTGAGAAATACTTCATGGATGTTGGGGTAAAGACAGATGTCGTGACTGTCAATCCCAGTATAATTACTGAGAGGTCATTTCTGTTTTTTGTCTTTTCTTCTGTATTGCTTTTCCAAATCTACCTTTCACTTAATTCTAACCGTTACAGAGTATTCTTTTCCCAATATTACTTTAAACTGACACTATGAATCATACATTTCATTCTGAATTGAAGTTATTCAGTGTATGGAATCAGTAACAACTTACAGAAATGTGTTAAACACTTAGACCTGCACATTGGTGATAGAAAGTGGGAAGCTGATGAGCTAAAATTATAACAGCAGAGCCATCCTTCCCCTGGAAGTCTTGTGCTGTGCTTGCAAGCCCCAAGCAAATGTCTCAGAAACATTCAGGGTGGAAGCAACTGGTTCCCACCTTAAATGCTTAAATAAAGTAACATACATTGTCATATGTTTTTAAAAAATGCCGGTTAAACTTTGTAGCCAGGATTGACTGGGTGATTTTAATTTTAAATTTGTTAATACTTTACTGCCACCTTGCTGACAGGTTTGGGACCATGGGACTAATTACTGCTTTCCTTTCTTGCTGGGGGAATGTGTTTCTTTTCTCAAGCAGCATCAAATCATTTGCTTGCATTTTGGATTTCTTTTAAATATTACAGTTAGACATTTTAGACATATGCTCTGCTTTGGTGTTTGCCACTTTTTTATACAGTTCTGCACTGCATAGTGCACTATACAGCTGTCCATGCCTTGGAAAAATGACATACTTCTCATAATAAAATGAGAAGTGAGACATGATCAGAAATGTCTACACAGTTTGTCCACTGTTTAACAAATGTATTGCCAAAAGAGAGGAGCGTATGTATTTTTTTATCCCCTGTATTTTTGCCCTACATTTCATACTGATGTTTTAGCTACAAATCTAAATATATTCCCCTTGTTAACTGAAACATCATTTCAATTATCTCTGTATCAGAAAAGTTTCAGTAAAAGCCCATTGGAGGTTTCTTGTACGCTGGGTCCAGAGTGAGTCTGCACTGGTCTGACCATCACTTGCATCTTTTTCCCTTTAGATTTCATAAGCTGGAAAAATGGAGGAAACCCTTCTACAACGTGCTCCAGGTCTACGAGAACGCTTCCGTGCTGCTGCCAGCTTTCTACAACACTCGCAACACGGATGTCTCAATCCGGGTCAAATATGTCCTGGATGATTTTGAATCTCAGCAAGCTGTTTATTACTTTCATCCCCAGTATCTCATCAACGTCTCACGCTACTGGCTTGGCCAAGGGGTGCGGGCCAAGCGGATTAGCACTGGACTGATCCTGGTGACTGCTGCCCTGGAGCTCTGCGAAGAGGTCCACCTTTTTGGCTTTTGGGCCTTCCCCATGAACCCCTCAGGGATTTTTATAACTCACCACTACTATGACAATGTGAAACCTCGCCCTGGTTTTCATGCTATGCCCTCAGAAATCTTCAACTTCCTCCACATGCACAGCAAGGGGATCCTGCGGGTTCATACAGGGACCTGTAGCTGCTGTTGACAGGGACACTTCTTCCTCTGATGCAACAGGAACTCGATGTCTGTGTATGGTGTAGGAGGTTTTATTACACCCTGAGATTATGCAATAATTGTTTGATATAAATTTCCTCAAGGCATTGCATCCCATAGGATCTAGGATACCAGCATCTTTCCTGCTAGCAGAGTTGGGTCCATAACAGTGTAGGAGAAACAAAACTCCTCTGTCCCAGGGTATACACTGCCCTGGAAAGCAAGTCAGATAAGAAGCACATAGCCAATAGGTTTAGGGATAAACAGAGCACATTAATATAGTTATCATTTCACTATGAAGGAAAGCACCAAACTTTTAAGGAGAATCAGTGATGGAGAATTTTAGCATAGACTGTATGACTTTACATAGGTTTCTGAATCAAGTACCTTGGGTCATTGCCAGATTTTATTGGAAGCACTGTTCTCTGGCATTGGGGTTTTTGAAAATACTCTTTAGCATTATAGTTTTAAGGGCAAGTATATAACTTGAGGTCTTTGTTCTGTAATGTCACAAAGTATTGGTGAAAAATAGCAGATAGATGTGATAGGAATAAACAAGATCACTTTATGAATTTTTTCAGCCAGGATAGAAAAGAATGTTAAACTCCCATTCACAGCAACAGGTAACTGTGTTGATCATGGTGTGCAATTGTTGTAGAGTTTCTTTCTTCTTCCTTCTTGTGTCTTATATTTCTGGTCTCCTCTGCTGATCATGTTTTCTTTCTCATTGTCTGTAATGCTTTCCTTCTAGCTAACGCATGAGCAATGCGCGTACTTCTTCCTACAGTGACCATCTCAGCTTCAGATTGGAGTCCTTCTTGAAGAAACATGCTCCTTCACACTTCTGCAAGCTTTTCTTGGGCTGAATAACAAGGAGATTACGTAGTTATATTTTCTGAGTTGATTTTTTGGTTCAAATATCATAGCGTAAGATAGAAAAAAGCATATCCTCTTTGATTTTTATTAAAGACTTTGTAAGAGTATCTGAATGTGGATTCACTGTTGTGCAGGTTGAGTTAAATACTTTCAGGTATCTGTGATAAGTACTGGCAGGAAATGAAGTTAAAATACACTGAAGATACTTTGTGGCTTGGATTATGATGCTTATTTTAAAATTATGCATCTCAAGATGTCAGATGTCTTAACGTGACATTTTTGTATGTTGAGAATGTTACTAGGATAGTAAAAGGGCTGGTGTATTCTTTAAAAAGTTACCAATATAACTCTGTCAGTTATGCCAAGCTTAATTTTTCACCTGATACAGTTAAATTGGCAAAATCCTGATGCAGAAGAAAATGCCACATATTTCTGGAGTTTATTTTGGCTGCTGAACCATGGTGTAGTAGGCTGCTGGTATATGCCCTTTCATACTGGTAAGACTGCATATACAGGAGGGTGAGGTTTGCTGTTTCAGCTGTGCTGGCATAGTTAAATGAACAGAGTTTCCTTGTATAAGTTCTTAGTCTGAAGCGCTTGGGCTGTTGCCCAGTGCCTTGTCTTGTCTTACTTAGATTACAAGATCTTTGATCAAGGATTTGCAGTTTAAAGTGCTAGTTCTATACGAGGGATACTTTTTTGGGGGGGGAGAGGGTTCAAATCCAAATCTGGACTTGGATTTTGATTTTGTAATGCATAGATGTACAAAGCTTCTTTTAAAAGCCTCTTTGCTATGCTGAGAGCTGTGAAAGTTGCTCAAGCTACAGATAAAATGATCAAAAAGGAAGTGAAGGACAACGGTCACCATTTCAAAAGTCCCTACTGACCAGCAGTGACCTGGATGGTATGTGAGAGTGTATTTCCTTAACTTTACACTAGACTCCAGAGGTCTGATTACTTTAAAAGCAACTCATATGCTTGATAAAGGTGTCAGAGCTCACTTGGAAATACCAGCCAGGGATAGGTGAAGAACCTGTGCTTAAGCTTTATATATTTGTGGTGTTGTGCTTTTGGTCTTAGAGTTATACTATGTGTTAGTGAGCACCACCTCGTATTGGCTGGCTGTGAAATATGCAGCACACTAAGAATGAACTTGTAGATGAAATGGTTTCCTTGATTTAATATGCAAAAGAGATCTTTGTCTTTGCTGTGTTTTGTAAATTTATGTGTGAAGGGCTTTGATAATGAAGTGCTGTAATGAAAGTGCTATTTAGAAAGCAATGTGACCCCGTGGGTTGGCCATCTTGCTGTGCATTAAGCTTTACGATAACAGTAATGATGCTGAAGCTGGTACCTAGAGCCCTTACTCCTTATTCTGCCTGAGTATGGGACTAGTAGTGACTTCAGTATTGCTTTGCTGCTGCTGCTTTGCTAAGGTTACCTTCTTTAGTAAGGGATTTTTCTTTACTATGGTGATTGAAGTGAACAAAAGCAACTGAAAGGAGTCTGATACGTTGCAAAAGATACTTCAAAAAAGATGGGAAAGCACTTGAGAAGCATCCATATGTTGGAAAGAAATGGTGCAAATCCATCTTTTTAGTTGCAAAAATCCTTTTGGACTTTTTGGACAGACAAAAGGATAAGCAAAACTGTAATTACAGTTAACCTGTAATTACAGGGTCACGGACATTTCCTTTCCTTTGTTTGCTTCATATAAATGAGCAATGTAAATTCACCTAGGCTATACTGTGATAAGTGCAGTTTTACTGTGTTTAGATTTTGATTGGTTATAAATCTATAGCTACTATATTTTTTTAATGATTTTAAAATATGTGTGCAGGATACTCGCACGTATGCACCAAAGGCCCAATCTTGCCACATTTATCTGAAAAGAGCTCCCATTCAAGTGGATGGGTATTTTATTTGTGTAGAGACTGCAGAAACAGGCCCAGACATGTCTGTGAAGGTGTACATAGGTGTACAGTTAGATATAAGGAGTGATTTGCAAGCCGGAAAGATACTTAAAGAAATATATATAAAATAGTCCTTGAGATGAAATGCATGTTGCAACGTGTTTACTTTCTGATTCATTTTTCAGGTGTTGCTCAAAAAATGATTGAAAAACTATGGCGTTTATCAGAAATGCCACATGCAGAAGCTTTCAGATATTTTTTGACCTCCTTACCTTGCACTGGGCGCTGGAAAATCAGATTCCTGCTGCCGTACCGCAGTATCTGTGGGGCCGAGTGGAAATGGTGTGATGGCAGCTTGCAGGAGCAGGGTCTGAGGAGGGACCCTACCTGCTGCTCTGTTCTCCGTGGGTAGCAAATAAATACTGCCCAGGAGATTTTAGCTACACGGAGGTCACTACCTGTACAATGTCACTGTAGGGTGGGTGAGCCAGCATTGACCAGCCTGAGCTTCTGCCCGTCCTGCTTAAACGGACGAAAAGAAGGGCTGTTGCAGAAAGAAGGACCCTCCTTGTTTTCTGCCATCGTTCTTTTGTGTACTGAGCATAAGAAAATACTCTTTTGACGTGGAGAATTTGTCTGAGTTTGAGGCTATTTTGTTTTCCCTTCTCCCATGCGGTCAAAGCTCCAAATGTCCAATCTTAACCTTCTTGGAACAATGGGATACCTGAGTGATAAGAAGTGACTGTCAGGAAGCCGGGTGTGTTTGCTGCACACTGTTACGGCAAGTGAAGGGTGTGCATAGCATGCTGTGCTTTCCCACAGAAAAGGCTGCAGGCCCCAGAGAAATCCCCCGATACAAAAATCTGATCTGTCCAAGAAGAAATGCTGTCAGCTGTCTGGTACCACATCCTGAGCTCGAGCTGTAATCCCAGCTCTGTTGCTGAGGATATGAAATCTGAGACAGGAAGAGAGAAAATTATAATATTATGGTTTAATCCCCAACTCCTCATATTATTTAGGAGAATCGTTCCTGAGATCTGCATACACTGGCAATGCAAATTCAGTCAGAAAAACATAACTAGGAGTGCTTCTCCTTTATTGTCAGGTCAACAGAGGAGGCTTATGAATCTGCCAGTGCTTTCATCAAAGAGAAGGAAGTATTTAGTCAAAATAGTTTAGCTGCTTGCTTTTGATTTATGAAATCCAACTTTGCTGTTGGACAGAATGGATTAAAAGGTGATAGGGCCATTATAATATTTTAGCATATTTTCTGTGATTGCAACGGAGTTGTCAAAGCCAGCTCATGAATTGCAAAGGGAGAGCCATGCCGTGGCAGCTCCTCCTGCTGTGATCTCGGGGAGGAGAGGCACCATGGTGAGTAGGTCTGTGGTCGCCCGGAAAAGCGATGTAAAGGGAATATAGGAGATTGCAACCGCAACTCTGGTCCAGAGTCTTTAGCACTGTGGAGTAACACGACAGAGATGACAGATGAAGCTTCACAGCTTGCAACGGTCAGGAGTAGCTCCCCTGGTCCCTGACAAAAGCTGGCCCATGCAGGCTTGACTGATGATAAATTAAAGGTGATGTTCGCTCAGGATGGTTAGATGTAGTAGACGGAAGGAAATCAAGTCTAAGAATAGTCCACTCTGTGGGGGTTCGGTGAATCAGTAGAAATGTTGCTCAGACCTTGAAGGCAAAAACACTGGTGGTGACGCAGCTATGTGGGCAGCCTGCCCGTGCTCGGCTTTCCATGGCAGGAAAGAGCAATCTCTGGTTTGCGTGTGAGGGAAACCGAGGTGGATAAAACACTGAGACGTGGGGTGAGGGAGAATCTGTCCTTTTGAATCTTCTGAGGCGCGGTGGCTTTTCAGCAAAGCTCTGATTGTAGAGAGCAGAAGCTTGGGTAGTGAAAATGGAGGGCTCTGAAATGGTCCTTCCCCCTATCTCGCTTTCATCGGAGCGTGCAGAGAACTTTGGAGCTTTTACAAGTATATGAAGAAGGAAACAGCAAAATTCGGCAATCCCTAAGGGCCAAATTCCCTGGGAAATTCTGGAGTGAGCTGAGGTTTTAGGAATTTGTCAGCATTTATGCTTAGGGCCTTTTCCAAAATCCAGTGAAGTCTGTGGAAGTTTGGTGTACTTCCGAGCAAGCCTCCAGAAACAGGCCCGGATCATGGGCAGGAAGAGCAGCCTCTTGTTTCTTACTCACTTGATTTCAGATACATTTTTTAATATATTGTAGATACGGTGCAGTAGCAATACTGTGTTTTTAATGGCGTGTGTAAAGAACAAACTTATCTGGAAGCAGAAATGTTGTGACTGTCACTCTCCCTTCCAGATTTTGGCACTTTTCATCTTTTCAAACTCATCTATGCAAAGCATTTCATCGTGGTAGTGTAAATCGCCATATGAAATCATGAATGAACCCTCTGTACCTGACTGTATGTATGAGAATCACATGCCTCAAGAAAAGAGTTTTTTCTGCTTGCTTTAAAATACCAGTGTGGAATTCATCAGTGATATGAATGTGTTCAAGGCAGGATTCAGCCCGTTCCCTTTGAAGCCAGCACAACATTCGCATTTGGCTTCAATAGAAAAAAACATCGGGTCCAATGCTTGTAAGTCAAGCCAATAACCTGCATCTCCCCAAAAACCCTCCCAGAATATTATCGTTTTATATCTTATTATAATCCTGTCTAATGTGGGTGAGGCTGCTGGGCATCCCTGTGTTGTCTGCATGGTATTCAAAATCAACAAGCAATTGAACTTAAGTGCTTTTTAAAATAAACTTAAGGGAAATCCAAATGTATGCTAGGCGTTAGAGCGAGGGAGCCTGAGTCCCAGGCCGTCAGCATCTCCAACGCTCCCCGAAGCCCTGAGAAACATCAGCAATGAGGGACTGGGCCATAGTGGGAAACTTAAAGAAAGACAAATCTGCCTCAGCGCTTCAAGGACTGAAAGCTGTAAATACGTTACCGACATGTCTGACTTTCCCTTTAGAAGCCATAAATGTTCTCGGTGTTTGATCTTTGGGTAAGTTGATGTACGTTTTTAACTGTACTAATCACTGTAAAATGTGTTAGCATGTAAAATGGTGACAAGTTAAGCCAGCAAAATCAGATACTGTGTTGGCTAGTTCTTGAAATGTCTGTTCTACCTGAAACTGCCTGATGGACCAAGACACTGAAGTATCTCCAGTATTCCATACGGCTTTTGAAGCCTCTGGTTATTACCTGTTTTAGCAGCAGGGAACAAGCAGAATTGAATTAATCCCTATTTGTTAACCTTGCGTTGGCCAAGTGATACACACTTATGTGTGACACTAGAGCCTGTCCCCTTAGAGACGAGGACAACTGCCTGTACCTGCTCTGTCTGGGACGGGACATGGTGATTTTTGCTTCATTTCTGGGTCCTCCTTATCGTCAACCATGAGGTCCCTGATCAAACCTCTGCGTTCAGCCCGTGTAAATTGTATTGACCAGCTGCTGCCTGTTGAATATGTCCCCTGTTTTCACCTGGTGGAAAACAAAGGCTTAGTTTGGAAATACTGGAGCAAAACTCTGTGTCTTCACGCTAGGGGAGCTTGGGCTATTACAAAAATAAAGCTTGTTTCATGTTTGTTATTTCTGTAAGGCGGTGATGGTGGGGGTGGAGAAATCCAAGCGGAGTCATAGTAGTTTCATGCTGATGTTAATCCCTCGTGTCCATTGACTCACCTTTCTTTTTTCGACCTTCCACCCTGTAATTTTTGCTTATTGTTTGTGTAGCTGTATTATGGTTGTAATAGAAAGCCTATCAATTGATGTAAGCCATAACTAAAACAGTAATCAGGGTATATTTTTGGTCTGTGTCACTACGTTTGAAAGATGATTTACTTCTGTTGAATAAACCACTTTAACAGTTTTATGGGAAAGGCAATCTTTGGGCCACTTTTTGTGCCTTCAAACTCATTTTGTGTTGTCTGCTGTTCTGTGTCTCTGAACAGAGAGAGTTGGAAGCTCAGCTGATAGAAATTGGTTCGTATAACTAGAGAATACCACGGCAGAATTATATGATGATGTAACATAATATATGTATACAGATACATAAAAGTATACATAGGCCTATACAATGATATAAATTGAGAATTTGGTATTTTGATCACTGGACATTCAATGTTACATTCTGGATTGTAGCCTACAATATATATAGGCACAGGAAGGTAATTTATTACTAGAAGGAGCGATCTGTGCACAGACAGGCTTTGAAAAGCCTCTGCAATCCCTACATTTTGCCTGCTTACGCCTTCCTAACAGCTTTGTCCTTTACTGTCCTCACCCTTTACATAAACTCGTCTTCCTTGGGTCTGTTCTATCTTATTGAGCCACAGTCTCACAAGCTTACAATTCCGTCAATATTCTCAGCATGAGGAGAATTAAAACATACACGTAAAAATATTTGTGGGAATACAGAATAGCAGATGAAACAACCATATATTTTTTGAAATTGGGTATTTTCCTGTGGCATCCTATTGTTCCTAGATTATAAACTGAAATAGGAGTAGGTAATAGAAATAATACGATCTGGATATTAGCACTGGTAGAAGGAAAATGTAAATGACTTTGAAGATGCAGAGCTGTGGTGAATGCTGGAGGACTCAGTTCTCATTCTTGCTGACATTAAAACCGATGGATGTGCTTCCTTCCCCCAGCTGCTTGTGATTATTGTCAGTGATTATTCAATCAAGAAGAGGAAACATGTGGAGAGGGAAAAATGAATAGACAAATTGACACTGGATGATATAATTGCTGTCTATCACATTGCAAATTGCTCAGCTAAGCAAGCAATCAAAGAATGGTTCATTTCCTAAAGACTGCAGCATCCGTTATTTTCCGTAGTGGCGTTTGCAGCCTTTGCTCTGAGAAAGTCTCAATAAAAAGCTGTAGTGAATTACAGAGATGTTTCACCACAGTCTGCCTCTGACAGGGCCCAGGAGTGGATACTTAGGGAAAGAGCAGAAGAAATAGGGAAAGTGATAAATGGCCCTTCTGCGGGTGTTCCCTCAATCAAACTGGTATTGCCAGTTTGTATTTTTGGCCTCAGCAATGCTATGTGGTACCGAGTGTCGGGTTGTAGCTCTGCGCTCGTGTGGTGAAGTGATTCCTTTTGCTTTTGTGAGCAGCTGCTTTCTCCCAAGGGCACCCAGCAAGATGTCTTTGGGTTGTGGGACCTGCTAGGTGGAGCCAGGGCAGATACTGACCTCCCTTCTTCCACCACAGGCGTCACAGGCATCACCTCTTGGAATAAAAGCTTTATGAATCTCTATTTATCTTTTTTTTTCCCTTTTTTTTTTCCCAACCAGCTCTACAGCTGTGATGAGCACTGCTAACAAGGATCTACTCCTGGGTGGTGAAGTGCTAGCAGTCAGGTAATTTTTATCACTTAGTTGTTTTCTTGCTCTAAGGCTTCAGTCATCTCTAAGCCCTCCCAGTGGGTCTGGCTAGAGGAATAAACCATTTAAATCCATAAAGGAGCTATTGTCTATCACAGAGAGGGAAAATGTTCCATTAAGTGTGTATAACTGCTGCCATGGGCACCTTTTCAGGTGGAGAAGACACCCTGGTTATAAGGATGTCAATGCCAAAGCTTCCTACCTGTAGGAACTCAGACCCCACTAATTTATTTTCTACACCTGAAAACTATTGAGTTAGCAAGTTCAGGTCTTAACCAAGAGTTGGGAGCATGAGTATTTTGTTGAAGGTGGGATGTAGAAAATAGATGGCTATGGCTGGTAGACCTCAGAGACAATAATACAGACCTCAAATCCTGCCGCTGAACCAACACAAATGCTACAGGAGGGTGTCTCACTAGGTGTCTGCTAGTAACTGTGATAGCCCTAAGTAGACATCTGAAGGCAGAAAGGCAGAGATGCAAAACAGAACCGTGAAAAAATTAACAAAATAATCCTTTTCTTGCTCTGCTTCTGAGTGAATGATGTACACATACTCCAACACACTCAGATTATTCTTATCACCTGAGCCCACGGTTTTACCCAGTACATAGGCACTGTCTTTTTCTCTCTCGGATGCGTCGGATATCATTTCACAAAGCTGAAAAATCAACGGGCAGTCATTTCAGCTCATCATCACCAGCTTTGTTTTGCATTTCGTTACAACTCGTGGAGGTGAAATCGGAGGTCCAGTACACCTCGCCTGCTCTTTTCTGCCCAGAACTTTAGAAAAACACCGTGGCACTGATGTCCTCCCTCCTTGCTGACGGCATCCCTCCGGGTGCTCAGCCCTCTCTGCCTGCAGCCTCCAGCACCTTGGGGCCGATGGGGACATCTTGGCCGGTTCCATCCCTTGCCTGCAACCCCTCTTCCTCTGACAGCACCTGGCAGGGACTTACCAGAAAGATAACAAGGGTTTGGCACTGGAAAAGGTTTCCCGAGGAGCCACTGAATTCTCTGTCACCAGTGGGTCAGAAATCGGGTTGTACGGAGGTCCTTGCTGTTGGGGTGGCTGGTCCTGCAAGAGAAGGACAAGGGGTTCTTGGACCCCTGTCCGTCGTGGTTCCTGGGATTCGGTGCTGCCTTTTGAGACCTGCAGACATGCTGATATATGAAGGGTCTCCCAGATTTGCTGCCAGGCCAGGTTTAAATGATCTGATAGAGCATGACAAAATTCATCAACGAAAATAAGCTTTCTCTGGGCTTCTTTGCATCTTTAGAAATAATAAGGGCTAAAATCCACTGTTTTCCTTTCACAGGGCGTCTTTTGTTTATTTTTGCGAGGAATAGATCTCATCAGATGTACTAACAGCCAGGACTGTCACGCTGTCAGTTTTAGCAATCTTTCTGCCTTGCTGGACTTAGAGCCAGTTTTTGGAAAATGAAGTTCATCCTTTTCCCAACGAGGTGAACGAAATGCCGTCAAGGCATCTGAGCTGATGCCTGGAGCTTCACGGGAGCGTTTTCATCTCACTGCCTGTTTGGTTAGCGGCACTTGATAAAATTGTGGGCTGCAGTCAGGTCAGGCAGGCAAATGCCTTTCAGGCAGTGGAAGTTAATCTTGGTGACATCCGTGTTTCTAAGCACGTTATTTCCCTTGAGAAGTGCTGAGGCACTGAGGGAGTCTGATAATTTTGCAAATAATTTGCCATCTTTGCTGCTCAAAGCAAATGCCATCAGGCGATAAAATAAAATACTTGAGTCCCTAATGCCGTGCTCTTCGAATGTTTCCATGAACATGTGGCGCAGGATGATAAATATGGAATATGCATCCCTTTCACTTGAAAAGATTAATGGCATTTTTGACTTCCCGTATAGGTGTTTCATGAAGTACTGTGTACTTCAAAAAATGTTGGGTTTTTTTTTTTCAGAAGTGTCTCCTCAATCACGTCTTTAATAAATCTCTCAGAAACTTTGCTTCACGTGGCAACATTTGGGAAAGGTTATGCAACAGTGATGGATTTCAGTATCTCACTATGTGGAGAACTGATTGAGTAGGCTCTTTGAATCATGGTGTGAATGAAAATTAACCACCATCAGATATTTCTCTTTCTCCTTTATGGCGTATCAGTTAATTATGCAGAACTGGTGCTATCCTTGCAACCAGAAGAGATGGTCTCCTTTTCCCCTCCAATTCCGATGGTCCAAGTATCCCATAAATAAAACTGGTTAAAGTCAGCATATTTTGGAGAAAGGATAGCCACGTCACTGGATCAGCCGGGGAATTTGGCCGAATATCCTTCTCTGTTTATCTGACGTGTCCATTTTATGACCAGCTCGCCTCCACTGAAGGTCCCACGGGTGGCAGGACCCAGATTTGCCACCTGCGGGAGGAGACCCCCAGGGGTGATGGTGGCTTTTTCCCCCTGTCCACCCCATGTGTGTGGACCCCCCCATAACCAGGTGGTTTGACATGTGCATGCCCTCTCTCCTGCTGAGATTTAGGGTGGGTGACATGTGCAGCCACAACCCCTTGAAGGGAATATCACAGCGTGGTGCAAGCGGCTTTGTCCCCCACCTCCCTTCCCTTGCTGAAGCGGGATCAGTCTCACTGTTCCTCCTGCCTTTTTCTGGGAATCTTGTTTGCTTTCTCTACAAGGTGATATGGAAGTGGCGAGAGGTCCCTCCTTGTTCTGCCAGACCACATAACTCTAGAAAAACTTTGGTCCACAGCGATCTTCAGGCTGCTGTTTATGGCTTGGGGGATCTTTCTGCTTCTTTTTTCCCGGCAGCCGAAGGGAGGCAGGAGGATGCTGCAGAGCCTCTGCACGTCACTCCGCGCCAGTCGCAGACCAGCCCCAGAACCAGACTTGGTCTGACCTTCTGCCTTGCTGCCTGCCACTGAGAAAACTTAAAAGCCAGTCTCAGCCGGCACCTTTGCAACCTACCCCAGGACATTCCTGGTCTTGTTCAAGCCACCTTCTTTTCTAATGAAGATGCATTTTTCTAATGCATTTCTTTTTCTCCTTGACACTCACAGTTTTATGGCTCTTTAGTCTCTCTTGCCTTGCAACCATATACAATGACTTGTATGTAGCAATGCAGATGTTGGGATTAGATGCATTTCCTTGGATTTTCCATGCTCATGGGAGCAGAGAAGCTCCGCTGTCCTCCCGTTGCTTCAGGATCAGCTGCGGCAGCAGTACATAAGCCAGTACTATATTTGTTGGTGAATGTAAGAGTTGAGGGTTGTCCCCTTGCATGCTGGGGACACGTAGGCTGCTGGGATACAACCCACCCTCCAGGTGCCTCTCCAGCTCCCCCAGGCACAAACACTTCTTTATTTCCCCAAACCACTCACTTCTCCTAGAGCTATATGCTAATTTGTCATTCTTATTTTTTATAAACTCTTAGGGATAAAGAATTACAACCATAATGACTAGCTCATATCTAGTGGCTGCTTTAATTGGAGGTTTGGAGTTGTTTCATCTCAAATCACAGACCTGTTAATGCTGGCAGAAAACCACCTTTTGCCTTTTCAGTATTTCTTTATCCACTGTTACAGACAGACAATCTGGTTCTGTTTATACGATTATATCTGATCAGTGTCTTGCCTCATTCCAATAATAAGGAATAATTAGTAAAAATCAATGTATACAATATCCTACAGAGAGCAGATCTTGACTTTGTGTCTGCACAGGCCTCTTATTCTATAAAATAAACCTGCTGCCATCACTTTATTTAGCCTGCTAGCAGAATTAAATGCTTACACATCACCGCAGGAGGAACCATGCGTGTCCACAAGCTGAAAACATCTAAACCACATCCAGAACAGTTTTGTGAGCAGTGGAGCTGAGGAAAATTATCTTCTTCTGGATTTATGGATCATGGTGGGCAGATTATTGTTTTTAAATAAGTGCAGCAGTGGGTTTATCCCGTATTAGACTTTGCAGGACTGACCCAGCAGAGAGATGTTGCAAATGCTTGAATGAACAGAAGAGATTAAATCAGATTTTCTGCCATATTAGACACTGGAGACCCCCCTCCTTGGTTGGGATTTCTCCCCTTTGCAAGTTCTCCAGTATAATGAAAGCACAAGTATATGTGCACTATCCACAATAGCTCTTTATTTCCCTAAAATTTTCCATAAACTATCTAGGAAGAGATCGTCTCTGGGAGCACTGACTTGCCCTAAGCCTTGACTGAAATTTAGCACAGGAGTTGGAAGGCAGAAGGGAGGGACCGACAGACACAGGCTGGGGGCTTACACAACCCGTTCTATAAGAAATCACGTCAACAGGCAATATTGACCCTGAAATATTAAGTACTTGCCTGATAACTGCTCTGCTATCTTAATATTTTTTTATCCCAGTGAATTTACAGACACTTTGCCAGGCTGATGCTAAACGGTTTGTCACAGAAAAGAGGCTGATAAGACACATACAAGTGTAACTTGGTGATTCTCTTAGAAAAGTCGCAAGCATTTGCATCTTTATAAGCTCTTATTATTAAAGTTTTGGGGTGAGTTTTCAACCAGCTCACCAGATGCTGACTGTCCTCTGCAGGGTCTTTAATGCGCTTCGCTCGCATCAGCTGTGGGGCTTTGTGGCACAGCTCATTTCCATCTTCCATGCTGAGTATTTTTGACCACCTCTAGTGCAAATTTTTAGGAAGTATTGCTAAGCTTTTGCTTGAAAAATGTATTTTTATGATTAGCAAACTTTGTAGCTGCATGAGCAAAAGATTTAATTTCTGGGGATTAATTAACCTATATCTTAACAACTTTTTCATCTATTAGCCTTTTGATTGTTAATTTTATACTAATAACCAGCAGGAAAAGCAAACAAGATGCATTCACTGAGCAGTCAAATATATGTTTTTACAGTGGATGCTTCAGAAGACATTAAAATAGTTTGGCCCTGCCCCTTATCCTAGCCAATATTATTTTGATTAAAAAAAAATTATTGTTTTCTGCTGCATAATTTTATGCCATGATTATGGCTATTTAAAGGCACTTGCTACGAAGGATGGGTATTTGTTAAAGTCTCCCAGTAATCCAACCATAAATCACGTAGACTTAGATGGGTCTGGTTGCGTTGGTAGTCTTGACCGTCTCTTTTTAAGCCCAATCATACTCTTTGCACAAGAAGACTGAATGTGGCTCATCTCAGAGTGTGAAGTTTCATCATTTTTGAGTGGCAAATGAGATCTCTGCCAAGTAGCAAATGGCTTTGTCCAAAGCTGCGGTCAAGGTCTTGCTTGTTGACCAGTTGAGAACCAACCACAAGTGGTAAAGCCCTGACAAATGGAGAGGTGAGAACTTGTCTTATCTCTTTGGCCATTGATCTCCAGCAGCCTGAGTAGCATCAATGAGCTTAGCTGTATATTATTCGTATTCTCAGTTTATAGATGGAGAAACAGAGACAGAGAAAAGTTGAGTCTGCACCTCCTGCAGAAATAAAATCTCTTTTAATTTTAGGCATCTCCAGTGTACAGCCTACAGGTGAGCTCTTTGCCAGGGCTCTTTTTGCAGAAACACGCCCCAGATTTACCAGCTTAGGCCAGGTATTGGCTTTGTTCCTCCAAAATGGCATCAGACTCATCGCAGTTTTGCTGAGCGCGCCTCATCCTGCCTTTCTTCTCCCTCCTCTGCATCACCCCGAAGGGACTAGAGCTAAATGGAGACGTCATCCTGCGCCTGTCCAAGGCCAAGGTTAGGTTTTATTTTCTCTGAAAGATGAACTCATGTCCTTAAAGAGATCTATTTAAAAAAAAAAAAAAAATCTGGCTGACCTTAAACTTGGAGCAGTCTCCTGTTTTGCATAACTACAGAAACAAAGTGAATATCTAGATGATCTCTAACGCTGTAATTTAGAAAGGGCATTCATCCCAATGGAGCCAGCTTGTGTTGCAGAGCAGTTCGTGCTCATGATATGGGCTCTGATATTGGGACGTAATTGCTTTTCTAATATCCATGTATTATTTACACTATGCTGCTGTTGCAACCATGGCAAACTCCTTTTGACTCCAGATCTGTTGTTACTGTAATGTATTTATTAGAGCAATGAAAGGTCAGGCTAACCTCAGTTACTCGTCTGTAAATGACCCAACTGAAACCAATAGTTTTAGTGCTGTAACACCAATGTAAGTGAGATCCAAATCAGGACTTCGGAGTATTAATTTACTTTATTGCCATATCTTGATAGAGGTTATTAAATACTTTAAGTATTAATGCTGCTGCTTTATTTACAACACAGAGATATGTCTTACATGTTTCCTAGGTATTTCTTCAGGAGAAGGGCTTGAAGGGAACACAGATCAACAGTGACTGAGGCAACGTTAGTCTTCAAACTCTCATTAGAGTTGGTTAATACCTTTGCAATCCACACTCCAGAAATCGTATATATAAAAATATCACCCTGCAGAAAACTGTTGGTGTGGGATTTCAGATTACTTTGATTTTCTTCAAAGTGAAATTACAGACTGGAGTGGGCTGCGGGGAGCTTGGGAGCTTCATTGGCTTAAAATCTAACTCAAAATATCGATGTAGTCAGCTCTCCGTTACCTCTGGTGAGAGGAGGCAGGGCCAGCTTGGGCAAAGAAAAGCCCAGGGAAGGAAAGCAGCGGAGTGCCGTGCAGAGACGTTTCTGGCCATCGTTTGTAATTTGCCCTGTGCATGTTTGAGGCTGGTAGCGTCCCTGCTCACCACCTGTGCATTGCTTTCCTTGCTATAAGCATGGCTTCCCTGCCTTTATCTTTCCAAGGACTTGTCCTTCACTGTTCTATATCTTCACCTGTGCTAATCAGGGAGCCCTAAGGCACACGAGGGCAATCACCTCTATCACCACTTGAGGTGTTTGATTATGGTTTGAGCTAACTGATGCTTGTGTCGGATGGAGGCTACTCAAAAAAAGCCCGATTCTGGCTGTATGTGAGAGAGTTTGGGACATCAGTACTCTCTCACAGCACTCATGGGTCCATCAGTGTGGTGCTGGGCCACTCATCCTGGCTGTGCAGGCAGAGAGCATGGCTCCCTGTGGTCATTAGCTCACAACCATGCAGAAAGTCTGGCTTCAATGGCAAAATATCTAAGATATTGTCCCCAAGCCAGTCAGCTGTACTGGATTTAGGTGGGTGCTCTGTGTAAATGAGGGTGGAGCAGCACAGTTCCTCTTTGCTAAATTCAGCAACTCAAAATTGCAATGGCTTTGCTGCTTGTGTGATGAACCGTCATCTTGACCCCACTGTTATCTTGCTGTCTGGTTTGAGCGAGGGTAGTCTGCACGCTTTTGCATATTTCTTTCTTTTTTGGGAGTTTTCTCTGGTGATGCACATGTATCTAGGAGCGGTAACTGTTGCCAGATCAAAAGGATGCCAAATGAACCACATTTAAAACTTTCCCAAGGAAAAATCTTATTATTCAATGAGGATATTAATACAGCACCTGAGTAGCATTTTTCCTGTCATTATCACATTCAGTGGGACTGAGATGAAAAATACCTAAAAAAGCAAAAGAACCCAACCCAACCCGATGGTCAGCTGCCAGATAGGAAGCCCAAGGTGAGAAGGATGAGGTGGGCAGGCTGGCTCTGGTCCCATGTGCTTGGAACTACTCCATATGCTTGGAGCATATTTTCATCCAAAGGAATTAAAAGACCTTTTCTTTCATAGTCATGATTCCTGTAATTTTTTTTTTAATTAGGTCCATGCCTTTCATTCACACACCCACCCACCCTCCATTTACATTTGATAAGCTCTGTTTTATTTATTCTCCTTTCAGCAAAACCCCTTGTCTCCCCTTCACTGCTCGACAATGCTTGAATCAGTCCACACCTTCTGTAGCTGAATTAAGTTATTTTCCACATTGCAACTTGTTCCATAGCAGACTAACTTGCAAATATAAGAGAGCTGGCACATTTTCATTTCTTAAGAAATAGCCAATAATCAGAGAGAGAATTCAGTTATTCAGGCACCCTCTCTCTTTAGAAAATCCATGTTGCAATATATCTTATTCTTTGTTAACCTCCAAAGCCTAACTCAGACTGACTTTAGGAGTATGTCTCCCGTCACCACCTTAATTTATGATTTATATCTGAAACAATAGGCTTTGAACTTCTGACTCAAAAAATTTCCAAAACTTTGGTCCTTTAGCTCTTTGAAGCAGTTGAGTTCACTAACTGGCTCCATTATTTGTTTCAAGGTTTGTCTTTTTGAGTTTACAAAGGCCAATAAAGCAAAGGCTACTTCAATAGGTGCTCACATACACACAAGCTCCGAAAACTGGGGCATTTTCATAAACAACCATTTGTGGAAAAGTGCTTTGCCATTGCAATAAGTAAACTGAAACAAGGCCTAAAGTCAATATTTTTTGTCTGAGGTACGGTCTGCTGTAGGGCGAACATGTCTGGCTGGGACCTGCTGGTCCATGCTGCATCGCAGTCTGGTATTGCCACCCCAGTTAGTGCTTGAGCAGAAACTCTCCTAACACCCCTCATAGCACCCTGTGGCAAGGTTGATAGGTTTAATGTCTTCAAAGTTCAACATTAAGGTTTAATGTCTTCAAAGTTCAACATTAAGCCTTAATGGTTGCTCTTCCAAAGAGATTTTGTGAGACATCACTTGCTCTAGTTTGCTGTTGACCTGCAGCGATGGCCGGATCTTCATGAAACCAGCTCTGTAATTCTTTCAGTAGTATTTTAATTACAGTGAAAACTTTTCCTTTTTCAAAAGAAAGTGCATCTGGTGAGTTGTGACCTGAGGAAGAACTACAGATGGTGTCTTCAACGCAGGGTTTCTGGATCAGATTTTCCTAAGACTTCTGCCCTGACCTAGCTTGGCTCTATTGCAAAGCAGCGGTGACCTGCCCTTTGGTCAAGTGCAGGTGAAGCTGGCCATCATGCACAGCTCTCCGCAACCATCCTTTGTTCCTTTGCCCAAGTAGACAATGCTTCGGAAAGAGGGAGGAAATCTGTGCTCAGATCTGAATACCGAAAAGCAAAAAACCACCAGAAGCTCCATTTAACTTCAGGACTGAAGATATTCTCAGTTATGTAGGATAGGCTCCATCAAACAAACCTGGTCTGTGCCTTGAGAAGGGGATTTTACTGTTCTTTGTACTGATGTTCAAAGTCAGAGACTGGAGGTTTTTTTCCTCCTTTGTACGGAAAGATAAAATGGATCTAGTCCATAGTATATGGAGAAAATCAAGGTGAGTTAAACGGGTGAAATGAAATTATGGGTGAAGCCTGCAATGGCAGAACATCTGCTTAATGTGCAATTAGTTATTCCTCCTTCCCCCCCAATGTTATCATCTCCCCACCATCTCTCAGAGGTCGATAAGTCCTTGCTGGCTTCATATTTTTTTAAAGCCCTCATTAACTGCAGCAGGGCTCTCAGCTGACTGCCTTTGGCACATAAATACCCTGACTCCCCCCCTGGCTGCTTCGGCCAGTTCCTCTGCTGAGGACACCTGAGACCTCGGGAAGAACTTTGTCTCTCCTGGGTGGCTTCATTTAGCAATCTGCAACCAGCAGCTGAAGAAGGGAACTGGCTGATCACCTCTGGAGCAAGAGCAGTCACCATGTGGTGGGGGAAGAAGCTCCAGTCTGCTGGTGGGTGTGCTGGTAGGGTAATGATTTTCACCTTTCTGTCTTTTATACCCCAAACTCTAGATGCATGCAGACCCCTTTTCCCTCCCTCTAGAAAGTGAGTCACAATAATCTCAATTTGAGGTATATCCAAAAGTTATAATGTGACTTTTTTTTCCCTGCCATAATTACAGAGGGGGAAAAAAAATTACCTTAAGAATCTTTTATCTCTGTAAGGAGAAAGTAGTTAAAATATGCAGATAACAAATCTTGAGGCTGGAGGCATGCAGCAGAATGCCATAACAGCTTCTGTTTACTTTGAGCCTGATACCAATATTTTGCAGTCAGGTAAAAAACCTAAACTGGCACCATTTTTTTTTTTCAAAGTCTCACCCCATCATCCTCTGCAGGAGAAGCAGATGATATCAAAAATGAGTGCTGCTCTTCAGCACAGGTAGAAGATATTTGTAAGAATATGCATAATTGGGGTAAAGAGTAGCAGAGTGCCCTGTTCCCTCCCCTGCCACATCTTCACCCTCAAAGGAGCTGAATAAGTTAATAATAAGGAACTAAAAACTTACATGATGGCTTGATAGCTTATGATTATAATAAGCTTCCCCAAATCCATGTGATTGGGGGTGTGTGTGTGATGCATAGGCTAGGCTGCTGCAGCATGAAACAAGAGGTTCATTGTTTAATATTTTAAATGAAATAATGCAGACTAATACAGCCTTGAAGATTTGGGGGATTGGACTAGATGATCTTTAAAGGTCCCTTCTGACCCAAACCATGCTATGATCTGACCCCGGCAATGAGGGCTGAACTGTGTTGAAAATCTTCATGGTAAAATGGTAAAGGGTGAGGAGCCTTTTGTGCTTTTGCTGCTTTATTTCTCTTTATTTGCATGTAAATGTTAAAAGTCTCTGTCAAAAGACGAAGAAGAGTTATACTTTCACAAGCTCTTTATTAACGGTATATTTGAATTATTCTGCTTTGTAGCTTCTCATGAAAAGACGTGTGTCTTTCAAATAAAGGCCTGATTTGTCCTTTATGTGGTGGAGACAACGTACTGTTGAATTTTGGAGCAATGCCCTGTTCTTTGAACAGCTTTAATGTCACCACTGAAATCCCTATTTTGGACTCTGGGGTCTGAGGCTTAATTTTAAGCACATCTTGGGTGTGCTGCTGGGCTGGAACCCAAGGAGATGATGGAGGAGGCACAGTGATGCAGGGTCCTAATCACTGACTTCCCATCGTGGGTGGGGTGCCACGGTCTGGGTTAATTAAAGTTATGCTTTGACGATAGTCCTTGGTTAAACGTGTTGCAAAAATGTTAATGCTGAAGTATACAGGTATGAGGGTTTTTTGATAGCTCAACTTTAAGAATGCAACGAAATATCACATGTTGCTTGTCACCTCCAAGGCAGGGATTTTTTGATGGGTTTTGAATATCTTGGAGACCGTTCCCTGTTGTGGCAAGGGATAACAAGGGGGAGGTATGTCCTCAGCTCTGCCCAGAGCCCCTCAGGAGTGCGCAGGCTGCTCTTCTAGTGACGCCAGCAGGCACTGGTGGCCTTTGTCCAAAGAAAACACCAGTTGGAGATGTCCTGGGGAATTTTTCCAGAAAACGTTCCGACTTGAAGAATTTACACGAAGGGGAAAAAATTGCTTGACTTCTGGTTAAACAGCTGAACGCGTTAAGTGGCTGCATATCCAACACTATTATGTGCTGCAAAGAGCATCACACTCCCTACAAAGGAGGCAGCAGTGAACTTCACCGTAACACGTAAAGGGCTGTTTAGTTTGGCATGTGCTAGCTCCAGTGAGACCGCTGACAGGTTTACAGTGAAGGAGACAATTATTTTGATGGGTTGATGAAATTAAGTCCCAAGCTGAGTCACAAAAAGCCACTGCTGAGATGCTACAGCTGGGAACCACACCTGCCTGCAAGGTGCTGGCTTGTGGCAGGATGGGTCTGAGAGGATGGGAGCTGCAGTTGTCCAGCCCTGGTGAAAACAACGCAAAACGTGCCTCAGTTTAGGACAACCAGATTTGGAAACTTTGGCCTTGTGCAACTTCTTTGTGAAGGGGATAGAAAGAAATTTCACAAATGCTTTCGCTGCAGAGAGCTGAAATTCCCATCTGGATTCAGGGAAGTCCCCAAACACTCACGAAGTCCAACAGGCGAAATCCTGCCTCGATCCGGTTCGGTAAGAACTCGCTACTAGGGCCAGGATTTTGTCCTGTGGGTCTAATTACACGCTTAGAGTTGATCAGCTGCAAAAGTGCTTTCTGAACTGAGCCTTTGCCCCCTAGAAAATGCTGGGAATAAGATTGCTTTCAGTTGGCTTTTCAGTTCAATTAGTTGGCAGAGCTGATAGCAGCGTGGATTATGACTGACTTATGACTTGCAGACCGGGGATGTGCGGTAATAACGTTTTCCTCTTCATCTCGTCTCGTAAAGGTGCCCTCGATGGTTTGTTTTTTTTTTTTTTTGTAGTAGGTTATTTCACCTCTTTGGTATTGTGTGTCTGCTTTGCTCTTTCACGTCTCTTCTTCGTGTGCTGTAGCCCATTGCAAAGACAGCGCTGGCTGGGCTGGGTTACTTTTCTCTCTCCTTTCTATCTGTGTACGTGCTTCAGTTGCCTGTATGCTCTCTGTGTGGGTATATATATGTGTGTGTGTATATATATATGCATATATACAAGCTCTCTTTGCTCCTGCCATGTTGCCCCCTTCTCCTAGCAGATAGGAAATACAAGTAACTGTCATTCTCTTGTTTCTGGAGTTCAGCTGTGTAGTAACGCAATGCTTATTTATGATCATTTAGGTGGATATTGGGGGTTGGGCTCAAAACAGTATTTCCAGGAATCTGATTTCAAAGCTAACAGCATGGGGAAAAAAAAAAAATCATTGCTTGTTTGGGTCTTGCTAGCTGCGTACCTGGTGCTACAACACAGAGCAGTGGGGATTTCTGCCCACGTACTTCTGTGTGCAAAGTATGCCAGGGCTGGTGCAAAACCTTCTCGGGAGGCTCAGTGGGTTGGGTTTTGAGTCAGACTCTCAGTGAGGTGCTTTTGGCTCTTAACCTACATTTTACGGGATGAAAAAAAAAAAAAATCTCTCTGCTGATCTTCAATACATGCAGTGACATGAAACAAGTCCACAGGTATGAAAGCAGGTTTACCTCGAACTCCTACTGCAGTGGGAAGTGTCCCTGTGGAAACAGGGGTCCCTGTGTGGGAGCACCTCCCTGCATGGCTCTGCTGTAACACCCCTGCAACAGTCTCGACGTCAAGCGTGCAAAATGTTAGAGAGTTCAAACGAGAAGAGTGAAAAGCTTGGAAATGTGCCTGAAAACTAAAAAGTCAAGCACCTTAGTCTACCTCGCCGTGGTCTCTGTGTGCCAGTGCCTGCTTGGGCACCCAAAGTCAGTCTTGCTTCGATCTGGCAGGCATCGATACAACAGATGTTGGCAGCTGAAGTCAGACGGGAGATGATGAACCTTTATTGTGATTATGCTGAATTCTCCAATATTGGAAGCTTTGTTTTATAAAAAAACCCATCTAACTACAGGTATAGATGTTGCCTTTCAATCTGACCAGTCTCAATGCCGTATGAGCAGTAGGACCTGGAATCACCAGACCAAAATCCAGCTGTTTACCATGAGAGGTAGAAGTGTCAGTGCAAATAGGTGTTAAACTTGGTTTGCTGTTCCCATGTGCTGTGGTAGAATTTATTAGTCGTCCTGCTAGCAGGAGGTAGCCAAGCATGTTTTGTCTTGAAGCAGAGCTTTATCTCTGGATGGCCCATTAGATTTGTTATGGTGGAGGGTGGTTTGATTTCAGAGGGGGCAGGAAATCAATCAGGCTCAGAAATAAATTTCAGGGTAGTCTGGTTATCTGGTTCCCTAATGTTACACGTGGACCTGAGTGTTTGCATCTCGTCCACTGTCGCAGGAGGGAGAGCATTTGTGCAGCTGCGATGGAGTCACCTATGGACAAATACTACAGAGGATACATGGGGAGGGAATTGGTGTAGTGCATTTTGGGGAAGCTTATTTGCATGCTTACAGCTCCTTACAGCCGTATTCAGATAAGGTATGGCAAGCAGCAAGTCCTGCAGGCAATAACTAGATCAACTCTGACAGCCTGAGAGTAAATCCATGGCACAGACAGATAAGGGGTATTACTATTTCTTGGGTTAGGTCTGGATCCCTGTAACTCTGAGAGCTTTTCTATTTTTATGTCAGCTTAATAGAAAGTTTTGTATTTATTTGGTGTTATCTGGGCAGGTTCAGCCGCAATTATTTTAC
Organism: Gymnogyps californianus; assembly: GCF_018139145.2. Taxonomy (NCBI): domain Eukaryota; kingdom Metazoa; phylum Chordata; class Aves; order Accipitriformes; family Cathartidae; genus Gymnogyps; species Gymnogyps californianus. The sequence goes on along the minus strand of NC_059500.1, from coordinate 80,808,092 downwards.
TTTTATCCTTTCCCAGACACACGTATATACACTTGCACTCTTGTTTCTTGGCAGCTTGTAACAATGTCTATAATCCTTCTTGGCAGAAATCTTCTAAACTAATTCTCTTAGCAAAAAAATTTTTGTTGGTGATAATTTTATTGCTGATACAAGAATGGAGGTAAGAAAATATTTGAGAGAAGAAACTTTGGCCAGAAGCTGACTTTCTTTCAGTGCCTGTGTAGAGCAGTTTGTGTGCTGCAAAGCCTTAGTTCTTCTTCAAGGTAAGGATCCTTGGGAGGAGGAGGAAGATGGTATTATGAGAGGTAGACAACGCTACCGGGGTGACTCAGAGATTCGGTGTGAATAAAAAGAGAGAAATAAACCCATTCAGCTCACGTGTGTGTAAGCAGACTCGCAGGTACCACTTGAAATCCCATATCATAGTTTGGATGGGGTTTGTAGGATTGATAATATTTCCAGTCTGTGAAAGAACTGCAAAAGTTCCTTCCGAACAACAGGTCTTGGAAGTTCAGCCCTTACCTCTGTCGTAAACTTTCTGGGGATGATTAGTGTTTGAAAGGGGGAAAAGATAAAGAGAACACACATGTTTGCACAGGACTGCAAAAACAAAGCTTTGATTTTTTTTTTTTTTTTTTTAAATTTTAAAAGGAAATAAAACCCCAGCAATTTTGCAGCTGTTCTCAGCTCTCCATCCTCTCTGATCTCTCCTAGAGCAGAGTTAATGCACAGGATTTTCAACTGTGGTCAATCGATGGCTGATGCATTGTGCTGAACACCCAAATCTGAAAGAAAAGATGCAAAATGTTTGGTGTGCTTCACTTCCAAGGTGCTATGCAAAGAAATGAGTGTTTTTAACAGCTGAGACAAGTGTCATGCACTGAAAAAGGACGCTAGCTTTGGCTTTTGGCAAGACATTTGACCTTCCCTCTTTGAGGCCCTGTCAGCAAAGAGCTGGTTGTTATGTTTTCTGGGATTTAGAGATGAAAGTAGCTGTGTCACTCTGGGCCCTCCAGCGGGTGCTAGCAGATGTATGTAAAGTATTTGTAGGATTTTTGACTTTCCTCGTGGAATATGTTTGGCAGCTGTGTCTGGCTGTGATCAGAGCTGTTACTGCAAGCTGCCTGCCTTGAATCAGTGATGGGATATTACCCTGTCCATGAGAAAAAGAAGAAAGGAGCCAATTTGTATAGCAATAGCAGAAAACCTCTGGTAGGTTGGAGAACTGCATGAAGGTGTGTGATGGGCAGAAAGCAGTTCCTTCAGTAGGTGACCACAGCATCACAATTTCCTCATTAGCACTTCTACATCTCCTGGATTTGGAAAAGCCAGGGCCACCTTGCGTTTTCTTGGGTGTTTCTGGTTTCAGCTAGGACAGAGTTAATTTTCTTCCTAGTAGCTGGTACAGTGCTGTGCTTTGGATTTAGTAGGAAAATAATGTTGATAACACACTGATGTTTTTAGTCGTAGCGAAGTAGTGTTTATACTAAGTCAAGGATTTTTCAGCTTCTCGTGCCCAGCCAGCAAGAAGGCTGGAGGGGCACAAGAAGCTGGGAGGGGACACAGCCAGGACAGCTGACCCAAACTGGCCAAAGGAATATTCCATACCATATGACATCATGCCTAGTATATAAACTGGGGGGAGTTGGCTGGGAGGGGCGGATCGCGGCTCGGGAACTAACTGGGCATCGGTCATGAGTGGTGAGCAATTGCATTGTGCACCACTTGCTTTGTATAGTTTAATTCTTTTAGTATTACTATTGTCATATTGTCATTATCATTGTTTTTCATTCCTTTCTGTCCTATTAAACTGTCTTTATCTCAACTCACGAGGTTTTTTTTCCTGATTCTCTCCCCCATCCCAGGGGTGGGGGGGCAGTGAGCGAGCGGCTGCGTGGTGCTTAGCTGCCGGCTGGGGTTAAACCACGACAGTGGGATTCATCCCTGTGTATGGGGACACCTCACCTTAGCAGTCATCCATCAACCCTGGCAGAGGTGTGGGGTGGGTTGCTGGGGTGTGGACACCTATAGCACACGTTTAGGTGAGATGAGCCCCACGTGGGCAGCCCTGTTCGGGTGCAGGGACGTGTGTGTCACAGGGCAGCAGCTGGACCTGCAGGAAGAGCAGGATGTGCAGCTTGGTAGCTGAGCTACTGATGCGAAGGACCTGCCTTCGCATCAAAGTGTTCGTCTGTAAGGCTTTGGCTGATGGTTGGTGAGCTGGGGCCAGTGGTCTTCTGTCTGAGTGCCTGACCCTGTCACCAGGAAACATTCCAGGTCAGGTTGGACGGGGTTCTGAGCAACCCGATCTAGTGGAAGATGTCCCTGCTCATGGCAGGGGGTTGGAGTAGATAAACTTTAATGGTCCCTTCCAACCCAAACCATTCTATGATGACCAGGTACCCATTGGTGGGGACAAGTCCACTGGTGAGGCAAGTGCTGCTGTATTGTAATTGGTGTAAACGATTGCTGGATCAGGCCCTGGGAACGGTGAAGTGCCATCAAGACAGACAATACTGAGAAGTCAGTGCCAGGACGACGAGCCCTGGACCGTCTATGAAGTATTTGTTTTGTGACATGCCACTGTAACGTCATCTGCTCACAAAGTGATTATTTTGGAGAATGCAGGGTTGCGAGACACCGCATGCCTCACCAAGTCTAGTCCCAGCTTAACCCATGAAGTACTTAACCCATGAAGGCCCCAAGCCCCTGCTGAATCCAGCTGTGGGTTTCTGCCCACTACTGTTTTTGGGGGGCTGTTTGAGAACCTCCCTGCTCTGATGTTGAAAACCTTAAACTTCCTCATGATCAGCTTGTTCAGGAGCCACCACTGCTTGAATAGTTCTTTAGTTGTTTGTGAAGAGCATTTATTACACTCCTGAGCCCGCTTCCCTGTGCGCAGGTGGCTGCATGCAGCAAGGAAGATGCGAGGACAGTAAACTTCAGGGTTTTGGTGCATGTTGTTGCTGGTGACTCAGTGATTACTGGAGCAGGGCAGGTTATGGAGTCAGGAGGTGTCCCCAGCTTGGCTGTGGTGACCTGCTCGGTGCTCATGACTCTGCTCCTGCCCTTTTCCTATTAGCTCTGTGTCTCTCCTGTCTACACAGAGACTTTGGGGCAAGGACTTTCCCTCTCCATGTGGTTATTGCAGTGTTCAGCACAGCAGGGACCCAGTCTTAGCTGGGAACTCTAATGTCACCACAGAGCAACTACGAAATAACGAATAAAACCATTTTTTCCCCGTTATCTGGGAACAGAGTATGCAGAGGCTTATCTGGTGCTGATTACATTGCTAGCGACAGTCTTAAAAGGTAAAACAACATTTGCAGGACGGGAAGGTTTTTTAAGGTATAAAACACAGGCGTGTCTGGGCATTGCTGCCAGGAAATTTCTGCCCACGGATGCGCACGGGTGCGGTTGGGCCACACAGCTTCTCCATCCCTCAGGGCAGGAGGGTCAGAGGCAGCCCAGGGATGCTGAGCGATATTTTGGCAGCCCTGCCGCAGGCTTTGAGGAGGCTGTGGGCGTGCGGGCGAGGAAATCGATGACTGTTGCAGAGGCAATTTGGCAGCATCTGAAGAGCTGAGCGTTTGAGCCCTTCTGGGTTTACTCAATTAGATCCATATCTTTTAGCGAGAGAGGCGAAGGTAGCTTACAGAATTGGCACGTTCGCTGCAAATGTCCCCAAATTCAACAACAAGCTGTCTACTACAGGCCTTAATCGTTGCTGCTCTTCTGGTCTCCGATACGTGGATCTGATACAGAAATCCCGGTTTGCCTCTTGAAAGCTTAACTCTGATGAAGTTGGAGGACACGCATCGGGGTCTGCATATTTACTGTCATTACATCAATTATGGGTCTGAACTCTGCGAACACTTATTCCTGCTATCTAATGTCAACAGTGGTACTGGCTTCACTGCCAGCACTAAATTCTCGTAGGGATCATACTGTGTGCGTTAAATATTAAATGTACTTAGATTCGGTAGACTGTGCATAGGTTTGAATAAAAAATTAAAAATGGTGTTCTTTAGTTGTGTAACTTTTAAGTAAACAGAGCTGTAGAAACATCTGTTAGCTTTGATTTTAATTTACTGTATAATAGCTTACATCATAATAAATGATGTTGTGCGATTTGGATGTAATTTTGAATTTGTCAGGAAGCTCACAGCCAAATCACTGAAGTTAATGGTAGTTCTGCAATCAGCTTCACTATGTGTCAAATCAGAGGAACCATTATTGAATTTTAAAAGGCTGAATTACTGTGTTGTTTGTATTAAATCTTAATGCCGTTTTGGATAACGATAATGTTTTCCCTTGGAGGTATGTACTGGATAGGGTTTCTGTTCCTGAATATAAAAACCAAACAGAGTTTCAGTGAAATTGCTTGAATTCTAATTTTAAAGGGGTTAGATGTATCCAAAAGTAATTTCAAACCTGTCCTAAATGAAAGAATGTATTTCCCCTGTTGGATATAGTGTTATAGTGCAGTCCTTTTAATGAATTAGGAGAATTTAATGGTGCGCTGTAATGATGTTAATTACAAAAAATAACGTACTGACATGGCTGATCTTTAAGCGGGGCGTGGGGGAAATGTTTACATTTCTCTAGGGATGGAAAAGGAATGGGAACTGCCCTGTACTTGCTTGTTTTGAGGCAGTCTAGCTTCCACTGACCACTGCAGGATGGGCTACGAGCACTGCGAGAGCATTGTCTTGGACTCCTCAGGACAGGCTGGGAACCAGCAGATGGGTATATGTGTAGTGTTCTTACACCTTCTAAAATTGGGGGCGGTGGGCTTTTTTTTTTTTTTTCTTCTCCCCCAGAGCCTCAAGTCTTTTTAAAGAGCCATGGTGTCCCAGACCGATTGCGCTGGTAGCCTCTCGCCATTTCTAAGTTTGTATTTTAAAAGAAATGAATAAAATTAAAAAAATCTCTTCCCATAAAGCACTTCTGGAGCTGAGACCATGCCTTGCTAAGTCAAAACAAGCCTCCTAGCTCTGGCCAGGCGCCTCCCTCTGCTGAATCTGGTGCTTTGGAGTTAACCTGCTTGGTCCCTGGAAAGGAAAGGCTACGTCAGCCCGAGGTGCAAGCACTCAACTCCTGTGCCAAGGAAGGGGGTGAGATAGGACACCTTTGCTCAAGTTTCTATCCCTGCTTTGCTAAATCAGCTTGGATAAGTGCTATAATAAATCCATTATCTCCCCAAGCCCCAAATTACCTGTTCAGAGGGTGCCAAAGCTTTTTGGCTTGACTACTTGTTGTAAGGATTGATTTGTGTTTAAGTTCTCTGATAGGTTTGGAGGAAAACCAGAGATGCACAGCAAAATGACGAAGCTTGATTGTTTCCATCACTTTTTATGTAGATGATGGCAAGAAAGTCACCTGTCCTGATTTTTCCGTTGTTTCCCCAAACACAGCCCAGATGGGGCATCTCTTGGCAGGGACAACTGACCCAGCCTCCCTGTGCATTTAACACTGCAAACTAGTCTGGGGATTTAAAATCATTTTTGTAGCTCTTGGTTAAATCAGCATTTCATAAGCGTCAACATCTTTTAGAGGAATGTTATTTGAATTTTTATTTGCTCATTATTTCCCATGGCAAATTGCTGGCTGGTAGGTTTTTCTTTTTTCTTCTCCCTGAAGTTATTGACTCGCTCTGTGTGGTGTCTAGCCCAGCAAAGCCTCTCACCTGCAGGAGAGCACTGGCCCATGGCATCACTGGTGAGCTGGGAGAGCTTTCCCATCAATAGATATAATGGACTCATTTGGATAATTTAGTACTTGCTCGGTGTATCTGGTTTCTCTAGTGACACCCTGACGTTCATGCTTGACTTCCCCACCTCTCAGATAATAAATGAAGGAGGTTTCACCTTGTTGGCAGCACTGGCTTTTGGCCCATTATCGTTCCTGACATTGTGTACTTGAGAAATTAAATTACCTAGTTTCCTGGCTAGCTCCCTAATGAAGGCCATTAATTAATATGTTTCTCAAAGGAGGAGGTGTTTTTATTCTTGATCCACGGGAGAATCTCTTTCCTTGGCCGCCCGTGAGCAGGGTGTTTGCACAGGCGGGAGCAGGTCGGTCCCTCTGCAGTTGGCTCTGCCCCATGATGTCCCATAGGCTTCTGCATGTGGCTCTGTTCCCCAGGGAAATGCCAACTGGGGATGTGGGAAAGTGAGAGATACTCAGTGAAGTATGGGTGGCAAGTGCTAGCTGATTCCCCCTCTCTCCCCCATCTTCTCTTCTGCATCAGTCTCTAGTCCACTATGAGCAATCTCTGCCCTAGCAAGGACAGCAGACAGTTGATGTTTCTGCCCTCTTGACCTTGTTGACAACCTTAAGATCCTCTTTTTGTGCACCTTAGGCTAATGCTGCTGCACAGTACAGTCACCATTTGCTCTTAGGTCTTCCTCAAGCCTTTAAAAGAGAAGGCAAGTTCATGTGAAACAATTTGCAGAAGACTTGTCCACCTCAGTGCTCCCTAAACATGCCCTTTGGCTCGTAACTTGTTTTGTAGCACTTTTTGAGGGAAGATCTAGTCCCAGGAGCAGCCAGGTTAATGAAAAAGATGATTATCTCTGCAGGTGATGGACGAATGTAGCAAAGATGTGCTGCACATGGTGCAGCTAGAAGATGGGTGGAAATGCAGCCTGGTCCTTTGGTAGGAATTAGCAGGAGAGGGTGGATCTGATGCCCTCCCTCCCTTTTTTCTCTTTAAATCTCATCTCCCCAGTGGAAGTGGCAGCCCTGTGTACAGATGGATATGGGGTTGTAAACCCAAGCTGGGGAGAGGTGTGAAATGTGTACACCTTGGAGATCAGGGATGCCTTTAATGGTTCTCCTGGCTGGAGAAAAAGGCACTGAGCTAGGGATGAAGATCAGGGCTGGGGCAGTGAGCGCTGGGATGGTTGAGGTGTCCATCTGTCCTTGCTAAAGATGGTACTGGAGTGAGAAGGGGGAAGCGCGGGGTGTTGGGGATGTTGGGCTGGGATGGTGCCTGGCCTCCACTGCAGAAAGTAGGTTCAACAGGGTGGTACGGAATGACTTGATATGGGCTCAAACTCCCACTTCTGAGCCTCCCTGGTGCCTTGGCAAGGGAGAAGCTGAGTAGAACCTGGTGCTGCAGCTGGTTTCTTGGGCTGTGGAGGCTGGGAGCTGGGCAGGAGCAAGCAGAGCTGTGCTTGGGCTCTGCAGGGAGAAGCAGCCACATGAATGTAGGCAGCAGTGACATGCTGCGTGTCACTGGGATAGGAGCAAAGCTCTCGGGTTTGCTTAGATCTGCTCTGATTCAGATGGTGCTTCGAGGATCGCTTGATCCCATTGGCTTCAGTGTTTCTACTCATGCTTTAAATTCCAAGGTATTGAGCACGGTGAAAAACTGAACACTTTTGGTTCTTTACCCCTGCTGCAGTGCCTGAAGATAGCTGCTTTTCTCCTCGTATCCCTGCCACTTAGTCACTTCTGCTGCTGCCTCTCGTTGTGATCTGTGGTGTTCTTCATTGAGGGGAAAGAACAGTGTTCTTTGAAATACTTAAAGCTGATGTGAGTCACGGTCTTTTTAAGAAACGCTGGATTTTATAGCCTTCTGGCAGAACAGATATGTCAGAAAGTTTTAGGATGCAAGGAGGTAGGTTGATCCCTCCTGGGGGAAACTTAAAATAACTCCTGCACAAGATGATGAAGGAGCCTCACCATCTGTGGGGATGCTCAGTACTTGGTACAGAAGTGACCGGTGCTCTGAATCCCTCTTCCCACTTTTGGTGGTTGGGTTAATGTATATTATGATCAAAAGGAACAGATGAATTACAGTCTTGGGGCTGAATCTCTCATTCTCTTGGAATCAGCAAGACTCAAACTGTTAGTCTTCTTTACGGAAAAAGTCTGTTCAATAGAAAACCACTTGCAATAATAGTAATTGTAGCTAATGCCCTAATTAGGGCTGGCTGCACAGCTGGTTTAAGCAGAAATGATGTCCTTTAAGTTGTTTAGCTGATAGTCTAGTCCCTTATGCATTGGAGTGTACGTACACTTGAAATTCCTGGTCTCTGTGGGTCTTATTTTCTTATGGCTTTGCAAAAAGGCAGTTGGAGAAGCAGGTGAAAATGCAGCCAGCTCCTTTCCCATTTTCTCGTGTTGCAAAACTCCCTTGAACAAGAAGGCTTGGATTACATTCTTCCCAAACCCATGTTTCACAGCTTCTCTGGTGACAGAGGTTGACTTCTCAGCTTTGAGACCCCTCTGTTTATGCAAAAAGCTGCAGATAGAGATTTTTTTTTTTGAGCTTGTATCTGCTGAGTACATGTAGGCTCAGCTTGACTTTCTAAGGACACATAATCACAGCCATAATCACAGTTCAATCTATTTTTAATTGTCGCTAATTAATTCTTAGCAGTGCTTAAACCTTGTGAATTAAATTGATAAAAAAAGAAGAGCACATCTTTCACCAGCCTTACACACTTGTTCTTGAAAGAGATCTGTTTTATACTAGCAGCATAAAGCTGCTGTTTCTTCCCAGGCTTGTGGCTTTTAAAACAACTCCTGGCTGTGAATAAGCCTTAATGGATTACTGCATGTGTAACTCGCCAGCTGTGGGTATCTGGAGCAGATCCTACATGTCTGGCAGGAGCCTTCAAATCAGAGGTACCGCAGCCCCAGGGAAAAGTAGACGAGGGCGTTGCACTCTCCCAACACCTCCAGATTTCAGTCAGAAGTCTCATCAGGGTAAAAACCTCTGGGAAATGCTCGGGTGTTGAACCTACACTGAGCTCTGGGCTCCTGCAGCTCCTCTGGCACCTGAAGCTGGACAGGTAATGTTTAATGCCTGCTTGGCTGTGTCCTAGGAGGTGCAGGTGAACTCCAGGAGGTGCCAGGGATGCTGGTGGGGTCCGCGCTCTGATGCCTGCTTGTTCAGGCAATGGGAGAGACTTCATTCTGCGTTGTGGAAGTCAGTCACACAAATCCCTATCTTGACATGGATTTAAGACCCCCAGCTTCAATCACCTGCCCTTGAAAAAGCAGGTATATAATTTTTTTCAGGCAAGTTCTGTTAAGAGCCCTTGTGCTTTATTCCTGTTTTCAAGGCTTTTTCTTATGACCTTGAGTAAAGCAGTTTCCCCAGTCCTGAGTATGAGATGGCTACAGGAGCTGCTGTTTCAAGGTTTTTGAAGGCTCAGGGTCTATAAGCGTGTCCCTGCTGATGGATGCCTGCAGTTCCCAGGGACCAGGGACCGCTGCTCCTCTCTTTGTGGGACACTTAGCATCTCTCACGGCATTTTGCTAGGGAAATAGTTCTGTTGGCTAAACCCATTTTACCAGCAGAGGCCGTTATGCCCATACGCTTGAAGGCAGCGAGCTCCCACTGAAGCCCATGGACATATTAAAACCTTTCCAGCCTGTCTTTGAGATGGATTGGACTCTGTACCCCAGTATCCCCAGCCGCCTCTCGCTGAGCTGGTTGGGCTGATGGGATGGCAACGCAGATGCAGATTTTGTTATTTGAGTTAAAAAAAAAAAAAAAAGACATGAGTAGCCAACTGGGGCTGGAAGAAAAAGCAAAGCTCTTAGTAGGCACCGTGGGTCTGATTAAATCTGTAATGACTGGTGCTGCGACACTGGCAAGTGGCTCCCCCAGCACCTCCTCTGCCCAGCCTGGTGTAATCTTGTGCATTACTCACGTACATGGGAGAGAAATGAAATGGCTCTATTAAAGGAATCCTTTGGTATTTATTTCTGTGGCATTAAATACATTTATTTTCTGAAGGAGATGGACTGTGCGTATATATATTAAGTATATGGCGTGCTGGGCTGCAGGGAGTATTTTCAAGAAACTATCCAGAGATGGGGGTAGATCCTGCCCTACTGCCGAGTATATGCAGAGAAACAAAAATGAAATCTTGCAGTGCTAAAGCTGAGGCTGTGCTCCTGGGGCTGGCAGGCGCCCTGGGCAGAGCACCACGTGCCTCAAAGCCCCCTGAATCTCTACGACCTGTGGTAATTTAGCTGGAGTTCAAGTATGCCCTTTTTTCTGGATTATACCCCAACCTGAACCCCACCAGAGCAGTAGGGGAGGCAGACTAAAACAGCTGGTTCATAAAACATCTGGAAAACTGCTTTGCCTACATCTGACCTATGTCTTGCTGTCTGTTCTTTACAGCCAGTTCCTTTACCCTCATCTCCGTGGGGTGTGTTGGTCACCAGAAGAGCATCTAAATACAGACCATGCGTGCAGACACCAACTTTTTCTTTAAATTGCCCCCAAACTGTGCAATGAGGTTGACAGACTTCTCTAACCACAAGTGCAGCGCAGCATGTATTGAAAAATAACCTCTCCTGAAACAAGAGGCTTCGCTGCATCTGCCTTGGGAAGGAGACTAGAACAAATGTTTCTTTGGGATATGTCAGCTGTATATGTCAGCGCCATATGCCATGGCGCCTGGGTACAGGACATCTGGATTTTATGGTAATAGGTGCAAAATAGGAACCGCATAGAAGAGAATGAACTAAAGAAAAGATGTGTTTGTGCCCTGCCTAATATTTACCCAATAATTATTATTAATAATAATCTTATTACCGAATAATGGGATAATTCCGGATTAAGCTCTGTACAGGTGTATTGGGTTTGCGTGGCAAGGTTTTGGTAGCGGGGGGGCTACAGGGGTGGCTTCTGTAAGAAGATGCCAGAAGCTTCCCCTATAGAGCCAGTGCCAGCCGGCTCCAAGTCGGACCTGGCACTGGCCAAGGCTGAGTCCATCAGCAACGGTGGTAGCACCTCTGGGATAACATATTTAAGAAAGGGAAAAGAAGTTACGGGGCAGTAGCAATTGCAGCCGGAGTGAGGAGTGAGAAGATGTGAGAAAAACTCTGCAGACACCAAGGTCAGGGAAGAAGGAGGAGGAAGAGCTGCTCCAGGCGCCGGAGCAGAGATTCCCCTGCAGCCTGTGGTGAAGACCATGGTGAGGCAGGCTGTCCCCCTGCAGCCCATGGAGGTCCATGGTGGAGCAGATATCCACCTGCAGCCCATGGAGGACCCCACGCCGGAGCAGGCGGATGCCCGAAGGAGGCTGTGACCCCGTGGGAAGCCCATGCTGGAGCAGGCTCCTGGCAGGACCTGTGGCCCCATGGAGAGAGGAGCCCAGGCTGGAGCAGGTTTGCTGGCAGGGCTTGTGACCCCGCGGGGGACCCACGCTGGAGCAGTCTGTTCCTGAAGGACTGTGCCCTGTGGAAGGGACTCACGCTGGAGCAGTTCGTGAAGAACTGTAGTCCATGGAAAGGACTCACGTTGGAGAAGTTCATGGAGGACTGTCTCCCGTGGGAGGGACCCCACGCTGGAGCAGGGGCAGAGTGTGAGGAGTCCTCCCCCTGAGGAGGAAGGAGCGGCAGAGACAGGTGTGATGAACTGACTGCAACCCCCATTCCTTGTCCTCCTGCGCCGCTGGCAGGGAGGAGGTAGAGAATTCGGGAGTAAAGTTAAGCCCGGGAAGAAGGGAGGGGTGGGGGGAAGGTATTTTTAAGAATTGGTTTTATTTCTCATTATCCTATTCTGATTTAACTGGTAATAAATTAAATTAATTTTTTTTTCCCCAAGTCAAGCCTGTTTTGCCCGTGATGGTAATTGGTGAGTGATCTCCCTGTCCTTATCTCGACCCATAAGCCTTTTGTTATATTTTCTCTCCCCTGTGCAGCTGAGGAGGTGAGTGATAGAGCAGCTTTGGTGGGCACCTGGTGTCCAGCCAGGGTCAACCCACCACAACAGGTTTTAACATCCTAGGAAAAAAAGTTTACAGGTGAGTTAGGACCTTGAAGAGCCAAATTGTGACCTCTTGTACTCCAACAAATCTGTTATCGTTCAAGAAGTCACCCTGGACTCATGGAGCTCTGGTGGGTTCTGGCCTGAGTCTTTTTGGGAGGGAGGATTTGGGGGAATCTCTTGCTGAATGCAGGGTAAGAATATAAACCCATATAAATACTGTTGACAGTTTTAACTAATGGTTCTCACCAATAGCTTGGTTGCTTTCCCGGTAGTTCTTTATGCACCAATAAACCCCATTGTTCTTCTCCCAGCTGTTATTCACAAAAAGAACAAAAGCGAGCTGGAGCGTTCTCGGCACATTTCTTTTTAATTAAAACAACAGACGAAGGAAGCGTATGGAGCAAAATTTGAATGAGACATGGTAAATATCTCTTCTCCCTCATCATTTTAGCCCATTTGATAGGGGTGATATATTTCTGGCTTATACCTGTTGTCCTGCTCTGCTGCACCAGGAGAAAGCGAAGTGCAAGGCTAGAGGTAGCTCAGGGGGGTGGTTCTCACTGGGGCAACGACCGTGGTGTCCCACCGGTGCTTTTAGTGTGCCTCAGATCTTTCTTCCTGACACATGACTCATTAACTGCGGTATTTCTGCAAATGTAGCATGGCCTCAGCCCTCGCTGGGGCTGCATCAGCCTGAGGCTGCTCCCAGAGGTGCCCTGAGCATCCTAAAAGTGTATCTTCCAGTGCAGGAGGGGAAAAAGGCATTTCTTCTACCCCAACAGCTCTGCTGTCAAAGGCAGGTAACTTACTGGGGGTAGGGGTAAGCAGATATTAGGAAAACTGTTTTAGGGCTAGAAGAGACCAATCTTGCACCTGGATGACTTGTCCTGAGTAACCATAACGCTGCCTTTTGGCCTTAGATGTTAATCCTGTCAGCATTTTGCTGCACAGAGCTGGAGCTGTTCAGAGCAGCAGCACTCAGGGACTCAGTTTGATAAAGTGTTTTTACCTTGCGAAAGCATGACAAAGATATGAGCTTTGCTTTTCTGAGAGACCCCATGATTTTTCTTTTTCTGAAGGTATGTTTTGCTCTGTTCTGTGGGATAGTCTTTTTATTTGGTGGAAAGGGTTGGATTTTCTGCAGCCAAAATCTAAATCCAGCTCCCAGCTTTAAGCTGAAATGTTTGTGCCTGCGATTTCTGCTGTGGGCTGATGGCTGTCCCAGAGAAGGGAAAGGTAGCAGTTATGAATGTAGCGCACTGCAAAACATCTGTCTGAGAAAACGTGCTGCACCATCAAATATCTCTGCGGGATCTCTGAGCTCCTCGGGACCGGCAGCACCCACGTGCCTGGACAGTCCCTTTGGAGCAGCGTGACTTGGTGCCTGCTGAGCTGACCGTCCCCTGCTTGCTCCCAGAAGTGCCCTGCGGAGATGCACTGTGTGTCTTTCTGCTGCTTTCCAGAAAATAAAGACCTGCAAGTAAGCAGGGGATTTCAGGCACAGCGTAGGTCCTGTGGTGCTGATGTCTCAGGAGTTTGGCAAGTGAGAGCTGTATCGTAAGGAAGAACAGGGATTTTTTTTTTTTTTTTTTTTTTTTATATTTTAAGACCTTGGAAAAGCCATTCTTGTGTTTCATCCCAAACCTGTGCTTTAACCTACTTGGAAGCTGTCCCTGAATAATTCACTTCGTGATGCTTAATAGAAAGATTTCCATTCAGCAACAGAGGCCATAAAAAATACAGTTCTTTTTTTCTTTATTATTCATGTTAAATTGTTGGAGACTGGTGCCGAACACCTGCTAAGGAGGGTGGGACAGACCCCACCAACCCTGAATCCTCTGGGCTTGGTGCTTCCCATCCGCTCCCGCCTGGTGCGATGCTGCTGCCATCCTGCTCGGGCTGCACATCCTACCATCGAAACATCTGTTCCTCATGCTCCTGATAACCCACCACCGATGCCATCCTCACCTTCCAGCCTGGCTGCTGGAACCCCCCAAATTTATCTCGGAAGAGTTTTAAATCATGTGCGTTAAAGACTTAGCGTGGCTGAACCCTCTGACTTACCAGTACTTATGGTATCATTAACTTGGGCAGCATACCATCAAGCAAATCACACTTAATTTATCATTTGAGGAAGCTGTGGGCTGAGTTATCCCACAGGCAGGGCAGGTGGTAGCAGGAGGCTCTGTATCATCATCCTACAGCCCTGCCATAAATTCAGCTCTTGCTTCTTCTATTATTGTGATTTAGTGCCAGGCTCACTGCCCTGCTTGGTTTACGCACACTTGAGCTGCACCAGAGAAATTCAGTATGGTTTTTTATATCACAGTTTTTAATTAAACTTCATTTTCTATGACAAAACCCATAACAGCACCTTTGAAGAAGACAAGATGATTTTTCTTCTTTTCTCTTCCCATTCCCACTCAGACTTTAAATCATCTGCTTCTAACTGGAGCCGAGATTGACCCGGTCTCGTGGTGTTTGTCCTTCCCTTACCTGCCACGAGAGCCTGCCGGAGCCTCTGCAGGGCTGGATGCCAGCCCAGGCTGAACAGTTGGGGCTGTACACTTACCCTGTCGTGGGGCTTGGACCACGGCTGAAGTGGTGGCTCAGGTGGGAAGAGAGAGATCGAAGGACTCTCAGTCCCTTCCCATCTCCCGCTGGCATATCTACCTCTGGGCATGGGAGTTGCGTGTACTAGACATTGGGTGAGCCCCATGCTGACATCCCTGGGCACAAGCTGGGTGCTGGGCATGCTTCATGCTGTGATGTCCTTCCAACCATGATGTTACATCATTTATTTTTCCCATCCTCCACCTATCTCACCTCAATATTTGCCCGTGAGAGCTGTCAGATGGGTATATTTGTGCTTGTGCTCAGTTATTAATCTAAGTTTTATTTCGCTTTGGTTGGCCAAGATGGGCTGTTATAAGGGCACCTTGTGTAAAGCACATTCAGTGTCATCTTCTGACTGTTGTGTTTATTTATTGAGCATTGATTTTTCATTTGGTTGGAGGTGCAGCACAGTAACTGCGGGACAGAGGAGCTGGATGCAGGAGTGCATTGCTGATGCTGAAGGTCTCCAGACAGAGATCCTGGAGGGGTTTGTTTCTTCTGGTCACTGGCCTGGCTGGTCCAAAAAAAAAAATCCATGTAAAGTTGAGACCTTTGTTACCAGTAAGGTGATCCTGACACCATGAATAATGGAGAGGAAATACAGACCAGTGCGATATGGTTGCTTGGTGGGTCTCCTTTTTCACCTGCCCATCTGTCTTATAACCACACGACTGAATAGCACTAAGTAATTTTTCATGAGGTTTCTGAAGCTTCTACGTGCTATGAGGAGGAGAAATGCCTCTGTTTTCCCCCGTCCTGAGCTGGCATGTGAAGGACAAGAAGTGACTTGACCATGTGCCCTCCTCTGACCGATTTTCCAGGGAGCTACAACCTTGACTGGCACATCCTGATACCGTAGACCCAGATTGTCAACTGACCCTGAGTGGAGGCTGAGGCAGCTCTAAAAAAAAAGAGAAAGTTCTCAGCACAGACCAATGAATAAATAATAGTAACGAAAAGGAGAAAACCCAAAGACCAGGAGAGACAAAAGAGAGAGGAAGGTGCCTCAGTCAAGGAGGTGAAGGAAGGCAGGAGGAGTCGGAAGGAGGTGAGCTGTTGGCACCCGTGGGCTGGGAAGGACAAGGGACTCCAGGACATACCTACGCTGAGCCAGTGGGGAGGAAGGACACCACAAAACGAGGGCAGCCCAGCCCTAGGCAGGGAGAGGAGGACTAAAGGACATCAGCAGTTGGTAAAGGAGCCAGGGTAGGTGGCAGAAGTGAGGTTAAGGCAATCACAGAGTGTTGTTAAAAGTGTAGGGGTGAAAAACAATGACATGAAAGAAAAGACCAAAAAGAACAAAGTAGAAGAGGAGGAGGAGGAAGAGGAGGTAGTGGAAGAGGTAGTTGAGGAGGTAGTTGAGGAAGATGGGGAAGATGAAAGCCAGGAGAAAAAAAGCAAAAAGAAATCAAAGTCTGAGGACTCAGAGATTGACGGGGAAGTGAAGAAAAAGAAAAAGAAGAAAACCAAGCGAAGAGAGTATAGCAGTGAGGATGAGGATGACTATGAGCACAGAAAGAAAAAGAAGAAAAAAGGCAAAAAAGGCAAAGAAAAGAAGAAGAAGAAAGGTGACAAGTCCAAGAAAGGAAAGACAGATGAGAATTTTTTGGAGATGTATGAACAGGAGCTTCGAGACTATCATTCGGACTCCTCCAATGCGACAGAAGATGAGTACAACAAAAAAAAAGGTCAGCTCCATCGTTTCTCATCTCGCCTCTTGAGCAGGCAGTTATGCTGTTGGCCCTGCCGATTCCCATCTTGGGACCCTTCCTGGGGGTGCAGGCACTTGTCTTTCCTGTGTGAGGAATATTTCTGATTAAATAAGAACTTTTACTATGTGAGGTGGCACTGATAGATTGTGTCTGTATTAGCTTTTCAGTTTGACATGAAGTCACTTTGCTGTGTGCATGGTACTGCTGTACATTCTCCTAATTAATATTTGCATTGTGGTGCCATTCAGAAGCTGCAATCATCAGATGTGGACAGGCTGGAGAGGGTCCAGAGAAGGGCCACAAAGATGATCAAAGGACTGGGAAGCCTGCCACACGAGGAAAGGCTGAGAGAACTGGTTTTGTTCAGCCTTGAGAACAGAAGGTTTAGGGGAGACCTTATCACCATGTTCCAGTATTTAAAGGGTGGCTACAAAGAAGATGGAGACTCCCTTTTTACAAGGAGTCACATGGAAAAGATGAGGGGTAATGGGTACAAGTTACTCCTGGGGAGATTCCGATTGGACATGAGGAAAATTTTTCACAATGAGAACAATCAGCCATTGGAATAATCTCCCCAGGGAAGCGGTGGATTCCCCAACATTGGGCACTTTTAAGATTCAGCTGGACAGGGTGCTGGGCCATCTTGTCTAGACCGTGCTTTTGAAAGAAAGGTCGGACCAGATGATCCTTGAGGTCCCTTCTAACCAGGTATTCTATGATGACTCTCCTTGTGTAAGCAGGATACATAGCAAAGATGCACAGTCCTGCTCAAGCATATGCAGCAGGAGCATGCTGGTGATTTTAGTAATCAGATGAGCAGGCAGTGGACCGCTTAGGATTGATGTAGAAGGAGAAGGTCCAGCACACTGTTCTCTTTGTTGTAAGTAACCAAATAGGCTGGGGAAATATTGCTACTCATCTCTAAACCATAATACTGTGTCGGTACAACAATAGTCCACTCATTTTATATGCACAAGGTACTTTAGTTCAATGCATGGTGAGCTGCAGTGACTTAAGGTTTAGATGATGCACTTAGTTTCGTTAGAAGAGCATGGTCTGGAGAAGGATTGCGGCCATCAGCCTGGCAACATCTAGACAGCTTGTGGAAAAAGACTTTAGCATTTTATCTGCTGGGTGGCAGCTAGTAATCCGCCCCTGCCCCCCGAAAACCTGCAGCGCTGTGGCAGAGAGGTGAGGAAACAGCAAGGCGAACACCAAAGTTCCACGGTGTATCTCCACGACTAAAGGAAAAAGCCCTTGATAGGCAGGAGGATGCTCCCAAGCACAGCAAGGTTATCTCCTTATCAGAGAGGTGGGCAGCAAAGAGGTAATGGACTGCTGAGGGGTGACACCAGCCACCCATTACCTCTGCAACTGGATCTTGGCATGACTGGGGCAAGACACTTAACCTCTCCGCACTGTGGTTTCCCCATCAATTAATTAGAGTAATAACATGTCTTGTATGTGGCAGTTTGGAGAACCGAGCGTGCCTAAGGAATCTTGTAAAGCATCTCACGTTTGTGGTGTGGCTATAGGTTAACTATAACTGATGACTTCTGTAATGGTGCCGTATGGCTGTGCCGGGAAAAGAAAAATGATTCAATTGCTCTGATGCAGAGGAGAAGCGAGGCCCTCCCATACACCCTGTATTTAGGCCATACACATAACTTACTTCATTTGTGATGGCTCTTTAGGGGAAGAGAGGTTGTCTCACCTCATGCTACAATTTTTTTATAGCAGAGGAATAATAACTTGCACTTTTCAAAGAGAGACGTTCCAACAAATGTTTCTAATAATCTCTTCATGGTCTTCTGCTTAGTTTGTCTACAATTTTGGCAGGGAAGGTAATAGCTTGTGGTTGAAACACTTGGAAATGAATTAAGCAGAGACTTGATTCTCATAGTCCCTATCAGAAATTAAAAAACTTGGTCCAAAACCTGCAACACTTACTATCGTGACAGCCCCAGGACCTCCAAGAAATTTGTCATGTGGCCAGAAGTCCCAAGGGTGAACCACTGGTTGCTCCCTTAGATCGTGGACTCTCCTCCTTGAGCTGTGTCTCAGCATTTTGCACCCTCAATTTCTAGATATTTATGGAAGCAAATGCACACATATGTGAGGGAAGAAATGGAGGGCAAGGGAGAGGAGAAGGATGCTGAGTAGGACATACGCAATCAATGCGCCACTGAGGTCTTCCACCAGTGCAAACCTGCTACGGGGCCATTTGGCACCAAAAAGCAAACGCTCAGGAGCAAACTCTAACGGCCCTATCCTCTTGCTTGAGTTTCAACTGTTCCCCCTGCCATGCACTGTGCTGCTGCTCTTCCTATTTTGATTCAAAACAGCAGTTTTTTTGTGTGACTTAGTCGGAGGCCACTGCTGCTTTTCTTCCAAAGGACCATTGAGTGAAGTGACTGTTGTTGGTCAGGCTTTTGAGAAACGTGTAACCTCTGCAAAAAGCCTCCCAGAAGCTTTGAGGATGTCAGCTGCCTTTGGTACTGGTGAATATTCAGTAGAGATATATTTCAGTCCACAAGCTGTGATTCCTTTTGCTGTAAAAAGAAAAGAGAGATGTTGTAAATGTTTTATAAGCAGGGAGTCAACGGTGCCTGTGTCATCTGATGTCCTCTTTATCTTATTGTATTGGCAAACAGGAGAAAGGATCCCCCCCATCACATTCAATCGATGACTGAAGAACAAGGCAAATCCAGCTCCGGGGGACAGGAAAACAAAAGATATCAAGTGACTGGGTGATAGTGTATCTGAGAAAATTATAGCAGAGAGAGCAGGCGTTTTTAACTAAATTGCAGCTGTTGTCCATTCCTGTGATCCTGGTGTTAATGAGATTAGTTATTTATTAATAAGTATTTGCAAAGTTACTTCTACAGTACAGTACGGAAGGCTTCGGGGAGACCTTATGGTGGCCTTTCAATGCCTAAAGGGGCTTATAAGAAAGATGGAGAGAGACTTTTTACCAAGGCCTGTAGTGACATGACAAGGGGCAATACTTTTAAACTGAAAGACAGTAGGTTTACATTGGACGTAAGGAAGAAATTTTTTACAATAAGGGTAGTGAGACACTGGAACAGGTTGCCCAGAGAAGTGGATGCCCATCCCTGGAAGTGTTCAGGGTCAGGTTGGACGGGGCTTTGAGCAACCTGGTCTAGTGGAAGGTGTCCCTGCCCGTGGCAGGGGGGTTGGACCAGGTGATCTTTAACGGTCCGTTCCAACCCAAACCGTTCTGTGATCTTGAATTGCCAGTAACAGTGCAAACAGGACACATTGTGTCATGTAAACTTAATCGGTGGAATCAGTAGATTTAAAGTGCAATAGGTATCCAGAGACTATTCATATAGCACCCTGGCTGCCTAAACCATCATTAAAGATTCTGTAGGTACGTGCTACCTGAGGTTCAGACCGGGTGTCCGAGACCTGAAACCAATCCTTTGCAGGAACTCCATCTCTTTCTTTCTCCATACCTTTCTCTTGATATCTCGAATCTTGTCTGTGATAGGAAAGAGGGAGACTGGCACGGTTATTTATCCTCCTGCTCAGGTTTGGGGTCAGAGAACCATGAAGGAAGGGACCAAGTCTCACTATTTGTTTTCTGGGTTACTTCTGCCAAAGCCATGGATATCTCTGGGTTGGTAGGAAGAAAGAAAATGTTTCCTTCTCCAAACTTACTTTTATGCCATTAACTGAGTCTTCCCTCTGGCTGAGCTGGTAGCTGCTGGCTTGGTGACTCCAGCCCCGAGACATCCATGGGCAGCGGCAGATTGTGGAAAGCTCCCTCCTGTACTGTGTCACAGTAAAGTGCTGCTGACTCAGGAGATCTTGGGGGTTCCCTCTTTGCATAGCTGCAGCTCGCCAAGAGGCATATCTCATTTCAGAGGAAAACAATCTTTTTTGGGTCCTATTGATGATAAAATCCTCTTTTTTTTTCTTTTCTCCCCCTCTTTTTTTCCTGCCGAGTTTCAGATCTGGATATTAAGAAGCGGGTACCTTTCATTTAAATAGAAACTAATCCTCTAGTGGGTTTTCCTTGTCTCTTGGATTTTTACTGTAGCATGTAGTCAGACCTGCTGCACTATGCTCACTTGGTCACCACCTCCAGGGCCAAGGTTCCCAGGACTGTTTCATAGAGGATGAAGGATAAGGCACTTCCATACATGCAATCTCTTAAATGGCAGGTCTGCGTGACAGTAAATGGCTAGGAAAGCTTTGGTGACTCATGATGATAAAGACACCGTAGAGGTCCATGGAAGGGAGCAAAGCTCGGATTAACTCCCAGGAGATGCAGTACTTTGAGGCTGCAGTTGTCTCTTCCAGGGACAGATGCTGAGCACTTCTTTGTATGAAACACTGCTGGTTTGTTCATATTGCACAAAGGGTGAAGCTGGACTTCAGCGATCTTGGCAGTGCCAATAATAATTATAAAATGAAGAAAGCTACTCAAGAAATGCATGTTTTTATTAACACATTGTCTCAGATGGTGATGGGAGGAGGGAAATGGCCACGGTGGATTTGTAAATAGACATACAAGCTGCTCATCATTTCTTTTGAGGTGCGCCATCCATTTCATTGTGTTACATTTATCACATCGTGTTCCTTTAGCAACTGCAGCAAAGGGTTACACAGAAAAAGCATTCAGGACATGCTGAGTTTATTGCTAAGTTCTCTTTAATGTAATTTAGCAGCAGAATGGAGGAGGAGAGCAAGTGCTGTGTGGTTGCTAGCTCTCTCCCTGTGCTATATACAGAACTGGAGAGATGTATCACATACTTTTATGATAGATGATCATCAGTTGCAAAATCACCTCATCTGCACCCTGCACCCACTGATCTTCCTGAACTGAGGCTTTGATTAATATTCCAGATCGGAAAGAACAAGGACTCCTCTTTGGAAGACAGATTTTTTTTCTCCTTACTGCTAAAATGAGCTTTGGTTTTAGGCATAAAACATTCAGAGAAGAGTTTTGTACCAGTGGCAATTTTATATCTTGTGATCCAGTGGGACATGCAAAGCATGCTACCGAGAGAAGGTGGTGCTGCACCTGCCTTGGAGATGTGGTGGATCGTACCTGTTTGCATCCCAACGTTTTCCATAGTTACTAATGGCCACACGAAATATGAATTTTGAAAAGTCTGGATCACTTTTAGAGTTTGTTAGACAAGTGTACCCCGGAACTATCAGCCTGTGTGACAGAACAAGCCAGCACTAAACTAATTGCGATCTTAAAGTGTTGATTAAGTTGCAGGAGCACTTGCTAATGTTTTTATGTAGGCACCGAAAAATCTTTGGCCTGGGTATTAAACACCCCCCACTACACACCTTTGTAGTCCCACTGGCGAGTTAAAGTTGCCTGGAGGTGTCATGCTGAAATGGGGTCTTACAAATTGGAAATGAGTAGCTAAAATGCTGCGGATGGGGCTTTGCAAGGGATCACAGTGGCTCTGTCTTCGACCTCCGTGGTCGGCCACTGACCTGCAGCAGGGCTGCTGCTAGTCATTGGTATGGAAAATCAGTATCGTAAAGCAGATGAGTGCAAATAAACCTTTCAGAGCAAACCCTTGCTGGTATCTGAAGGTTGAGGTCCTTGCAGATGTCTCCTTTTGTTTGCAGGTGTGTGCTCAGCAAGTGCAGGCACAGGGCTGGGGGGAACGAGCGCTCGTGTACCCCCCACCTCTCCCTCTCCCCGGGCAGGACGCGGCAGCCCCAAGCATATGCAGAAGCCGTCCGTGTTACGCACACACGATCCATTTGCGATGGCTCAGCCCAGCTGGCAGCAACCAAACCCAGCACTGAGGAACAGCTGTAGGCGCCAGGCTGCCAAACGCACGGCGCAGCTGATGTGCCGGCTGATGCTTGTAAAACCCACGCGCGTGAGGGCTGCAGTTTTCCAGCATTGCTGCTCTCCTCACCCCCAAAACACTTAAATCCGAACAGAATGGCAAGTTCAGTTTTATATCCTTGATTGTCTGTGGCTACTTTTTAGACTGAATGTTTGGGTTTTGGACTTTAGAAGAAAATATCTGAGAGTTCCTGAAGAGAAACTGAACAAGATTTCCCTGAGAAGCAGATGTGAAATGCAGATGAATATATTCAATTCTAGATGTGTTCCCCCCAACCCATGTGTCCCATCAGCCTGGATTTAATGGTCTGTGACATCTGAGGTGTAAGGCAAGGTGTCCTCTCTGAGGAAGGTGACCTTTAGAGGATCTAGGACTAGAACTTGATCACATTGGAATAATTCAAGAAGATTTGAAGGTTTTTTTCTTTCTCTTTTCCTTTTTTTTTCTTTTTTAACCCTTAAAGAACTAAGCAAGATTCCTGTGTTTTTAGAAAATCCAAGATTTGCCTGGGTATTTTTTCTTTCTCTGGTTGCAGAAAGAAAACTGAGGAGCTGCTTTTGCTCACAGGTACAGCAGTTCCCTCCACTGGTGCACCAAATTCCCAGTTTCAGGACTGCATTGGTACTTTAAGGATCATGAATTTTCTTCCCATTTGTACTTTGGTAAATATATGTCTTCCAAGCTCTCCATGAAGCTGTTTATCATCATGTCCCTGGGTATTTGGGCAAGTACCTGAATACTGTGCCATTAAAACAGTAGAATTACCTCCATCCGGATGGAAAGCCTGGGCAGAAAATCTTACTGAGCTATAAGGGACTAAGCACAGACAGGGAGCGAGGGCAAGTCAGATTTTTATTCCAGCTTGAGTCAATCCCCTGCCCAGCCTCAGGTGAGGTGGTTTATCCATCTGAGCCCCAGGAAAGCAGAGACTCGAGGTGGGGTTGGTGTTGAGAGCATTTGACCACTGCCGGCATGCTATGATTTACCAGGGGTTTCTGCGTCTGCTGTTGAGGATGCGACCAGGACGTAACTTCCAGATTCACAACATACTTTTTGTCCAGTTAAGGCCTCCTCTTGGCTGACTATTGCTGCTCCAACAAATATTTGTTTATTCTCGGTGCCTTGTGGGCGCAGATGTTTCCCCAAGCGTTGTCAGAGGAGTTTTTCTTCTGTGTTTGGTTTTTCTTCCTTGCTGGACACTCCTGTGCAACACAATGCCACAAATACCTGAGTGGTGACACTTAAAAACAGCCTGAAAATAATAATTGTGGCTTTGGTTGATGGATTTATATGCATTGCAAGACTCACTGGACACATATCACAAAGTAGTTGCTCATTGTTACTGTAATCGGATGTGGCTGTTTCTTAGAAACTCTTGGTCTTTTTGGCACTTCACCTCCTCGTGTTCAGATCTGCTGTATTTTTCCACATCAGTTTGGTGTCCTCCATTTTATAGATGTCTGTCTCATAGTAGTATCTCTATCAGACTTGCTCTATGAGCTGCAAGTGTTAATCAGGAGATATTTGCAAAGAAGGAAGAGGTAGGAGGTGAGAAGATCATAGTTTGTATCCATTCATATTTGTTGTTGGTTTTTTTTTTTTGATCTATTTTAAGGTGCTAGTTGGATAGTAGTAGCTGTCTGTCGTGAATGATTAAGTCATGGAGTTACTATTAATTCATAATGACATCTAACAATGTGCGTGTAAATATAGGTAACACACATAACTTGTATTTATAACAAGCTTCTGACAGGTATCAGTCCCTGCTTATGCCACGCATCAACCTGAAATGCAGCTGGAAATCGGGTCTCAGGAGCAAAAGGTGCTGGTTCCTCAACTGAGAGCTGCCAAGGGCGCAGTGTCACCCTCCGGCTTGCAGACGATGTGCCCGCCGTGGGGCGACTGTCCCTGCTCGCAGCATCGTCTGGTCCTCGCCTGCCGGTGGCTTTGCCAGCTGTTGACTCCTGAACACGATCCTGCTGGATTCGCTGCCTCAGGCCAAGTGGTTTTGAAACATGTCGTTGTCGGCGTGTTTTTCTCTGCAAAAACAGCTCAGCCATTCCCCAGAAGCAAACTGGGAGAAATGCCCTGCTCATGTCAGGGAACATCCAGCATCCAACACCTGCAACGCCTCCAGACCACGGATGCTGGGGTGTCAGCAAAAAAATGATCTTTGGTGAAATTGCTCTTCCCGCTACCTGGGTATTGGGGGTCAGAGCTGGCAGTAAGGAGAGCATCTCTCCTTGGTCTTGGTTGTCCTGCTGCCTAGACAACTAGAAGAAAGTGGGGCTCTTATTTGAATCTGGTCTTGGGATGACATGACAGACAGCAGGGAATTACTTGCAGTTGCGTTCTGCAGACACATTGCTCTACCGCAGGCTTTGCTTGCTCAACGTTGCAGGTAAAATCTAGATCATATTTTACCCAGGCTGCATTTTACACTTCCCATTGGACAGTAATATCTAAAGTTGTTGTCCACCGTTGTGATTCAGAGACACCCCCGTGCCCTGGCAGGCCCTCCCTGTCTCCAAAAGATAATGAAAGAAATGGAACAGGTTTTTCTCGAAAATGTTTCTCTCCCCTGAGGCACAGTGTTTTCCTCCAGCGCAATTTGAACTTGAATAACAAAGATGTCGATTGCTAAGCTAATTCTACTTTGCTGTTCCAGCAAAGAAGTGAGAGGTTTTTTCTGGTGGTGCTAAGGCAAAAGCACTTTTAAGTGATAGCTGGAGCACCAGATGAATGGAGTTTGGCTTCCTACGGTGCATGAGAATGAAATGTTGATTTTGCAATAGCTGATGAAGTAAAACAAACTCCAAACCACAACTCTGCCTGTGGGAACAGACAGGACAGTATTCAGCTTTGGATTTCTATTTTAAGAGATAAATGATGTTTCAAAGCTCAAGATAATGCTATTTGTGTGTACTAGTGGTAGGTTTGCAGGAAACTTCCCTAATTCATGTTCATGAAGTGTCTCAAAATGCAAGATACTATTAATTCTGCAATTCTTTATATAATCTATGAATAACAAAATGTATAACAGTGTGCAAACAGTCCAAATATTAATGGAAAAAATCCCTCTCTCTTGCTTTGAATAATTAATTTGGCATCCATACCTGACTCAAAAGCTGCTTTTGCTAAAGCATATAAAAAGCAAGCAATCTCTTATAGTGTGTGAGGCTCAAATCTGTTCACAGTTTTGCCAATATGGATCCAAAGTCATTGTGCTCAAGTCAATGGAGTTAGTCAGGATTTGCCCCGGAGTGAATGAGAGAAAAATTCGACTCATTTTGTGTATGACGAGATTATTGCCCAAACTGTGGCTTGATAAAAACAAACAAGCACTGATTTCAAAGGCCCATCTTCATGGTGGGTAAAGGATGGTCCTGGTAAAACTGTAACCATAGTAAGTATTTAACTGGTGTGTTCATGTGCATAGAGCATCATTTTGGCAAACATAACCTGTAACAGCACAGACCCTTAAAAACTTCCAAGTATTTTGCACAAATGTCAAGGTACTCTTCAGGTGCTCCAAGACAAACATACGCTGAAGTGCTTCAGTAGGAGCCGGAGTGATTGGTGCTTTGCATGAATCAACATTAAGTGAATATTGAGAATAATCAGTGAATTCCCAACTGGAAATACGGTGAAGTGCAAACAACCATTACCGCTGCTGAGGTAAATGCATCCTGCTAAAGGGGTGCATCTGAAGGTAGCTCTGATTGATAGCCATAGCTTCAAAGCAGTTTGTGTTGGCTTGGGTTTATATTCAAGATAAAGACAGCATCGTCCCGGTTTCTTCCACTGCTTTGGTGTAGGAGGGTTTAGTTCTTGCTCACCTTGTGCATGCAGCCTGGAGACACGGGTTTGCGGATCTTTGAGGAAGCAGGTAGTGATGAGGGAGATGAGGTTTGCCATGGGTGTGGTGTGTGATGGTATGTGATAGATCAGCTCCGAGAGGAGTAAAAGGCAGAGATACTGGAGGGTGGCAGGCTGCGTCCAGGACACTGGTGCTTCTGTGCAAACTGGGATGTTTCATGTCTGCAGCCACCTTGGAGCTTTCACCCCCTGTTCCCTGCCCATACTCACAGCATGGCTCAGCTCTTGTTTCTGCTTTCCCTCTTCCTTACCCAAACTCTTTAATGACTCCTCACTAGCTTTGCTGTCTTATTCCACCTGTTTAATGATTCTTGTGACATAACCCTTATTTTTTTTCTACCAAGGGCCACTCTTGCTAGACAACAGCTAGGCACCGTCATGAGCTCCAGCTCAGTTCTCCGTATTCAGTGGATGAGAACGTGACCTGAAGGGATCTGCAGTCACTGCCGTAATTGGTGCTAAGCAGTCCCATGTTGCTGGAGTCAGAAAAACCTGACTTTATCAGCCAAAGCGCTCTTCTGCCCTGTAGGTATTCCTTCCTCGTGGAGCTAAGGGAATTTTGCATGCTCTTAGTTAGAGGATCTCAGTCTCCACTTAGTGTTTACAGCTTCACAATAATTTTAGCAACTATTTTGAAGCGAGTGTTTCTCTACTCTGGCCATTGAATGGATGGGTTTATAGTATCAGCTCTTTCTGCAAGACAGGGAAATGGATGTAAGTTCTTCCAGCGACGCTGCAATGTAACTTGATACTGATTTTATGCTGTATCTTGCGCTTGAAATGACCATTTTTCAATGCTTATTTTCAGCAAAGAAACTAGTGTCTATTATTTCCTTTATTGAGCTTGTATATGCCCATGAAAAACAGCAATAGGTCTGCAGTCCATAGCAAATCAGTTCTGTTTAGCTTGCTGAAACTTTCACCGGTTTCTGAAGTCTTCATGCCGGATAGCTGAACGGTGGAGTCAGCTGGGGATTCAATATCTACCAGATGAGATAAGTGAATGAAATTCCACTTGATTGAGATAATATTTGGAACAAAAGAGTCTGTATCAGTGGCTGTATTAAAAGCTTTATGTTGGCTCTGCCTAGCCTATCAGGAGAAAAGCAACATTTGGAGACTGGCCTGAAAGTCAAGCATTCCCGTACTAACACTGTAAATTACTGTAACTTGGCCATGTTCTGGGCACTCAGAATAGACTTACCTTGACCTCGAGGGTGATATTGTTTGCCAATTAAAAGCACCTAAAGGTAGGTGCCTTCCTGTGAGCAGTGACCCACGCAGCAGTACGATGTTCACACTGGGATCCAGTACTCTCCCTTTTGCTTTTGCAACCTCTCTCTGGGGCTCCTCTACCCATGGTGCATGATGAACTCAGCCAACACTAGTAGGAAAAGCGTTAAGGAGTAGCACAGATGGGCAGGAGCACCTTAACACTGGCTTAATGACCTGACCAAGCAGCAGCTTGGGTGAAGAGGCATGGACATTTGGGACATCCTGTCCATGTTTGAAGGGAGGCAGATAACCAATGCCAATATTTGACACGGGGACATGTGAATGTCATGGTTTGCACCTTATGTTTGACCAAGAAGGAAATAGGGGTATGGTGGGTGCAAAGATATCCGTCCATGGAGAGGCTAAGAGATCTCTGCCAAAGTACATCGCAATGTGTAAGAAGACCAGCAGGAATACATATAAGGAGTTGTTTTTCACATCATGGAAGCCAAAAGTTATTGCAAAGCTCTGAAGACAGTTCATGTTTCAAGTCCTGCTGACTAAGATGGGAAAACCAGAAACTCTTGAGGTGTGCAGCTGGTAAAACATTGCAGTGTCTGCTTAGGACCTGTCTCGTAGCTCACTCTGTGGAGGAGATGTCAATGGGGTTGAACCAGCCCTCCCAAGCTCCACTTCGAGAGAAGATGTCTTTGAGGAGCTTAAAGGTTCCCCACTCTAACTCTCAACAATGTCAGACAGCTAAAAACAAAGCCACTACATACTGACATCTCATAAATTAATAAGGGGAGAGGGAGACTTTGTGGATGCATTTGGGAGCTTCAAGGGTAACAATAGAATCCCTGCAGATGCTATCTTTATTTGCATTCAGTGATTGCTTCCATTGAGGAGGAGTTTAAATAGTAGCCAAATCTGGAGCGATATACCAAAACTTCATTCTATGCTGAAAAACTTTGCTATAATTTGTCTTTAGCTGTTGGACCGAGCAACATCCCTGAAAGAAATCTTGAACTGACTATGTGCATCAGTGTCAAAGGATGGGAAAATAGCAACCTTTGTATTTCATTAGTTTGCAAAGAAATATTGCAGTTTTGTTGTGGGTTGGTTGTCATTTTTTTTACCCTTCCATTTGACAATATAAACTGGATGGATTTTTTTTTTTTTAACTTTGCCTGGTAATAAGCACATATTCCATGCGAAAGTGATGCAGGTGGAAGATAAGAAAAGTGAATGAACAGATGGCCAAACTTATTTACACAGTTCTCCTGTTAAAAATGAATTGGGAGATTCTGGAGAATTTGGGTAGACATTTTCCATCAGTGTAGGGGTTTTAAGGGCTGGCATCTTTGCACCATTGAGGTAAATATTTGGTGAGCATTAAAGCCCATGATTGTGAGAATACTCACAGCAGTGATAGAGGTGGATCCTCAGTAGGCAATTCAGATCTCTTGAGTGGTGGAGAGGGGTTTGAAAAATAGGGACTCAAAATGAGGAGAAGATTGGAAATACCATGAGACTGTCCAAAAAGAAAGTAAGGAACTTGGTGGGAAGGGAAGACCTAGTTTGCATGATGAAACATATACGATACTTGGGATATTTAACTTCTGTACTTTCTTAATCTTCCCCTTCGCAGCTGGGGCACTGAAGTAGCAAAACTGATCTTTCTAGCCCAGATTCCACCCTTGGTTAGAAGTGTGACTTCCACAGAAATCCAATTTCAAGCTTTTCAGCTAATTCGGCTTTATTGTCCCAAATCATAAAGTACAAGATGTTGATGTTTGGGATTTGCTAAGGCTGGACATGTTCTCTCAGAGGCAGAATATCCAATTATTCAGGAGCAAACTCCTGGGGTGGTTAACAAATGTCACTAGTCTACAGTTCTTGTTGTCTTATATCATGGGCGCTGTCCCCAGCAAAGGGGCTTGGGGTACAAAATGCTGCCCCCCCCGTCCCCTGCCAGCACTGTAGCCTTTTCTGCCTGCTGGATCCTCAAGCTGCAGAGATGCTCCCAACAAAGATGACACCCATCAGCTGTCAGTGGTTGATCAAAAATATAAGAAATGCAAAGAAAGGAAACAATCCTGGATCCAGACCGCTGAACTTTCATGCCTTTGAAGGAGGTGACTAAATAAGCTGCGTTTGTCTCCAGGTGCCTTTTCCAGAAAGAGCTAGCATCAATATTAGTATTAAACTTTTATTTTCTTCCTGCAAAGGAAGTCATGGCCCCTGTGTCCATGACATCACTGGAAAGCTGCGACATCATTTACTTGCACAGCTGGCTGCACAGCTGCAGTGCTGGAGAAGGGGCGGCAGGGCTCCTTTCCTCTTCCAGGGGTGCACCGTGGCACTTGTCAAATGCGGTGACATACTGGTGTCCCCAACCCAGCCCCTCCTTTTGTCCCTCTGTGCAAAGTTAATTAAAATGCTGCTAACCACAGCGTATGCTCAGTAATAACGTGTGCTACTCGGGCAGGGCTCAGCACATCTGTCCCGGTAAAAACTGCTCGTCCATGTGCTGCCTGCTCGCTGTGGTGCATGGAGGTTGAATTTGGGGTTGTGAACCTAAAGTGCAAATTTGTACATAGTTATGGCTTGTGTTTTCTTGCAACTGTGAGACTCCCATTGTGGGAATTAGAGAAGAGTTTTCGTTTTTAAGGGGGGAATATTGTGGCTTGTTGATGGTGTTGTCTTAGACACTTAATTTCCTTGTATCCCATCATCTCATTTTTTAGGAGTTGGAAAGTGGAAGTAGATCTGTCTGACTCACATCTTCTGTAAGGAAATTAAGGCTAGCTGTATAGATGAGGTGACGTCAATACCCGTAGAGGTGCAGCATACCAGTTCAGGAATGGGTTTCACTTGATGTAACATGGGCAGATGTAACATGACAGACTCTGCCTGCCTGTCATGGTTTAACCCCAGCCAGCAACGAAGCACCACGCAGCCGCTCACTCACTCCCCCCCCACCCCTGGGATGGGGGAGAGAATCAGGAAAAAAACCTTGTGAGTTGAGATAAAGACAGTTTAATAGGACAGAAAGGAAGTAAAAATAATGATAATAATAGTAATATGACAATAATAATACTAAAAGAATTAAACTATACAAAACAAGTGATGCACAATGTAGTTACTCACCACTCACCGACCAATGCCCGGTTAGTTCCCAAATAGCGATCCACCCCTCCCGGCCAACTCCCCCCAGTTTATATACTGGGCATGATGTCAGATGGTATGGAATATCCCTTTGGCCAGTTTGGGTCAGCTGTCCTGGCGGTGTCCTCTCCCAGCTTCTTGTGCCCCTCCAGCCTTCTTGCTGGCTGGGCACGAGAAGCTGAAAAATCCTTGACTGAGTATAAACACTACTTAGCAACAACTAAAAACATCAGTGTGTTGTCAACATTATTTTCCTACTAAATCCAAAACACAGCACTATCCCAGCTACTAGGAAGAAAATTAACTCTGTCCTAGCTGAAACCAGGCCACTGCCACATATAACTTACAAGTCCTAGCACTTCTCTAGCAGTAAAGGAAACCTCATTAGAAAACCTGCCTGAGCTTTTGAAAGGTCTCTGGGAACTTACAGAGTGTTGTGATGACTTTTTTTCCTCCCTTTGCACAGGGGAAATGCCTTCAGCCACCTGCCCGCCGGCAAGAAGCTGGGCACAACTTGACCTCACCCCCTGAAAACAGGAACAGGGCCAAGTTTTGCTGAGCCTCTGTGGGGAGAGGGGGGACGATGCCTTAAAGGCCCTTTTCCCAAATGAAAGCTTGCAGAGGGATGCTCAGCTGTAGCTATCACTTTGGCAATGCCTATACGATGCTCTGACAGTGATAGGTACTTCCATGGTACAGATAAGTTGCAATACGCTCTGAGATGGCCAGACAGAAAAAAGCTGCTATAAACGAGCACGGCAATATTATAACTTAACGACATAAGCTCACTGTTTCCAAAGCAGAGTCGATACAGCGCTGAAAACCATGAAGCGATCAGTGGTGAATCACAGGGGCAGGGTGGATTACGAGTCTTCCTCCTGTTAATGGCTAATGCAAGAACGTTGTCTGTCTCTCCGCGCTATGCCAAACATCTCCCGTTGGCATGTGTGAATGCTAACGGGAGGAAGGTGAAATGAAAACATTGTTCATACATATTACTCATATGCAAGCTGTGGATCTCATATAGAAATCTCCTCTTCCTTTGAGCCCATAAATGAAACATGCCAAGCCAAGGGATTCTTAAAATTTAGCCAAGCACAGATCATAACTAACTGTACTTATTATAATAATGTTCCCTTTCTGTCCTATTTACATTCTTGGAAAGGTGAGGTTAGGAAAATATTATGGTATTTTTTTCTGTCTCAGTGCAATGAAGCCGTTGGAAATGAGGAGCAGTTTCTAATCAGTTTTACATGAGTGGCCTGGGTTTTGCTCTAGCACTCTGTCTCCATGCTTTTCAGTTAAAATGGTGATTTAATTTCTTCTCCGTGATGCTTTGAGGGAAGAGTCTTAGTGGGGAAAAACTTTTGATGCTCAGAGTAGAGTCCTAATACGGTTTTTGTCTCTTGTGAATATAAATGTGATGTAGTGAGGAAAAGATGGGCACTAACAAAATGCATAACAGTTCTGATGCATCCATGAAGAAGGACATTTTTCTGAGAAATCACATACTTAGCAGTCAGGCTGTGCAAGATGAAATGATGAAAGTTTAGCCTTTCCTCCAGCTTGACAGGTCTGAGCCTGAAATATCATTATTAGCTAATGACCATCATGTGGTCTAAAGCTGAAAAGGGCCATCAAGATGCTTGGTCTGGCCACAGGCAAAGTTTTATAATTTCTTCCAATTCCTTCTGTACCGAGCCAACTAAGACATGTCCTTCAGAAAGGTAACCTGTTTTCAAGCCTTAAGTCTTGTTCTAACTTCACTCATCATCCTGCTTAAGAAATGTGTGTCTGACTGTAATTTGAATCTATCTAGCTTTACCTTCTGGCCATTGGATCTTGTCATGCCTTTCTCCACTTGAGTAAAAGGCCATTTTTAACTTGTGTGTCTCCCAAGAAGATATCGATGTGTGGTAATAAAGTCACCACTTAATCTACTACTTGGAAAGATAAATTGATAGAGCTTTGAGACTCTAATTTAAGCATTTTCCTACCTTATTCTCATCGTGATTTACGATTTGGTCTTTGGTAAAGTCTCCAGAACAACTGAAATGCAAACTTCCTGGCTGCAGTGATTTCTCAGCTTCATACAAATATATTATCAGAGCAAACAGGAAAGCATGCATTGCATTGACATGTGCATAAATGAAAAATGGCTCAACAGCTTTACTCTAACAATTCACATAAATTCATCTGTTATATGTAATACATGCACATGCATTACAGTAGGGGAGGTGATGTGTGCACAGAGAAGTGTTTTATTTTCAGCAAAATCTCTCCTAGCTCAATCCCTCTCTGCCCATGTAAAGTGCCTCCAGCAGTTTTAGTTTGATGTGATGATTTTCACCAGTTGCGTTGATCCTTAGCTGTGACTATGCCCTGTCCAAGAGACGGGTTTGTTTCGGTGGTGGGTGCAGAGATCTGTCTCTGGGGACTGTATTTCAGCTCAGGTTTAGGGATGACTTGGATTTATAACGTATAGAGTGAGGGATTTCCCCTGTTTTCCTGATCTTTCTTTTCTCCTTCCACAGTTTATGAGGTGGTGACAGTGACAGGAGATGTCCGGGGAGCAGGAACCGACGCCAACGTCTTTGTTACTCTCTTTGGAGAGCTTGGGATTACTCCCAAGACTCATCTCACAAGCAAGTGAGTATCTGGAAGGAAATCTGTATCTCTGAGGTCTGTTCTTCAGTAACTTATTGCATTTTGATGAAACATAATATTGCGCTGAAGGATGCGGAGGGAATAAATCTAAAAGGTATTTTGAGATCACCAGGGAAATCTGAATTTTTGCCATTGCATATTTCTTACCAAATCCCTTGCAAACCTGCATTCCTATCTGTAGGTGGAAACGTGTGTTCAGATCCATATTATATAAGGCTCACACTTGCAAGGTGTGGGGATACTTGCTTTTCTTAAAGCTTAAATTAGGAGCTCCCAATTTAGGAGCTGAGAATATTCATCGCTTGTTGGAGTGGGCATGATGGGCCATGTTTGCATGCCTAAATCCCACTGAGGTCTCCATGCTAAGTCAGGTACAGCGAGAAGTGTCCTTGAATGTTTCTGAAGAGTAACTCAGTGGGTTTGAAGGAACGTTGTTGATGGGTAACCGCCCACACCCAGCCATAGGAAAACTGAGGCAAGCAGAAATGGAAGAATTTAAGCTGCTTCCTGATTTAGACTGTTTCCATCCTATCTGCTGTATGCTTGGTTGCCCACCGCTGTGGTTGCACGTCACTGTGGTGGCACTGTTCTGTTTTTCTCCAGCTGAGGTCAATGCCACCCTCTGGATGCAACGCAACTTCTCAGTCCTTATCACTACATTGAACTTAGTGGAAACCATATTTTATGATTTAAGAACCTAGTATGAGACTTTTGACTCTCTCAATAGCTTTTTTTTTAAAAAAAGCGAGCATCAGGGCCAGCAGGTGCTCAGCTCCCGTGAAAGCAAGGTGACTTTTAACAAAGCCCCAGCTCTGCATGTACTAATTTCCCCTTAGCCAGACAATTGCACGAGGATAAAGCAGAAATCCCTTCTCCACGGGGTCTAGGAGAGGCTGTGTGTCTCTGTTTTTCAGTGTTCTTATTGTTTTGGTTTTCTTGAAAATGTGCTTCAGAATTGTTAATCCTGTGCTAATGTCACACGGTAACTTCACATTTTCTCCATTTCTACAGCACCGACAAGAGGTACCTGCAGCTATTTTAAATTTTACCCTCAAAAGAGCTTCTCTTCCCAGTGAAGCAACTCAAACATGAGAGTCTGTAAAGAAAATGATATGGGAATGGTAAAGAAAATACATGAAATTTCAGCCCTGTTTGCCATATTTGAAATTCAGAAACCAGAGCTGGGCAAAGGAGTTTTATTATCCCAGCATCCCTAGAAACACCAGGGAGAACTTGCTGATTGTATATTATATATCTATACAAAATGCTTTGTCTCTGTTCTGTGATTTTCATCCAGACATCCCAATGAACTTATGAAGTGGAATACCATTTCTCTTGATTTAACAGAGAAGGAAACTGAGGCAAGGAGGTAAAAGATGACATGGTCCCATAGCAGGTCAGTAGCAGAGCTGGGAGCAGCAGCATCTCTGCTGGGGGAATAGCTTTTAGCACCCAAACCTGCCTCGTAGTATTTGGCAAAGCCATCGAGACAGCGTCTGCTTTCCAGGGAGTTTTCTTGTGGTCAGCATTTACATAAAGAGCCATTTCATTGTGAAAGTGCTCTTCTGCATGTGGCTATGGAAAGAATCCAAATATTACCTTCAAAAAAGAACCCCCAAAAACCTGTATGCCCTTTAGAGAAGAAGTCAAGAGATCCTCATAATAGATTTCTTAATGAGCTGTAGCCTTAAACAAGCTACTGGTTGTACAAGTCATCTTTGCTGGCGCTCTGGTTAATGCCTGCTCGTTCCTCCTGGACTCACCACTTTTTTTGTGGAAGAAAGAAAGAAGAGACACGCAGGGATGATTTTAGGTTGTAGCAGCAGCAATCTGAGCTTTTTCAGACCTGGGTTGGCATTTTGGGCTTGGTCCCTGTTGCTGCAGAGAGCAGATGGCTGAGGTGTTGGTAAGCAAGGATGAAAGGCACGGGAAGCCAACCTTCTGCAGTTCAGGGCTCTTAAAACTGGTCCCGTAGGAGGTGACCGCTAGAACTGCAACTACAGCTTTCCACTGGGGGTTTCCCAAACATCAGCGAAATTTCTGCATCTCTAAGCAAAGTCTGGCATGTTACAGTCCTTCATCGAGGAACAGCGAGAAAAAAGCTAGTCCGAGTGTAGGAGTGTCTGCATAGCTGCTTAATTGATAGTCTTGTCTCCTAAATATGAAGCAAACCATGAAGTAGTCAGTTTGCCCCCAAATTTATTACGTAGCTTTGTGAATATGGCAAAAGGATGGAATCTCATGCATCTTTCAACTAAATGTTTACACGAGTTCACTTATGACTGCAAATGCATGACATTTTATAGGTGTTTACATTTCCCCGTGTATGACAGAAAGCTAAAATATCATGCATTGCCTAAAGATGGTACTACCATTTCAGCTTCTGGTTAGAATAGGTTTTTCGTATTTCTTTTGTGATGATTGTGTGCTGGTAGTGAAATTCATGACATTTCAGATCTTTTTGTCGTGCGCGGTAAAGGGAAGACATGGCAAGCTGATGAAATATCACGTGTTTTCAACATTGGCCAGCAATAAGGTAACTGTGAAAAACAGACACAAATCTTCAGCATGACTTGTCAGGAGGAACATCAGTTCTGGAAGTGGCAGCACCCAAATTCTGACCCAAAAGATGCACTTATTTAGGCAAGGAGGTGTAGCCAAGTAGCATTTGGGTCTGAGAGGGACTGGAATGAATCCTCCTTTGCAGTTGCTGTCTGCCAGTTTGGGGGGACGGCAACACCTCCCCACCGGTGCCGGAGGTCGTGGATGGGTGCTTGCAAAGTGCTCCTTGGCCCCAGCCGCTCTTGGCAAAATCCTGCTTCAAAACGCAGCTCACACAACTCTCCAGATCCCCACCTGCCATCCTGCACCAGCTACAGCTCAGCCAGAAGCTAAAAGCATTACCGCAAATAAGTTTCTTTCCACGGGCTCCATCACGGGCACATGGGTGGACACCAAGGCATGGCGTGGTGGCATTTTGGCAGTCGCCGAGACAGTTCCTACAGGCACAAGCTGCTTCTCCATGGTCCAACGCCAAACGAACAGTGCTGAATCTCCATAGTGTTTTATTTCTCGTTCCTCGAGTGCTTTCCACCATGCTGGGGCTGAGGACCAACTGCAAAACTCAGTCAGGAACGCCGCTGCCAGCTCATTCACAGTATTTAGGAGCAAATTTATTTATTTGTTGTTAGTATAAACAAATCCGCTTTTCAGTGTCAGGCTTACCTGGTCCTGCTTGTGACAACTGTAATAAATATACATGGGGAGATTTTTCCTTAAAAAAAAAAAGAGATAGAAGAGATTCAGCAGCTACGGCAATCTGAAAGAAAGATAAAATAATTGGTAAGTGACAGCTGGCTTCTTACGGAATTTGAGGACAGTGCAGTGGATTTTATTTTTTTTTATTTCCTGTGCTGAATACCTTTAATTGGCAGTCCCTTCTTCGTGGTCTTGAGTCACTATACAGAGCTTTGCCTGCTCCTAGTGCCAGCAAATACGTATGGATTGCAGAGGATGCGCATGATGGTCTTTAGAGGATGTTAATGTTTGTAGCTCTACTACAGCTAAGCCATACCGAGTTGCAGAAAATCTGATTTTGTCGTTTAACTGCTCTGGAATAAATAAACAAATACAGGGAAGCAAGTTTATTTACTCTGAATAGTTAATATAATAAGTTAGGAAGTGTTAGAAAGTTGGTACAGAAGGGGCTGTTCAGGCTAGGAAGAAAACAAACCCCAAGTGCCATGGAGGAAGGCTTCTTGCACTGCTGCTGAAGCACTTCTTCAGAGATGAGTTGCAATGCTTCTCCTTTAATGACACAGGATGTTTCCCATTTTAAAGCTGTTTATGTATCTTAACTCTGATTTATGCCTGTACAAATCCGCAGCACTTACACCGCGCTCTGAAGGCTTAATGTTCTTGGGTAGCGTTAAGTGACAGCACCCTTTAGAGTCTACATTCACTTCTGAAAAAGAAACAAAGTGGGAAATTTCTTGTCTCTCTTGCTCAGGCTTATTGGCTAGCCTGTGTCTGGCATTTCAGGAACAAAACCACCTGAGAGGGTACTTAGGCAGCGGTGTTGAACAACTCAAAGATAAGAGCCAGTAGAATTGGTGTATGTATAAATTATCATCCACCTGCAGCTACACAGGTAGCAGCTGGCGGTACCAACTACGAGGAAGGTCAAGCCTTAGAGGGAGAAACAGGACTTTGCTCCAAACAGGCAGACTTTTAAGGGAATTTAGCTGCTAGACCAGGTCCCTGCTGATAAGCGCCAGCAGCATTTTTCAGACTGTAAAACCTGGCCAGTTTTCCCATGGGATGAGTATAAGGTGCCTTCCTGGAACAAACTCAACCTTTCTGCCTTGCTCAAAATCCTGCCCCTACCCCCAACTCATTAATCTCAGTCTTAAAAATGTCTGAGCTCATTCTCATGAAAATTTTCAAGAATATTTCTCCACGGCAATGGGATAGAAATTTTCAGCAAAGTAAAATTTGCCCCCAAATTTGACAAAGTAGACGCAATTCAAAATGTAATTTAATATTGGGAAATGCTGAGCAACCTTTGCACCGTTATCGATGGCACTATCTGCTTTGTATACAGTTTCTCCAGAAAATAACAACCAAACTGCAGATAACAAAGACATAAAGCACTAAGATTATCTAAATTAAATACCACTGTTTTATTTTCTTTATGTAAATCGTGCCACCAAAGATGAAAA
The DNA here is from genome assembly GCF_018139145.2 of Gymnogyps californianus. Lineage (NCBI taxonomy): Eukaryota > Metazoa > Chordata > Aves > Accipitriformes > Cathartidae > Gymnogyps > Gymnogyps californianus. Next base: position 80,770,510 of record NC_059500.1, on the reverse strand, counting down.
ACTGGTATTAAGATACTGCTGCTTCATGCAGTACAGAGTGAAGAAGCACATATGCAATGTGCGCCATTAAGGCTATTGAAATCTGTACTGGGAATGCTTAAGTAGCGGGGAAGCTAATAGGGCCGGGGCTGTTTCAGTGTGCCCTACGGCACTTCGTAAAGTTTCAGGGTAAGTTCAGACACGGGCTCTCACGGTTTTGGGCTGGTGTTTGGCTCCTGGCTGTCCTCACGCTGCTACACCCCTGAGCAATTTATTTCATTCAATTAAATCCTTTCAAGTGGGACCATTTTTTCACTAATTCTTCTGTGCTTGTTTAAGCAGGATTCCTTCTGCTGGTCAGGTTAGTGGTAGAAAAAGAAAATAATGTCCTTTTTTACAGAGACGTTTGCAGTCGCTGTGCTTTTCAGCTGGTTTCTTTTCCATCTGGAGTATTTTTGGATGTATGCTGCCTTATGCGGTATTTCCAGCTGCTTGCTGCCTGATGTTGTCAGCTTCATGACAACAGTCTTGGCAAAATATTTGCAGACCAAACTCCCTGGAGTATTCCTTGCTCCAAGAAGGAGGTTAACGATGTTGCTATTGAGGCTCTGCGTTAAGAGTAAATATGGTTTGAACATGTGGGTTTTTTGCAGTTAGGCTGTCCGTAAGTCCATCCAGGCCAGCGTCCTCTCTCCAGGAGTGATTGATAGTGGATGTGTAGGGAGAAACAGATGAATGGGGCAAACACATTGTAAGCATTTTTCCAATATCTTTTTGCATCTTGTGGCAAGCTGCCGTCTTAGCCAGAGGCCTGATAACACAGATACACCCAGCCTATAATGTATATTGGATAATCTGAGGATGAGCAAATCTGTCTGTACTTTCAAGCCGCGAAAACAACAGGGATAGACCAGTGCTCATCCCTGTCACCCATATATGTTAAAACTACGCTGCCCACCCCTAGTCCATGCGAAACTCGCCTCCCATGAGATAGCAGGTAAACCAAAAGGCATTTGTTTTTCCCTAGAGAGTGACAGGCTGTAGGATGGTTTTTGCTGTGCGACCTTCTGAAATCGTCCCCAGTACCCAGCTCCCTCCCGCTGCTGCTAAACATCAGTGGCAGGAGCAGGCAGACCTGCAGGCAGGGTTGCAGGGAGATGCCACTAAGAACAGACTCTTTCTGATGATTTAATGGAGCATCTTTAAAATTTTGCTCGAACTGACATCCACGGTAACACTTGGTGCTTCTGTGCAGCCCTTCAACCACGGTGCTTTTGCAGGCGGTCCTGTGTGTACAAAGCATTGTCAGATAAAACACCTAATAGAAAGGCAATTTAAATGATCGTTAATGCAGTGATTCAAAGCTAAATTCGTTCAGGTTACTCCATCACTGCTAAAGGTTGTGCTTACTATTTTTATGCCTCTGCTGTGAGCAGTACCCAGGTTTTCCCTCTGTTCCTAAGAGCTAAGCTCTGGAAAGGGTGCTGTTAGCTAATCAGAAGTAAAGACTATTTTCTACAAATATTAAAAATTTCAATTTCAAATGTGACTTTCATTTAGGTGGTGGGATTATGTTTTGTTAATTCCCCTTTATTTAAAAAAAAAAAAGGTGATTTACTAGTGCAAATGTTTATTTTATGTACTTTTGCATTTAACATGCATCATTAATAGTTTCTTCTTGTCAACGTACCAAGTAGTAGCCAAACTCTCATGGCACTGGCTCTGTTGTCTGTGCCAATGGCCTGCAGAAGAGATGCATGTAGGGATTTATAAATACTCTGCTCAAATATGCACCAGTTCTTGTGGTGCTTTTTAGCAAGGTAACTTACCCAGCCAGGGGACATGGTGCTCTGAATCGTTGTACATTTGCAGTACCATGAGCAGCGCAACCTGCAGGCAATCGTTCAACGAAATGAATCTGAAAACAGCTTCAGATACAACAAATATTTGAGAATTTCATATACTAATCTTTGGTGAAGTTCCTTGGATGTCTCTTACAAAGCAATTGGGTAAAACACTACAACAGACTATAAAAAATAGAGCTGCTAAAGCCAATTAACTATGTGAAATAAAAAACCTGATTGAAACCTATTTCTGAAGTTGCCCTAGCTTGATATCCCAGCTGAATGATAGGGCTCCAAGTGAAATTCTGTTGATCTTTAAGTGTTTGCTTACGGCGAGCCATGCCCAGTCCCTGGGTCTGAATCCAGCCAAGCCTGAACATTAGAAATTTAGTGCTGCAATTTCCAAGTCAGATTTTTCCCTGCTTTATTTGTCATTGGAGCTGTGCAAGCCAGCGTGCTGCATTGTTCGGTGTAACGAGTTCCTTATCGCAATCAGGCTATGAATTTCTTACCCCAGCCCCAAGCTGGACCAAACTCTGACACAGCCCAGCTGTAATTTCTCTTTCTCTCTCTCTTTTTTTTTTTTTTTTTGGATGAACTTCAGTATAGCCGTTCACCATGGGATATTCCATCACTCTCTCTCTTCCCACTTAATTGACAATGCTAGAAAAATGCTAGAAGGAAGGATTGGATTTTTCATTAAAACATTCCCCTTTTCTGTGCTGTTGATGCTGCATAACCATCTCAAGGGAAGGGGCTTGTTAAATTCTTCCTACCTTTCGACAGCAAGACTTCCCAGGAGTTTGACTCCTGGACAACAGTCATGTTTCCCAGTGCTTCTCCAAGCTCTTTCAAGATGCATGAAGCATCTACTCGATGGGCGTTTTCAGATGCCCGCTTGGTGTTCCTCCAACACCGGGTTTCCTCCCCACCGCTCTCCCACCACCCCAGCGACCGAAACAGCCCAGCACAGTGGCGGGACTACCGTAAACCAGCAGCCGCCGGCCACCGGTGCGTTGAAAGCTTTAGGCTAATTAGTCTCACTTAATACTTTTGTGCCATCTCCATAGCGGTCTGCAGCACTGCATCGATCTCCGGAGCCGATGCGGGGAGAAGCCGCTGTCATTATGATGCTCGCTCAAGCCTGACAAACTAATTGCCTCGCACTCGCTGACTGTTTTCTCTCTGACAGCCAGGTTGGGGGAGGCTGGGCTGGATTTAATTGTCTCTTGTCTTCGCGGCAAGGTTAACCGTTTTAGCCTTTTCATGTAGCGGCGATGCTCCTGGCGCAGTATCTGAAATAGCAGAATGGAGGAGGAGGAGAGCCACGCATGCACTTGCAGAACACACAAAATAACCTTTAAACAAAGGCGCATGCAGATCCTTCAGTGACGTGGGGAAGAGAGCCGAGCAAAACCGAGCCCCCGTGCTTGGATTATTAGTATTCATTAACTTTCTGAGTACAAGCTGCTTGTCACTGTGGCTTTATGCTGCTGAAATGCTGTGGTTTCTTGTTCATTTTAATATGACTTTTGGATTTTGCTGTGTTTAATCATCTGTAGCAATGTTTAGCGGCCCGGGTGAAATGGGGGCCCATCAGGGAGGGCAGGTGGGAGAGGCTGTGTCTTCAGAGCAAGGATGGGTTTTGCTTTGAGGTTATTCATAGCGTTTTTGTGGAAAATATGAGCTCAAAAAGGATGGAGGTGCTTGCCAAAGATCACACAGCAGGCTAGAGGCAGAACTGGGAATTAAATTTTACATCCCCTGACCTGGGGCAATATACTTTATATTGCCTTCCACTTGCACCTGTGAAATACAAACTGCAGACTTCACGCTTCCCAAAAAAAATCAAACTAGTCCCTGTCCTGCAGTCGTCTTGCTTTGAATGAGATACAAAACGAAGGAGAAAGCTGCAAAGGAAGTTTCAGTGGTCGTTAAAAAAATGTGGGAAGATGGGCGTGGGAAAAAACCTTTGATGCGGTTGGATGCTTTTATCTCTGGCTGAGCTCTGGGCAGGTCTGCGGCTCTGCAGGGAACTCGCTGGGCTACGGACCCCCTTCGCTCCATCACTAAAAGCGGGTCTGCTTGATGCCCGGAGGTTAGGGTGGCAGGAGAGGACACATCTGGGAGTGGGAAACAGAGCTGAAAAGCATATTGAGGCCCTGTAAAGCAACTGAGATGGATGTGCAGGGGTCCAGATTCACCAGGGTCTTCCATGTTGGTTGGCCGACAAGGGCTGGTTGATACGGGTGAGACAAAGCTCTGACTCAGCTACTCCAAATGAGCACTTTCCAGCCACCCTGGAGGGGAGCAGCTGAAAACATCCCCGTGTGTTTTGCTGTTACCTCTATGTTTTAGCAACTGATGGGTGGGCTAGCAGAATTGAGGAACCACAGATGATGTGTTACCAAAGAGTTGGAGTTCTTCATGTAATTTTTGCTTCATTGGCGCTGCCTTGAAATATTTTCATCAAAGATTATTTTCAGACACCTCTGAAAGTAGTGGCTTTCAGAGCCACTGATGATGGGAAAGTCTTACAGGCTCCCCCAGCTCTTACCTCTACAGGCAATTTAGTTGAGGATTTTGAAAAACCTTTTTCATGTTTTATTCTTGGAGGAGATATGGAATGTGATCCAAGGTTTGCATCTGCTTGGGCCAGCATTGCATTTCCCCCAAAGCTTCCATCTCAGCTTCTGGAAGGACTCTTAGAGCTCGAGAAGGGAAAAAGTCTGTTAAATGTCGGTACTTAGAGCTACCCGAAACTTGTCACAGGAAAGAGGGCATTGAAAAGTAGGTCTTTCCAGTGCTAGAAATGACATTTCTTCATCCTTAAACACTAGCACTCTGTCAGGCCACGAGGTATGCTTGCTGACAAGGTTGTTATTTTCTTACCATAGCTTTTGGTGCATGTGTATTACAGAAGCAGCACGGCCTTTGAGAGGAGCAAAACAGACGTTTTCCGAGTGAAAACCAACAACGTCGGACAAATAAAGAAAATAAGGTACCCGCACAATGTTACTACCACGGTACCTGCTCCACGAGGTGCTAATTGAATGGCAGGCTGTAGAGGTTTTAGCGTTGCCATGTTTTATTCATTATTTGTTAACGTGCTCCTATCAAGGTGAAGTTAAGGGGTGGTAAAAGCTTGTTTACTGCTTAAGATTTGAACTGAAGCGTGAAATCACCTACGGTATTGCTTATAACTATCCATGCTCCCCACCAAGAATTGTATTTCTGTCATATGCAATCACAGAAGAAAACGTTTAGGACTATTTTTATGTCCCGATGGAGGTAAATGGGATTCGCTATCCTCTTTTGCTAAATGAGTGTAATGTAAATGATAATTATTATGTTTAACCACCATCTGACTGACCTATATAAAATTAAAAATTATTAAGTAGTACAGAGAAAGCTGGGAAAATGGGAAGAGGTAGATAAAACAAAGTAAGAAGAGAAGAGAGCAGGAGGGATACAAGAGTGGGAGGAGAGTCACTTATGTTTTAGATATGCAGTGTAAGGTGAATGAATGCATATGTTGAGTGAACATGCAGGTGTGTGTATGTTTGTGTGCATCCCCTTGCAGATAATAGCCCACATATGCACCTATGATATCTGCCCACAAATATATATGGAAGGTTGTTATTTTCAAAATACCCCGTGAAAGCCCATAAGTCCTATGAAACACTTTGGATAGCCAGGTATAAACAGGCATTTTGTGCATAGTTGCTCTAGCCTTGCCTAACAGAAAATATTCCACAAAATTACGGTGTTAGTGGCCAGTCTTAATCAAAATGTCGAATCCAGGGTTGTTCTTCCTCTAGGATTGAGCACGATAACACCGGGCTGAACGCGGGCTGGTTCCTCGACCGTGTGATCGTGACTGACATGAACAGACCTCACCTCCGTTTTTACTTCCCCTGCAACAACTGGCTGAGCAAGGAGGACGGGGACGGACTGTACGTCAGAGACCTCATCGGCAGCCTGAATCCCATGGATGTGCCCAAAAGTAAGGGTTTTCCAAAAAGCTCAGCTTTCTGGTGCCTCGTCAGAAAGGACAGGGTTGCTTTCAGATGACTTCAGCCATATAAAAAGTAATTGTGTAGTCTAAGCTAATTTGAGTTTTCCTTGTAGTCAGTGGAGAGAGCAATAGGAAGATGCAAGATGCCTCCAGAATTGGAAGAATTCCTTCTTCCAATGTTAGACTTGACATCTTAGGGTGGGATAAATCACTATTTGGAGAAGCTCTGCTTGTTGGTTGAGTACTGAAGGATCCGTGATGACTACTTTAAATTAGATTAAATGGCTACATGTAGATGAGAGGCATCCTACCCCAGAAGATGTAGCTGGTATCGTTGTGTGCTATCAGAAGAGGCAGCATGGTTGCAGTCCTGTGTATAAAGTTAAGTGTTTCCAGGCTCTGGTGATGACCTGCAGAAAATTTCCATAAGCAAGCCAACCCTCTTGCTGTAATTCTACGCTGGTTTACTGTATGTGTATGATATCCATATTGAACTGGTGCCTATTTTTCAGAGTGGTTTTAAGCTAATGATGTTGAAACGAAGCCAGGACAGCTTGCAAACCAGACATGTACTCCCAAATTGATATCAGCGTGTAGGCCATGCGGTGATGTATAGTGCATGTAACGTGAGTGGGAAGATGATCGAGATGTGAAAGTGGAGCCAGCAAACCAGCCTCAGGTGGTATGTCAGCAGTTTATCTGCAAGTGCTAATGAGGAAACCGAGTTGTGTTTTCCTGATGACCTCACCAATGCACTGCTCCTTTCTGGGAGCTTAATTTTGGGCATGGAAAGTGAAGTATACCCGCCACTAGCCACAGGTCTTAGGGAAAGGAGAGGTATAGGTTGGTGCAACAGAGGGGAAACTTGTGTTTTTGCTAGTATCACATCTTTTTTGAGAATAAGTAGTAGATTTCTTGCACTAATGTTGTTGACATCAACACTTAGGAGCATTTTTTTGGTAAAAACAGTTTATTGCCAGCCTTAATACAGTGCTTTGAGCATTGATAGATGCTCTGGAAGGGCAAAGTATTGTTATTTTTATTGAGATCATGTTTGAAGTTAACAGTGAAACATCATGTCACTGTTTGTCCCTGAACTCTTAAATAATTTTGCGCTATTAGATACAACTCCTAAACCAGTTTCAGTATGTTGAAGATGTAAGTATTAAAGGATACTGCATGTGAGTTAGACTGCACAAAAAATACCCGTTGACAAGAAATGTATGTGGGAGCATTTCATAAATGCAGACCTCTCCAGGGTGGCTGCCACAGGGGAATGAGATAATGTCTGGAGATGCTCTGCCAAAACCCCACCCAGTTACTGCTGGGGCTGTGTGTGCCAAAGTCCTTTGCTGCTCTTTTATCCGTTCAGTTTGTGAAATGGAAGAGTTAAGGACACTCGAGGGGCAGGAGGGGTCTGGAGAAGGTAGTGGATGAGTCAAAGCAATACACAATTAACGAGAGGTTCCCTCGAGGAGCAAGTCAACCATTCAATCTTAATAGATCTTTAAATGACACAAGAGTTTATCTGAATTTATTATTGCTCCTGCCTAGGAGAGCTGATTCAAAGGAATGCATGTGATTTCCTCTATCCTGTTCAACACCTGTTTCTCAACAGGAAAAGATTTGTGGGCTAAACCCTCAGCTGGCAAAAATCAGTGCAGCTCCAATGAAATTCCTGGAGCAACTTTGCATTTCACCAGCCGAAAAGCTAGTCCTGAGTGCTTGCTCTTCTGGAGAAGTGGTTTTGGGTTATAGATCAACTGCTCACTATGTGCTTGGTCCAGGACAAATATGAGTAAGATTGTCTCCTGCCTTAAGAGTATGAAAGAAGAGATTTAACCAGGCATTTGTCAGAAATGCATCTGTTCTCATCGCCTTTATCAGATAGAAAAGCCCACTTTTGAGTGGCGCAGGCTGGATGCTCTGTGGCTGTCCATATAAATGCGGGGAGCTGGGCTGAGGCCAGAGGCACGGGTGAAGGGTTGGATGCCTTCCAGGCGACAGGTCTGAATCTGTAAGAGGAGAGGGTTAGCTCAGCTATCTCAGGTTGCAGTTCCCCTTGAACCATAATTAATGAAAGATAAACATTCCCAGGCGGCTGAGGTGAATTGTCAACTGCAAATGTAAATTTATCTGAATTCATTTGGCTCCCTCTCGATCCATAAAGGTCTGAAATGAGATTGTGATATGATTTTCTCTGTACATACAAGTCATTTGCCCTAAATTTGGTTGTCTTTTTTTTTCTTTCAAATGGATTAAACAGTGGTGTTTACTCTTTGAGTATTAATATTTTCTAGGCTACTAGACAAATGAATAATTATGTGGTTTGGTGATTTTATGTGCCTGTATAGAAAGATTAGTTACTCCCGCTTAAGTCTGTGTTCCCATTAGCAGTGTTCAGTACCATACTCTTCTCCTTTTTGGTCATGTCTCTTCAATCGCTGTTCCCCTTTTTAATTTAGTTCTGTATAAACCACCCAGGCACTGTTGTTACAGACCTTAGTCTCGTGCTTTGCTTTCATGCTCCATTTGCTGCCACAGCCTGGTATGTTTTTGGAGGTAACCCAACAAGTTTCCTCCATGTTCCCTCTCCTGCAACATCTTCAGCTTTTGATCTTCACCTGGAGAGCTTTCTCATCTTTGTCATGAGGATTTACCTTCCTGTCTTGAACTGGAGGTCACTGCTGGGATGTGCATCTTCTCTGTTATATGTGTGGGAGGTGGACTGGAGAAAAATTAAATTATTTTTTGTCATATATTTGCTTTGTTGAAGCTCTGTAGAGGCATTTGAAGCATATTTGAAGGGGATTGTTGGTGCTTGGACCAAAACCTACCAAGCTATGTGGAGACTCAGCCTCTTTCTTAGTGAGGAGCACAGGCCAACCAGAGAATCTCTGCAGGGCTGTGAGCTTTGAAGATGTTAATTTAAAGGAAAAAAACAGAGGCTTTTTTAAAAAAATGCAGAAAAGAGTATGTTCCAAAAAATAGTCAACATATAATTGAAAAATTGGACACACACACACACAAAACAAAAGTAGAGTTCTTTTCATGATCCAAATAGAGTTACCGAGGATGGCAGGAATACTTAGTGACTGCAGACGCCTGAGTGATTGCCTTTACTTATCTGGATAAAATGGCCTCTGTCAGGTTCCCTGTTGAATGCCACACATTTCTCAAGGAGAACAGGTTACATTTTAAGTGTTCCTGCTTGAATGATCCTCTGTTCCCTGTATTCACATCCACAGCATCGTATGCCCATGGCCCTTTGACAGCGATAGTGCCACAGATTCTTATTTACCCAGCAGCTGCTATTGGCAGCCTGGATTAATTTACATTACAGGTATTAATTACAAGGAAGGGCTATTGTTCAGCCTTATGCTGCTTCGCTTGGGCTTATGAAGCCTTAGGATTGTATGACTGTGGCTGAGCCTTTATGCAAGGGACCGGCTCAAAACTGAAGTCAGGTGCTGGTTTTCCTTTGAGCGTTGTGAGTTTTGGATCACTCGGAGGGTGTCTGATGTCATACCAAAGCGGCGGGGGAGGAGAGCATTCATAACAGCTTGTAGCTGCACTAATAAGAACTACTAACCCAATGGAGATGCAAAAGCAAAAGAAATTCGGGAGCCACTTCCCAGAACGTTGTTTGATATCTGCAGACTGGTCGTGAATCACTCGAGCCACTCTGTGGACAGACCCTTATGTCTCCCACCCCATGGTGACTCTCATTTGGCTGGACTTCCCTTGTCTTTCCTTGGTGGTCTGCAGCCCCAGAGCTGTTCTGCACCCACTGCAGGTGGGACACCAGGGCCGTGTCTTTCTCCATCCCTGCGTGTGATGGGTACAGCTTTTATCACCCAGCTGTAAAGCAGGGAGTCCTGAGATTTGGTCTTAAGGTGGGTTGAAGAGTGTCATAAGATGTAATACTGGATAATACTGGAATATTTTTGCAAGGCTACATTTTGTGCTAATTCATAAAAGAAGCTGAGGTTTGGTCGGGTTAGATGATATGTTAATTATCCATGGACCATCTTCTCTCTGGAGTAAAAACAGGTTGTTATCACTATTTAGCTGGTTGAGGTTAGTCTAGACTCTCCGCAGTGTGACCTCCAGTTTTCCTCAGAACGAGGGAAAAAGTTGCAGTTAGGTACCACCAACGCATATTGGCTGTTCTTGATTACCCTTGAAACCTCTCCCTAATCAAAACAATTCTCTATACTCACTCTTTAACTGAGAGGAAGCAGCAATATTCATTTGCAAAGGGGGCCTTTACTCACTTGGTCCTTAAAGCCATGTTCAAGAGCACAGATACCTGAAAATTCATTCAGTCGTCCGTGCGACTGGAATTTATGCTAACCTGTCAAATTTTGGTCAAGTCTTGCCAACCTGCCTGTTGCAAATGAGGTTCAGAGCCAAGGACTGATTTCCAGCTGGCTCTTTGGCCACCAGCACTCTGAAATTTTTTAAGATCGGACACGATGGGCTATAAATGTGCATGGAACAGCAGCTCATGTCAAACTGTTTCAAGGCTGCATATTCGCAGTAGGACAGAACCGTGTGTGTGACCTCAAACTGTAAAACTCCTCCATTCTCCTCTTTTTCTGGGTAAAGTTTGGTCTTATTTGGTCTATTAATAATGAATGTGCTTACAAGGGCTGCGTTACACAGCACAGTACAGAGGAGCAGGGCAGTCACAGCGCGTGGCACACCCAGACCTTGAGGATGGGAATGTCCAACACAGTTGCATTCCATTTATTTTTTCCATACTTAAAAGAAGTGCTGGGCACTGGTCACCTATTGTTTTTTTGTTATTATTAATATTATGTCAAAAATGGATCGCAAGACCAGATCAGGTGTAGCTGTGCTGTATCTAGGGCTAAGTCTGCACAGTCTTTTGCAGGCAGACATGAATTTTCTGCCTTGCTGAGACAAGAACCCGCTTTGAACTGGAAGGTCGGTGGTTGTGTCAATTCTGCCCTGATTTAGGGTGGATATATGGTGCATCTGAGAGTTTGCATGGATAAGTCCTAAGGGGTAATGGCTGTAAGGTCACACTGAGCAACTGAGAACGGGATTCCTGTAAAGGCAGATGAGCGGTGAAACGTGCCCGTGTGCTTGAGCAGGCAGAGGGTAGTCTCGCCTTTAAAAAATGAGAACAATATTTATTATAATTACAAATGAGAGAAGTTCAGCCGATCAAGTTGCAGGTCAGCCCCGATCCATTAGTCTTTCACAAGTTTCCTTGAATCGTTGGTCTGTCCTTGTCTGGGCAGAGTTAATGAGATCACCCAAGGAGACTTGGACAGTTTGTGTTCATGGTGGGTCAGAGGAGAAGACCGCAGGCAGAGAGAGCCACAGAACAGTTTCCTTCGAAGGCAGGAAAGACAGTCCGTGCAGGCATTATGAAGGCAGTCTATGCACATGAAGAAGGAGCCTGTAGTGGACTTCTCTGCGTGGTGTGCTTTTGAGAGCACCTGTGCAAGCACACATAAAGTTAACATGCTCTAGATATTCTCTGAGGTTTTTAGATCCACTAGGGCCTAAAACTCAAATATTTGAGCTGGGATGTGAGCTGTGTTATTTCTTTCCTCTGCGGAGGAGGCTTGTGTTAAGACTTCACAGTTCATTGTCCAGAGTTTTAATGTTGGCTGAGTAGGAGACTTATGAGGCACTGACCTGGCTGTGGCTTGAGGAAGCACTTGGGGCAGCAGGTATTGATGCACATGCTTGACTTTGAGTCAGCAGCTAAATCCTTCCTGTCCCAACGGGATACACTTGTCCCTAAGGCTGGACTGGATCTGAACTGAAGCTGTGGCCAATATTTCTCAATAAAGTACTGGCACTAGAAACTCTGATAAGGAGCAGCGTTTTGGATGCGAGGCACCAGTCGATGATGCCCTGTGGGCTTTGCAACCTCATTTTATAAAGTGTCAGGTCTGGAGAGTGGTACTGGTCCCTCTCCTGTTTCCCCTGGGTCGTGATTCAAAACGAGTTGTCACGTTTTGGAATCTTTCATGATCAGAAAAACTAAAAAGATTATTTCTGAGGATGTAGAAGCAGGGGGGGAATGAAATATTAATAGGCGTTACCTACTCATCAAAACTCATCTTTATTTACATTGAGAACTAGAAGTGTATAATCAGCACAGGAAAATGCAGCTAAATATATTTATGAAAAAAATCCGAGTCGTTTACTTTTGAATAATGGTGAATACCGCCTGTATTAAGGATGAGGCCTTGCTGCATGCTGAGATATCAATAAACAAGGTTTGTAGAGGGAGTAGTATCTTTTACCACCCAGTTGATAACACTGGGAAAAAACTGTCATGCTATCTGGCACACTGATTACCCAAAAATGTCTTTTTTCCCCTCCAAAAATACTTCAGTTGGTCTAATAAGGATTTTACTCTCCCTGCAACTTTTGCCCATCTTATATCACCATGTCTAAAAAGAGGCAGCTATGGACATTTTACTTGTGATGTATTTTTTGCCTGTTGTTTTGTCTCTGAAGATGGGTAAGGGCAATGAGAAACTGAAATGTAGAAATAAAAAGAAACACTGGTGAGTTGTAAACCACAAGGAAGACAAGATGCACAGAGCTCAGAAATGGGACGGAAATAGAGATTTGTAATTCATATAAAGGACCTCGTGTTTCAAGAGAAAAAAATTTTGGACAGGCATGAGACATCTCTATGTGTGGCTGGTATATAGATCTATATGTATCCAATACAAAACAGATAGTGCAGCATGTTTGTGAAGACGGGGGATAATTTTGACCAATTATGTTTAGCTATTGTAATTAATTCAACTATCAGTTTTGAAATAAAATAACTATTTAAATATCTTATTTATACAAAACAAGACTGAAGTACAGTGAC